>NC_041224.1:31328934-31335048 GCF_002837175.3 Physeter macrocephalus | reverse complement strand
AGAGGCCCACGTACCGCAAAAAAAAAAAAAAAAAAAAAAAAAAAGCTTAAGTCGGGAATCTCTCCTGGCTCAGGCTTCAGTAGTTACAGACCCCAGGTGCCACTTCCCCCAGAGCAGCCCCTTGGCAGCCCACCCAGTGGCTAAATCCCTGGCCTGCTCGTTATCAGGCTGACTTTTCCAGGCAGGGATGGTGCAGTGCTTGGTCCGTGGTGCTTCTAAGAGTCAGTGAAAACATTTCAACTTGAAATTCTTCCAAAATAAAGAAGGAAGAAAATGAATATAATAATGATGAATATATAATAATCCAGCCTCGAATATGTAATAATCCTACAAACACAATCATGAAATATAATTTGTGTGTGTGTGTGTGTATTTTAATGGGGGAGGAGACCATGAACGCAGAAGTCCCTCGGGCCCACGACAGTCACAATGCAGCCTGGAGCTCTTATGAAGGCAAAAAAATACATTTCCAGAGAAGGAACAAGATTAGGCCATCCTCATTTGTTTACACGGAGTGGACTGGCTCATCTGTTCTCTGAGACATGCAGACAATCTTGAATAAATGGTTTAACTTCTCAGAACCTTCTCTCATCTGAAAAACAGAGAAGAAAGGAATACGTCCCCAATACAGCTCCTGTGATATACAGTAGAGGCTCAAGAAATGGGAGCTTAATAATAATGTCACAGACTGGTAGCTTGTGTCCCCCCAGATTCCTCTGTTGACGCCCTAACCTGCACTGTGATGGTACGTGGAGGCGGGGCCTTGGGAGGTGATTAGGGTTAGATGAGGCCATGAGGATCATGGGATTCGTTTTCTTACAAGAAGGGAGAGACCAGAGTTCCCTCCCTCCACCCTGTGAGGATACGTGGAGAAGACCGTTGTCTGCAAGCTGGGAAGCAGGCTCTCACCTGGGCCTGGCAGCGCCCAGGACAGTGAGAAACGAATCTGTGTTGTTTCAGCCCTGGCCTGTGCTGTTGTGTTGCGTTGTGACAGCCCGAGCTGAGATGAATAACCTCCATCGTTATTCTTTGCAGGACTGACTGCCAGGCGGGAGGAAAAGCAGACTCATTTGCTTCGATCCCAAGGAGAGAATGAAGACCAGTGAGTAAGAGCTTCACTGTCATCTCAGAGCAAAGCCTGAGTTGTGCAAAGAGGGGACAGACGCCGTCTGGAAGTGGCCAGTCTCGCGTGGCTGGGCGGGTGGGTGGTTAGAGCCTCCACTAAGGGTCGGGCCCAGGCCCATGCGCCGCCGTGGAAGTTACGGTGGGGGGGGAAGGAGGACGTCTCCCTCTGCAGGGGAGAGAGGACCAGCCTTAGGGGGAGTCACAGAGGGCCCGGAGGGTCTACTCTGTGTCCCTCTGGGTGGCAGTCCATCACCAACCACCAGCATGGCGGAGCTGATTGCTGAAGTGGAAGTTGCCCTGATTTATCTCTGGTTTTCGCTGACTCTCTGGCTTGAGGACAGGGTGCTGTGGCCTCTTTCACCCTCCAGGAACTGGGGACGGGTCGTGAGGCTGGGCTACTCTGCCAGGACACCCTGATCACTGTTGGTTCACAGGTCAGACACGCTGATCACTGTTGGTTCAAAGGTCAGAAACCCCAAAGGGCAGCTGAACTTGGGGCAACTGTGGAGACAAGCTGGTGTGGTCTGCAAGCTTAGGAACCTTCTGCAGCACAGGACCATCTTGACCATTTCCCGACCGTTCCTCCCTGGCATTCTCTCTTTTCAACCTTCCGTGGTACCAGGGGTTGGCAAACTGTGGCCCATGAGCCAATTCTGGCCCACTACCTATTTTTGTAAATACAGTTTTATTGGAACACAGCCATGCAATTCATCTGTGGTTGACTTTGCCCTGTAATGACAAAATAGAGTAGTTGCAACATACGTTCCAAAAAACTGAAAATGTTTACTATCTGGTTCTTTACAGAAAAAGTTTGTCAACCTCTGCTCTAAACCACAGGCAGTACCTATCTACCCCCAGACTTATTATGTAAAAATAATGAATCCTCCTATGTGTAAGACAAGAGGTCAGCTTTCTGTTATTCACAGCCTAATTGATATAATAATACTTACACTTGAGGTACATAGAGTTTACACAGCTATGGGAGCATAGCATAGCAACTTTGGGGAAATTAAGATAAAAGTACATCCCAAATTCTCTTCATTAGAAGAAGGAGCATAGTCATCCAACTGGACATAGTCCTGCATAACTCCAGGAGGCTATATTCACACCGTAGTCTGGGTGGAGTTGTGAAGTACACAGCCTGGGCAGCTGTACATGGCAGCCCTGTAGCCCTGCCTTCATCCATTCATTCAACCAGTATGTGTGGATTATCTCTGTGCCAGATACTGGGGAAGGTGAATATAACATGGTCCCCAAAAGAGCTATACTCCAATAAAAATTAATTTTAAAAAAAATGGTCCCAGATCTTTAGAATCTTACAGTACAGAGGAAGTAAACCAAATATTGATATGTTAGGAACAGAACTATATCCCCCTTACCCCCAGTTCATGTTGAATCTATAACTCCCCACGTGACTGCATTTGGAGATGGGGTCTTTAACCAAGCTTTGGGGTAAGTGTCCTTGAGAGGCAAACATAATTCAGCACGTAGCTTAGCTCTGAGCCTGTGGGACAAGGACACGCTGGCCTGCCAGCCTACATTCAGACAGTGAGCTGTGGCTGGCACCTTCCCTAAGTTCAGGCGGGTGCACCCGACCCTGAGATTTTCCTTGACTGATGTGCTGTTTGAGAAGCAGGAACAGACCTGGGAGATGTGAATTCAGTTGCCTGGATTTCTTTCTTTCTTTCTTTTTTTAAATATTTATTGATTTTTATTTTTGGCTGTGTCGGGTGTTACTTCATTGCAGTGCACAGGCTTCTCTCTAGTTGTGATGTGCAGGCTCTAGAGCACGTGGGCTCTGTAGTTTGCAGCACATGGGCTCTTAGTTGTGGGTCGAGGGCTCAGTAGTTGTGGCACGTGGACTTAGTTGCCCCCACAGCATGTGGGATCTTAGTTCTCTGACCAGGGATCGAACCCGCATCCCCTGCATTGCAAGGCAGATTCTTAGCCACTGGACCACCAGGGAAGTCCCAGTTGCCCAGATTTCTTCTCTCTGGTCTAAATCAAAAGGCCCTCTTCTATCTGGGGGAGTAAAATGCTGACAGGCCCTGACGCGTCTCCTGGCTCACTTAGGCCGCCTACCTGACCTGTTCCAGGTGAAGTGTGTTGGACTTTAAGCTTCCGTCTCCCTTCGAATGCTTGATTTCCTGAGAATATGCTATTTTGGGAAATAGTGTTTTGTTTCCCTCAGCTCAGCTGGGCACTCTTTCTGCTGCCCCTCCTGTCTCCCCGCTCCTTAAGTGTTGGCGTAAGGCCATGTCAGAGAAAATGTGGCCTCTGCTCTGCCCAGCGGCCGGTCCTCCTACAAGTCCAGTGCCCTGCAGGGCCAGAACTGAGTCAGGTTAGGTTGTCCCAAAGGAGGACAAGAGAGCAAGGACGTGACATCTGGCTCCAAGAGGGACACAGACACGCCTCGGCCCTCATGGCAGAAAGGTCCTTCTCCCTCCTGTATTACGTGCACAGCAGGTGCCCAGGGAGGCTGGTCCAAGCCTTAGATGAGGATGCATCTTCTTGGCCAGCAGAGCTGGGGCAAAGTCTAGAAGGAGGTTTCATTTTGCACACCTTATCCCCAAACCTGCACAGGGTCTTGCTGATGTTTCAGCCTGGTCTTGAGGGAATGCTGCAGGTGGAACCGGGGTCCTAAGCTGAGTGAAGGGGGTGGTCAGCCAGCTCCATCTCTTGATCACTTTACTGTGTGTGTGTGTGTGTGTGTGTGTGTGTGTGTGTGTGTGTATGTGTGTGAGAGAGAGAGAGAGACTGCCATTTTCCCAGGAACTCAGGCTTAAATTCACGAGACCACCGTCCAGACTTAATGCAGTCATTCTGTCAGTCCAGTTGCTTTTACGTCTGAGCTGGCGGGCACAACCTTCCTCACTGTTGTCCCTCACTGCCACCTCTCCTTACCTCTCCCCAACTTCTCAAAGAAACTTTAACGGGCCTCGCATCTCGTGCCTCCAGCCTCTGCATCTGTTTGTCTGTCTCCCAGCTCCTGTTATTCCCTAAAATCCCTCAGAAGGTCCCCCCCGCCTCCAGAATAAATCTCCCTGCCCTCCTTCCTTTCCACTGTATTTCCTGATGCCACATCGCACATGTCCTAGGCCAAAGTAGGTGGCCTTTACTGTGTTCCCTGGCGGTCCCTTTGTGGGCCCCCAACACCCATTTCACCCCAGTGATTAGTCTAAGCAAATCTCCATCATTTCATTGCCAGCGATTGGTTAAGGAATGAACATTAGTCCAAATCTGCCCAATGTCTGCTGAGTGGGTGGTGGGGCAGGGGTGGGGGAGCTGCGGAAAGATGAGGGATGTCTGCTAGGGAGATTTAGGGAAAGTTTCCCCCATCCTAAAAGAGAACCCCAGAAAAGAGATGATATCACTTAGGTCCTGGAGGGGAGCTAAGATCTTTGCTTTCCCCTCCCAACACCCAGCTCAGAACCATGTATTGGACATCTAATACATTTCTACTAAATAAGGCATAGACAGATAAATGATAGACATAGATAGATGGACGACAGATAGATATATAGATAGATGCATAGACACATAGATGTGATGGATGGATGGATGGATGGATGGATGGATGGATGGATGGATGGATGGCTAGGTGGAAGGAAGGGAGGGAGGGAGATGGGGGGGAAGGAGGGAACATCAGTAACATGGACAGCTGTTATCTCTGGCCTTGTGGGGATGCTGTTGGAGCCACGTTAAAAGTCCTGGCTAGATAAGGAACCAAGATGGTGGAGTAGAAGGACGTGCGCTCACTTCCTCTTTTCAGAACGCCAGAGTCATGGCTAGCTGCTGGACAGTCGTCGACAGGAGGACAGTGGAGCTCACCAGAAAGGGTACCTCACATCCAAAGACAAAGGAGAAGCCACAATGAGACAGTGGGAGGGGTGCAATCACAGTAAAATCAAATCCCATAACTGCTGGGTGGGTAACTCACAGACTGGAGAACACTTATACCACAGAAGTCCACCCACTGGAGTGAAGGTTCTGAGCCTCACGTCAGGCTTCCCAACCTGGGGTTCCGGCAACAGGAGGAGGAATTCCTAGAGAATCAGACTTTGAAGCCTAGTGGGATTTGATTGCAGGACTTCAACAGGACTGGGGGAAACAGAGACTCCACTCCTGGAGGGCACACACAAAGTAGTGTGCGCATCAGGACCTGGGGGAAGGAGCAGTGACCCCAGGGGAGACTGAACCAGACGTACCTGCTAGTGTTGGGGGGTCTCCTGCAGAGGCGGGGGGTGGCTCTGTCTCACCGTGAGGACAAGGACACTGGCAGCAGAAGTTCTGGGAAGTACTCCTTGGCGTCAGAGGTGAGAAGGAGGGGGGGGGGGTGACTGTGGCTCACCGTGGGGACGAGGACATTGGCAGTGGAGGTTCTGGGAAGTACTCCTTGGCATGAGCCGTCCTGAAGTCTGTCATTGGTCCCACCAAAGAGTCCAGGTAGGCTCCAGTGTTGGGTCGCCTCAGGCCAAACAACCAACAGGGAGGGAACCCAGCCCCACCCATCAGCAGTCAAGCGGATTAAAGTTTTACTGAGCTCCGCCCACCAGAGCAACAGTCAGCTCTACCCACCACCAGTCCCTCCCATCAGGAAACTTACACAAGCCTCTTAGATAGCCTCATCCACCAGAGGGCAGACAACAGAAGCAAGAAGGACTACAATCCTGCAGCCTGTGGAACAAAAACTACATTCACAGAAATAGACAAGATGAAAAGGCAGAGGGCTATGTACCAGATGACAGAACAAGATAAAACCCCAGGAAAAACAACTAAATGAAGTGGAGCTGGCAACCTTCCAGAAAAAGAATTCAGAATAATGATAGTGAAGATGATCCAGGACCTCGGAAGAAGAACAGAGGCAAAGATCAAGAAGATGCAAGAAATGTTTAACAAAGACCTAGAAGAATTAAAGAACAAACAAACAGAGATGAACAATACAATAACTGAAATGAAAACTACACTAGAAAGAATCAATAGCAGAAT
>NC_041224.1:31328107-31328676 GCF_002837175.3 Physeter macrocephalus | reverse complement strand
AAAAAGAATGAAAAGAAATGAAGACAGCCTAAGAGACCTCTGGGACAACATTAAACACAACATTTGCATTATAGGGGTCCCAGAAGGAGAAGTGAGAGAGAAAGGACATGAGAAAATATTTGAAGAGATTATAGTAGAAAACTTCCCTAACATGGGAAAGGAGATAGCCACCCAAGTCCAGGAAGCACAGCGAGTCCCAGACAGGATAAACCCAAGGAGAAACATGCCGAGACACATAGTAATCAAATTGGCAAAAATTAAAGACAAAGAAAAATTTTTGAAAGCAGCAAGGGAAAAATGACAAATAACATACAAGGGAACTCCCATAAGGTTAACAGCTGATTTCTCAGCAGAAACTCTAAAAGCCAGAAGGGAGTGGCATGATATACTTAAAGTGATGAAAGGGAAGAACCTACAACCAAAATTATTCTACCCAGTAAGGATCTCATTCAGATTCGATGGGGAAATCAAAAGCTTTAGAGACAAGCAAAAGCTAAGAGAATTCAGCACCACCAAACCAGCACTACAACAAATGCTAAAGGAACTTCTCTAAGTGGGAAACACAAGAG
>NC_041224.1:31327631-31328082 GCF_002837175.3 Physeter macrocephalus | reverse complement strand
CAGACTTTAAAATAAAGAATGTTACAAGAGACAAGGAAGGACACTACATAATGATCAAGGGATCAATCCAAGAAGAAGATATAACAATTATAAATATATATGTACCCAACATAGGAGCACCTCAATACATAAGGCAACTGCTAATAGCTATAAAGGAGGAAATCGACAGTAAGACAATAATAGGGGGACTTTAACACCTCACTTACACCAATGGACAGATCATCCAAAATGAAAATAAATAAGGAAACAGAAGCTTTAAATGACACAATCGACCAGGTAGACTTAATTGATATTTATAGGACATTCCATCCGAAAACAGATTACACTTTCTTCTCAAGTGCGCACGGAACATTCTCCAGGAGAGGTCACATCTTGGGTCACAAATCAAGCCTCAGTAAATTTAGGAAAATTGAAATCATATCAAGCATCTTTTCTGACCACAATGCTATGA
>NC_041224.1:31326927-31327595 GCF_002837175.3 Physeter macrocephalus | reverse complement strand
AAATGGATAACCTGGAAGAAATGGACAAATTCTTAGGTATAACCTTCCAAGACTGAACCAGGAAGAAATAGAAAATATGAACAGACCAATCACAAGAAATGAAATTGAAACTGTGATTAAAAATCTTCCAACAAACAGAAGTCCGGGACCAGATGGCTTCATAGGTGAATTCTATCAAACATATAGAGAAGAGCTAACACCCATCCTTCTCAAACTCTTCCAAAAAATTTTAGAGGAAGGAACACTCCCAAACTCATTCTCTGAGGCCACCATCACCCTGATACCAAAACCAGACAAAGATACTACAAAAAAAGAAAATTACAGACCAATATCACTGATGAATATAGATGCAAAAATTCTCAACAGAATACTAGCAAACAGAATCTAACAACACATTAAAAGGATCATACACCACGATCAAGTGGGATTTATTCCAGGGATGTAAGGCTTCTTCAATATATACAAATCAATCAATGTGATACGCCATATTAACAAATTGAAGAATAAAAACCATATGATCATCTCAATAGATGCAGAAAAAGCTTTTGACAGAATTCAACACTGATTTATGATAAAAAACTCTCCAGAAAGTGGGCATAGAGGGAACCTACCTCAACATAATAAAGGCCATATACGACAAACCCACAGCAAACATCATTCTCAATGGT
>NC_041224.1:31305225-31326905 GCF_002837175.3 Physeter macrocephalus | reverse complement strand
ATATCTCAGAAATAACTAAATTTCCTTGTCAATTGCATTATTATGAACTTTCATTAAATCTTTAACCATGGTCATTTTAAGTCTTTTGTCATTTACAGACAGTTCTGGGTGTACTCTGATGCTTTTGCAAAAGTGTGTCTGTAAAAGGGTTTCATCTTCAAGGAATTCATGGAAAACTTTGACAAGTACAGGTTTCTGGTAACTGACTATACTGCTGAACTGAATGAATAAGCATTTTCAGAACTCTAATGGAAAACTGATGAATTCATAAAAGTGCTAACAAAAGATCAAGATTAAAAAAATTAATTACATGGGACTGAGTGAACTGATGAGGATGATTATAATTTTTTTGACTTTCTGTTTGAATTAAAAAAAAAACTGTAACAGAAAAAAAAAGAGTCCTGGCTGTACTGGGCAAGGGCTGGGTCCCCACTCTGGCTGTAGCTTCCTGAGCACCATGAGAAATACTCCTCACCCCAGGTACCTGCCTTCCTCAGTGTTCCCCCCCACCAGGAACCAGTCCAGGTGGGCATTCTAATCTCCTAAGGAGACCAGATGTCCCAGTTTGGGCAAAAGGACCTCCTGAGGAAATAAGGTGCAGCTGAGGGTTCAGTCTGGCAAATCCCCAGAAGGGAGAGAAGCATCCCCATCCTGCCATGCACTAGGACGCAGCCACTTCCCAAGTTACATTTTTATTCTGCTGTTTTCAGTGCAGAAAATGGCAGCACGCCCTCTCCTTTACTTTATGAAGCTGCTCAAGGGCCAAACTTTACCAGGGGCCTGGATTCACTTGGAAATATAAAAAACACCAGAGGAAACTCAATCCATGGTGGCCTGCCCTCGTTCACTGGTAAGACAGAGATTTATGCAACGTCTCTGGATCTCTTCCAGTCATCCATCACTTCCTTCAGCCATCGGAAGGAACATCCTGAGGAAAATAATGATTCACACCGGGGCTGTGATCAGAGCCATCTGTCCGCACCAAGTCCATGCAATTACAGTGTTCACTTCCTGAGGTTCAAACGCTTGGCTGCATCTGGAAGTCAACACAGATGGCAGCAGAGAGAAAGTGCTATTCTTTGTAGCCAGGAGCTGCGAAGCAACGTTCCAAGGACTCCAGCTTCAGAAACCTGGCTCCCTGCGATTCCTCCAGGAAGCACGGAGCAGGGTCCACAACAGCAAATGGCCTCGGCTGTGCCTGGCATCGCGAGGCTGCATACATCTCCCTAAAGTACTAGACGTCAAGGACATTTCACTAAACGGGGCCTAGAAGGTAAAATCCGAGAGCCTGGTGAAGAGGAAACCGCAGCGGGCAGAGCAGTGGTCCCCAAAGTGTGGGTCTTCCCGACACCCCTCCAGCAGCAGCTGCGTTCCCCTGGAACCAACTGGAAATGCAGATTTTTGGACCTCACCCCAGATCCACTGAATCAGGTTTTCTGGGGGTGGGGCCCAGCAGTCTGTTTTAACAAACCTCCCAGGTGACTCAGATCCATGCAGAAGTTTGGAACCACTGGAACAGAAGCTGTGGAAAGCCCCGTGACCACCTTCATCTCCTCCCTGGCAGGTCAGGGATTGGATATTTTAGGTCCGTTTGACCCCAACCCTGGAAATCCCAGCTTAGCTGCTCTCAGGCATTACCCCCTGACAGAAGACAGTGCTTAGTAGGTAGCAGACTATGCTACATATTTTAATAAATGCCGATTTTTAAGCCGCATTTTTGCTTGGCAAATGGTGTGTCCTAAATTTACGTTCAATAGACACCACCATGTTGAATCACGACCATCAGATTTGCAAAATACTCCTTTCTTGTGTTAGTCAAGGTTCTCCCCGGAAACAGAACCGATGGGATATGCATATCCATGCAGACAGCGGGGGATTTATCACACGGAGCTCACTCAATTATGGAGGCGGAAAGTCCCACCATCTGTCTGCAAGCTGGAGGCCCAGGGAGCTGGTGGTGTATTTCAGTCCACACCTGGAGGCCTGGGGACCAGAGACACCAGTAGTGTAAGTCCCAGTCCGAGGGCAGGAGAAAGCCCACGTCCAGCCCAGCAGTCAGGCAGGGAGTAGATATCCCCTCCTCCCCGTCTTTGTTCTCTCCAGGCCACTGAAGGGTTGGATGGTGCCGGCACATTGATGATAGTCATCTTCTTTACTCGACATTGGTCTTCTTTACTCAGTCTACTGATTCAAATGCTCATCTCTTGCAAAGAGACCCTCACATACACCCCAGAATAATGTTTAACCTGCTACCTGGGCATCCCTTGGCCCAGTCAAGCTGACCCATAAAATTAACCATCACATTCTTCATAGAATCCCTTCCTCCCAATCCACCCCGAGGCCTCCCACCCTTGAATGTTACTCCAGGTAGTAACCAAACTCTGCTGGGACAAGTTTTCAACATCTCTCACCCCTAAATTGTTTCTTTCTCATCCAACTTTTGCCCAATAACTTAGAAATTTATTTTCCTCTCTCTCATTATTCATTTTCTCTCTCACACTCTTCTCCCATTTGGGGCACCGAACTGGACTTTGAGGTGACTCACAGGAGTCCTGGAGGCATACCTGTGACAAAAGGCACCACCTCCGTTTAAAGTCACATCGGTGGGACAACCCACGTTACAAACTCCTAAAACCAGAAGTGCCTTGGGCTTCTCGGTAGAGGTTTCCTCCTCCTTTCTCTCAAGTTCAAATATAAACCAAATGCCTGTCTTTGAAATTGTGTTTTGTTTAGTCTCGAGTGCATTCGGTCCTGATCCTTCACCATCCAGCCTTTGGACTCTGTCATGCTTCCATTTGGGGGTGACGGCCCCTCCCCGAGCAGTGTCCCCACAGCCCTGAGCAGAGCCCTCGAGGCAGTCAGCTGGCTGCCTTGCTTTGGGTTTTATTCCTCTGTGACCAGGGCAGACCCTAGCAGGATGCTCTAACCATCACAGGCAGTCGGTTAAACTGATTACATGTTTCTAAAACACAAAGGAACACGTTTTTGCAGGCTGGGCTGGGAACTTGTCATATTTGTTTCTGTAAAGCAGTGTGTTCAACCAAGAACCAAAGTCCCCCGTCTGGTTCCTTGTGATTAGTTTCCTTGTGATTAGAAATGTCATTCGGTTTTATCAGGTCTCCGCAATTGTGCGGCCCTTGTTTTAGAGGCATGTAGAGTTGATCCTGGGGCTGCCTTTCAGGTGTGGCTCCCTGGGTTACAGGTGTGGAGGTTGATGTCCTCCAGCCTTGCAGGTAATATTGCTCTAATTGGTGCCATATATGTCAGAAACAGCGCCCTACTGTCAGCCTGTTCTGAGAGCTTTGGCCAGTCTTCCCTCGTGAGATGCCACCAAGGGCAGTTGGTAGAACTGGTAATCCCGACTAGCAGGACCCGGTGCCCCACCCTACTTCCACCAGCTCTCTCTTCCTTTCCCCTCCTCCGTGCCTCCACCTTCCACCCTCTCCCTGTGCTGCCCTTATCCCTTTTCAGGTGGTTATTAAGTAGAACTAAATCCTGTTTTTGCTCTATACTCTTTGCGTTTTTAAAAGAAGCAAGGGACCCCTCTGACTCTCCAGAATAAAAAGGGGAAAAAAAAAGTAATGATTAGATTCTTTGACGGTAGCTTGTGATGAATTTTTTCCTACAGCTCAATTAATTTCAGTTTTTTTAATCACCTGTTCGTGTTCTGCATGGTATAGATCCCCAGAGGCTCATAGGCAAAACCTCTTGCTCCCTGTGTGGCCCAATCTGGCCCTTTGTAAAAGTCTCCTCCAGATCTTTGGAAACAGTAAGCATAAGAAGGGATTAGAGTAAACGCTTCACACACGTAAAATTAAACTTCACTCTCTTGTTTCTGTGTTTGGGACAAAAGTATGAAACAAAAGAAACTGTATCAATGAGTCTTTTGCATCTTCACACTCACTCCGGAAAAGTCCTGCCAATAATTCAAGTCCTTATAAAGCTTTGTAAACTCTACAGCACCATGGATATAAAAATGAATGCAATTGTATTTATTAACCCCAGACTTGAGAAACAGAAGCAAGGTCATCTCTCTCTTTCCCTCCTAAGAGTAGAGTTGGAGCTTCCTTCCTGTTTGGGGCTCATGACCCTCACCTGCCCTGTTTCCAGATGCAGTTCCTGTGTCTGCTCCCTGAGAAGTGACCTCAGATCCTTCAGGGCCAGGATTTGTGTTTTTGTTTGTTTGGGGTGTTGGTTTGGGGTTTTGGTGGGGTTTTTGGTATCCTCAGTGCCCAGCAGAGAACTGAAAATAGAATAACTGGTTAAAACAAGAAAGAAAAAAGGATAGATGTATGGATGTGGGAAGGAAGGATGGATGAATGGATGGAAAGTTGGATGGAAGGGAGGGAGGGAGGGGAAAGTGGACCAAGGGCTGAGAGAATGTTCTGCTTCTCATCTCATCCAGTGCCCTGCCTCTACCACAGCAGAATGAGCCTCGGGATTTGGTGAGCAACGAAGCAGTGGGAGTGTTCTCTGTGGATCTTGCAGAAAGCAGAGAGCTAAGCTACCTGCACACCCAGCTCAGAGTTCAGTTGCCGATTCTTATCTCTGAGGTCTGTGGTTCCTGAGAACTACACACCTGGAGAGCAGCTGTTGGGAAGTCAGATTCTATGTGGGGGAAGGAACTGTGTGTGAGAGGGAGAGACTTATCACGAATCTCTCCTCCCTTTATTTGTGGTTTTGAGACATTAGGCTTTTAGGAGCCACCCTGTTTAGATGGGGCCAACTTAAGACATATTTGCATTCAAACTGCCAGAGATCACCAGACTTCGACTCCAACATAACATGGGCTTAGCTGTCGATGCATATGGTACCCACGCTGAGGAAAGAGGAAGCAAAGTCTCTGGGATCTGGAAGTCTTTTCCAGGCCGTTACAGGGAGAACAGTCAATGCTGCAGGGCTGCCGAGGGTGGGAAAGAAGTCAGCCTGCTAGCACTCCCGTGGGACAGCATAGCTGTTCACAACGTGAGCTGGTGAGCTTTGTGCCAGGAGCCAGGTTTAGGCTCATTTTCCAGAATAAAGGAACTCAAATGCTTAAACGTGAAGGGTGTTACCCCCAGAAAGAAAGCAGCCCGGGAGGGGAAATGGGCTTGCAAAGGCATCCTTTGTGTCTGCCAGAACTTGTTAAAAGATAAACTGAGGAGTATTAAAAATTGTAAGAGTTTATTTGAGGAAACTGAGTCAAATCTAGCAGCGTCCGTCTTGCTGTACAAAATGAGAGATTTTGATAGGCCAGGGGGAGCCAGATTAAGGAAGTTATTTTAGGCAAAGAAAGCGGGTTGGTTACTTCAAGGTCACTTTTCTTTAGGGGAGTGCAGGGGTCTATCAGGCAGATTGTGTAACTAGTGCTGATCAGGTGGTTCCTGATTGACTGCTCTGGGTTCAGTTCTGGGAGAGTGGAAACTGTAATTATGTCTTGGTTTGGTGACATGGGGCTTAGCATAAGTGGCTTTATTGGGGTCTGTTGCCTTGCTTTTAACAAATGCCAAAGCTCATCTAGGAGTACTGATGGGTCACCCCATGTAGCATCTCTGTGCAGGCGTCAGTGAGGGCAGGAGGGAGGAGGACACTTCACCTCCTTTGCGGGAGATGGGGACACAGAGGCAGCCAGGAGACCCACTCTTTCCTGCCCCTCCCCTCGTTCCCACCTGCAGAGGTTGGGCAGTGCCCAGGAACCTGAGGCCAGTCTTCCTGCTGTGAAATGGTTCCTCCGGTTATAGGAACACACTTTGATCTCTCCAAAGGCTGGGATTTGGAAGCTGGGGACTTTGGAAGGTTCACAGTCATCCAGGGAGTAAGTCACACCAAAGCAGGAGAGGCCAAGCAATGGAAGGGATCTTACCCGACGTTTTCCTTCCGATGAGATGCAGGCCAGCCCTGGGAGCCACACAGCGCACAGCACGCTCAGGGCCTTTAAAGCCTAGTTTATCTGAGGAAGTAGCTGCAGCCTGTTTCCTCGTCCATAAATGAGATGGGTCAAAAAGAAGTGTTAGGGACTTCCCTGGTGGCACAGTGGTTAAGAATCTGCCTGCCAATGCAGGGGACACGGGTTCGAGCCCTGGCCCAGGAAGATCCCACATGCCGCGGAGCAACTAAGCTCGTGCGCCACAACTACTGAGCCTGTGCTCTAGAGCCCGTGAGCCACAACTACTGAAGCCCACGCACCTAAAGCCCATGCTCCGCAACAAGAGAAGCCACCGCAATGAGAAGGCCGCGCACCACAACGAAGAGTAGCCCCCGCTTGCCGCAACTAGAGAAAGCCCGCTCACAGCAATGAAGACCCAACACAGCCAAAAATGAATTAATTAACTTTTTTAAAAAGTGTCAGCATATATTGTGGAATGAGTACAAGATCTTAGAACCCAAAACACGACCTCATCGCCAATAGGAAGCTGAGAGGGATTCTTAAACAGAATTCACTTAATAACAGTCACACAGATCTCTCTCTTTTTTTTAAGACAATTCTACCCTTTGTCCCTCCTCTGCATTAAATTTTTGTTATGAATAAAAATGCCAAAACACATGGAGAATAACACCCGTGTTATTACATGTATGTTAACCCATGTGTTGTTACATGTATATTAATGCCACATACATATTCACCACCCAACATGAACAAATAGCAGCATTCTGTCATATTTGCTTCATGTCTTTTTTTTTTTTAAACAAATGAAACCTCACAGAGTTGAAGTTCCCTTTGTTCTCATCCCCGAGTCACATGTCCCTTCCTCACACAGAGGTAACCACTGCGTGACACCAGTGTGTGGGTTCCATGATGTGTGTTCACTACACACGGGTATTCTTAGATAGACTGTTTTGTATTTCAGTTTATACAAATGGATTCATACTACATGTAAATAAGGTTGGCAACATTTTTTCGTTTGCCATTATAATTTTTAGATCCATTAGTGGTAAGACATGTAACTCTAGTTCATCTTAACTGTCACGGAGTGTAAGCATTATGCGAATATATGAATATCTTCTACAACTTCTCCCCTCCTGATGGGGTCTTTCACTATGACAAACATTGCGGCACTAAACATCCCCACTCGTCTACTTTTGATACATCTGAGCGTTTCTTTAAGGTACATTCGCAAAAGTAGAAATACCAGGGGGAATTGGATGAAAGCGGTCAAAAGGTACAAACTTCCAGTTACAAGATAAATAAGTACTAGGGATGTAACGTACAACATGATAGAGATAATTAACTGCTGTACATTGTATGAAAGTCGTTAAGAGAGTAAATCCTGAGTTCTCATCACAAGGAAAAACATTTTTTCTCTATTTCTTTAATGTAACTGTATGAGATGATGGATATTTGCTAAATCTAAGGTGGTCATCATTTCACGATGTACACCTTAAACTTATACAGTGCTGTATGTCAACTATATCTCAACAAAACTGGAAGGGAAAAAAAAATCCCTAGCGAGTAGAAATGCTGTGCACATGTGGTATAAGCACTTTTACCAGTACCATTTAATAGCTCTCCAAAACACACGTACCAATTTATATCCCCATTGGCAGTCTGTGAGTTCCCATTTACCCATACGATCTATCAACATTAAGTAACTGTCGGACCTTTTCATTTTCATCAAGATGTTGGTATATAATAGTATCATTTTGTTGAACTGTGTATTCACTAATTTGCATTTCTCTCATCATTAGTGACCATCCTTTCCTGTCATGGGACATTTGAGGTTTCCTCTTTTGTAAATTCCTTGTTCATCGTCTTTGCCTGTTTTTTTTTTTTTTTTTTTTTTTTTTTTTTTTTTTGCGGTACGCGGGCCCCTCCCTGTTGGGGCCTCCCCCGCTGCGGGGCCCAGGCCTCTCCCGTTGCGGAGCACAGGCTCCGGATGCACAGGCTCACGGGCCATGGCTCGGGGACCCAGCCGCTCCGCGGCATGTGGGATCTTCCCGGACTGGGGCACGAACCCGTGTCCCCTGCATCGGCAGGCAAATTCTCAACCACTGCTCCACAGGGGAAGCCCTGCCTGGTTTTCCACTGGGTTGTTAATCTTTTTCTGAATGATTTATAAAACATCCTTATATATATCGATCATCATTTATATCAGTGTTGCAAATGTCTTCTCCAAATCTGTTAGCTGCATGTTGAATTTTTTTTAAATTTTGTTGAAGTATAGTTGATTTACAGTGTTGTGTTAATTTCTGCTGTACAGCAAAGTGACTCATTTATACACATATATTCTTTTTCATATTCTTTTCCGTTATGGTTTGTCACAGGATATTAAATATAGTTCCCTATGTGCACATTGAGTTTTAAAATGTAAACTGCGAGGACTTCTGAATCGATTACTCCTGAAATAGGTGGTCCTATCCCAAAGTCAGAATCATTTACATGGCTGTAAGATCTACACACATCAGCAAAGCCACAGTACAGTCATACATACAACTTTTACATTTGAGGGGCATGTCTCAATTTTCAAGGCATCTTCTAATTTTGGCCTCACAAAAACATCTGAGCCTAGCGGGGCCTCATTTTCTCATTGTTAAGATTCAGTGGTTGATCAACATCCTTTCAATGATCAAAGTCTGACCTTTGATCCCTCTCCTGCAGCTGGGAAGACCCAGGCTCAGAGGGCTGGAGAGATGTCTTCAGCCTCACCCTATGGATGGGTCTACACTGAAGAATCTTATGTCAATTACATCTCAGTAAAGGTGGGGAGGGGTAGGTACAGGAGGCCCTAGAATCTTAGTCATCTGATCCCTTGGGCAGTGTCTCTCCGCATGTGGGTGGCACTGAGACCAGCACCAGGGACAGAGAGGCGGGAAGATGGGAATGTGAGACAGACATCACCTGACCATCCAAAACCCAGAGGAGATGACAGTGGCCCCTCTGACTGCCATAGGATGAAGCTCACACACACACACCCCAGTAAGAAAAGGGCCATATGAACACAAGGATGGTCTCTCTCCAACAACCTTTATTGAGCAGTGAGTATGGGGACCAGATTCTGCCCTGAGCACTCCGCGTGTGGAAGTGTTAGCAACTTTCATGGCTAGAGGCAAGCAAGTTCCTGTTACAAAGATGAAAGGGCAGAACCCAATGCTCTTTTTAATTTTATTAGTACACGCAGATACACTGATTTACCCAGAACAAGCATGTACACCTGCAGCCGAATGGGAGGGGCTCTTATCTCCACATACGATGAAGCACCATGGTAACAACAGCCAGAACCGAGGAGCTGGCACTTTCCACCAGATCCGGGCCCCACCCAGGTAGACCTGCCAAGAGGTGCCTCTGGTTGTGAGCACAGGTGGCGTGACCTTGGCCCATCCCGGCTCACTCTACTCCCCACACTCCTGGGGGAATCTGGTGAGGTCACATTTCTGGGGACGACGGCTTCAGGCTTGACCCTCAAGAGGGTTCACAAGCGGTACCTTCTCCATTTCCCTGAAACCAAACAGACCTCAACTACTTACACAGAAGTCCTCTAGTTTAACTCCCGGGTTTTGGGTTTGTTTTTTAAACTATGATATAGAATCTTAAGCAGACAGATGCAGTCTGAACCTACTACGTCATGTTACCTCATGGTTTATCATGTAGAATTACTTGTTTCTATTACTAAAGAAACAGATTGTGAAACAGTTTCTTTCCCTGCCTTGATGGTGAGTCACATTCTTAGCCAGTTCAAAACACTGAGGCAGTGCCTGAAGCGTAACAGATGTTCCTTAAGTATCCGCAAAATGCATGAATCCACGGTTGACAGTACCCACCAGGTGCCGGCGACCTCTTCTGCCAACTGCAATTGCAATTGCAGAGCTTCAAGGAATGAGCAAAACTTAGGGTGGGAAAAGGATTCATTTGGCAGCTGTAGAAAGAGATGAAAAACAATCTCGGAAGAGCTTCCTAACAGTGCTTCACATTGGATCACTACCCCTGGGAAGATGTGCTGAGATGCCTTCCTTTTACCTGTTGCTTTAGACTTGTAAACAAAACCTAAGTGTTACAGCATATGTGTCTTAAAGTTTTTGCTTTATACACTTTTTAAAAGAATTGAGACCTCAAAATAAAAACTTCCTAAGAAACACTGAGCTTATTGTGGGGAAATAAAAAGCCTGAGGCTTCCCCACTAAGACCCGTATAAAGCCCCCTGAGCGATGGGTACACCTGGCCGCAGGTGGGTCTCGGAAAGGGCCGACTGTGGCTTCAGAAAACAGCACCCAAGTGGCAGGCTGTCCCCAAAGTGGCATCCCAGCCGCAATCAGGACCCCCTCCCAGGGGCCCACCCCTCTTCAGCACAGGACCTCCTTTTGAACACCCAGGGCCACCTGGTGCTGAAGGAATCAGAGATGGCGCCTCCCGGGCGTGTGGAATCAGCATCACGGCCCTGGACCCCCAGCCCCGCGGGCTCCCTTGTACTTCTGGGAGAGTCTTTCCTGACGATCCCTCCGAGGGAGGTCTGTGAAGAGAGACAACTGCACGGCCGGGAGGATGCCAGAGTTAGACTGAAGTCCCAGGAGGGCCAGCCCAGGGCCTTCCCAGGGCCTCAGAAACGCCTGCCAAGGGCCTGCAGAGAAGACGAAACAGGACGGCCCGGAGGGACTCCAGTTGTCTACAGCAACAGCATGGCTTCAGGCACCCAGGGCAGAGCGACCCCGTGGCCCGACGCTGGGCTCAGCAAGGCCAGCAGCCCGGTGTCACTGGCCCACCCTGACCCCGTGTCTGCAGCTCAGTTGTAGGAAAGGTAGTCAATGAGCCGGGGAGGGATGTTCAACCTGGCAATTTTCTCCAGCCCCCTGACGCCAGCCGCCCTCCTCAGGCTCACCCTGCAGAGCTGGGACAGGCTCAGAGGTGTCTCTGGAAAAAGGGGACAAGACGCACGTAAGGTTAGCTTAAGGAAGAAGCACAGCATCCTTCAACTTAACAAGTACCAGCGTGGAACTGAAAACACCTCCCTTTTCCTGAAAAGAGGCTGAACCCTGAGTACCTTCTCTGGAAGGTGACCAGGAAGGACAAATAGGGACCAAGGACGGAAGGTCAGGAAATGGAATTCAGGTCATGGCCACTGGGATTTCACTCTGTGAGCTTTTGGCTTTTGGGGTTTTGTGATTTTTTTTTTCCCCCATAATGTTATAACTCAGCACACAGATTTGCCAGAAAAGCACTAATCTACAGTTAGTAGGCTTGTTTGTCAAACTCGCAGACAAATGAGGGCTGGGGGAGGGTTCGGGCGGGCAGTGCTGGCTGCCCACCCCTGCTGTTCCAGGCCACAGGCTCTGCTCTGCTCCTGATCGCTGCAGGCCACAGGGACCCACGGAGAACTGACCCCCAGGGGCAGATAGTCCACAAATGCACATCCTGGTGGCAGAGAGTCAGGGCCACAGGCCTGAAGATGAAGCCTGGAGCTATAGCTCACGAGGGATGGACACCAGGGCCAAAGAAGGAAGGTGCCTGGAGGTCCCTGGAAGCTGGGCCACGGGAATGTGTACAGAGCAGAGCCTGGCCTCGAAGGCTGCCTTTAGGACCATCTGTGTTTGATCAAAGTGTAAATCAACCAAAGAAAGTATTCTCAACTTATGAAACATTATGAAAGGCAAAGCTCTCTGAAAGAAAAATAAACAGAATTACTTGTGACATTCATTTTCCCATTTACTTCCTCCCCCAAATTATTTGAATGCAGGAAAAGAAACACCCTCTAGGAACTGTTTCCCCGATAGACGTGGATGGTATTTGCCTCTAAACTCATGATGGATTTTGGTTGGGTAAGGTTGGCAAAATGTGGAATAAATGGGCTCTTTTTCAATTGATAAGTGTTTGAAAACCTCTTGTGACTGTAATTCTATGTAAACTCATTTAAAAATGTGTCCCAGAGAGGAGGTCTTGTCTTAGCCAGATGGTTTGTCCTTTGTTTCCTGAAGAGTGAGGGCTGCATCTGTATCATCGGCCTCATAGGGACCCAGTCTGAGTCAAGAAACGACTGACTCAGAGATGAACTGATTCGTGATCAGGACAAAGCCCTCCTGCACGAGGTTCCCCTGCAGACCTTAGTGCAGGCATCGCACAAACAACACACACTCACTCTCATAGTGCTCCAGGCACTTGGCGGGGGCACTGCTGCTCCACGTGTAGTCGGATGGCTTCCGCCCCCGGTTGTCCCGGGCATAGATGTTGCCTCCAAACTGGATGAGCATCTCAATGAGGTCCACGTTCTTCACCTTGGCTGCATGGTGCAGCGCCGTCTCATGGAGCTTTGCCGCGTTCACGTTGGCACCTGTAGGTCCAGAGCAGGAACAAACATCACCAAGGAGCACAGGACACAAAAGCAGCAACCCCTCACCAGGAACAAAATCAAGACTCTGCTGCAGCCTTTTCAAAACCTTCTTCAAAATCCAGAAGCACTGACTCCTTTTATTTTTCCTTAGGAAAAGAGAGCTCAAAAAGAAGTATAACTGGAAACAACCAAAAAGAAGAAAAACAAGACAGAAACCTTCCCTGTGAGTTCAGAGGCTGCTCTAACGCCCTATGCTGTCTGTCCCCAGGTCCTGAGGCTCTGGAAGCTCAGGTGAGTTGCTCAAGCTCTCCTGCTGTCCTCCACGTGTACACACACACCATGGACACACACACACGGACACATACCACAGACACACAGGCACACACACGTGCACGCAGGTACACAGTTGCACACACCTCAGATACAGACATGCACTCAGGCACACACATCACGTGCACGCACACACCACGTACGCGGGACAGTGGTTCTAAAAAAGTGTGTTGTATGAATGAATGAACATTAAACATAAGAAATCTTTTACAAAAGGGAAGCTCAAAGGGAAAATAGGGAATGTTCCCCCCAATTTCCCTGAAGTTCAGATAGAGAGGAAGTATAGTAACTGAATTCAGCTCTGCCATCCACCTCACTCTCGGGATGACAGTAGACATTCAGAAAGATGCAAACAAGTAATAGCTAAACACAGCATTTTTAGACACTTTTTTTTTTTTTTTTTTTTTGCGGTACGCGGGCCTCTCACTGTAGTGGCCTCTCCCATTGCGGAGCACAGGCTCCGGACGCACAGGCTCAGCGGCCATGTATCACGGGCCCAGCTGCTCCACAGCATGTGGGATCCTCCCGGACCAGGGCACGAACCCGTGTCGCCTGCATCGGCAGGCGGACTCTCAACCACTGTGCCACAAGGGAAGCCCCTAGACGCTTTTTAAAAATAAGAGATTTTGATAAAAATATGATTTGTGTAAAACACCATTCTTAGGGCACGACTGTCACCATTCTATACAGTGGGATCCCCTGGAGCCTGAGAATTTTTTTTAAGAAAATACCAACTTCTCTGAGGTCTGCTCTAAAGTGGATAAGGAGATTACAAGAGAAAGGGGATGGGAGAAAAGTATTTTCAAGAAGCCATCAAAGAGCCCAGCATCAGTGAAGATATTCCCTCAAATAACAGATTCAAATCACAATCAAAAATTTTATCAAGGTGAGGCTTAAAAAAATCAGATAATCAGTATGTCACTGTGTAATAAGAAATTTTGAGGGTCAGAACAAGAGGAAATGAGGGGGCATATGGCCATTAGATTTTCTAGTCCCACAGCTCAAAAATACTTGAAAACTTCTGCTTTCTGGTTTCTGACTTAAAATCATTTTAATCCCCTAGTAGAATATAAGAACTGTGTTCCTAAAGCGGTCTGTGTGATGCTAAGAAAATAGCAAGCATGCCAACACGTAACACACGTGAAGAAAAGCTCCCATACTTCCCAGAGCCAAAACTCAGACGGCAGTTCAGGAAAAAGAATCCGTCAGTTAGGAAGCAGGATAAATAACCTAATTATTTAACTTGGCAAATATGTATTACAAAAATAATAGTAAAAATCAACACATGAAATAAAAGAAGCATTTTCCCCACAATCTAACCAATCTACCACATCAGGGGTTTCTTCCAATATTGCTGATACGAATAAGTAATGTTATAGTGTTGCAGTCATAATGCAAATATTAATTTGAACATTAAACTTGTAATGAAAAATAAGTTGCAAAGTCTGCAGAATCTAAAGTCCTTGTGGCTTCCTCTCAGGTCATTAATTCTCTCAATATTCTTGCCAATCAGAGAGGAAAGAGGCTGTCTCTATTTTAGGGATGGAAAAGGGTGGGTGGGGAAGCAGAGTCACTCTCAAGGTCAAGGAGAACCAGCACTGAACAGCTCTTCCCTCCTGCCCACTGTGGGTTCTCGGTACACAAGGTTTGGCAGGGTGACTGTTCCAAGGGACAAGTGGGATCTGTTTAAAATGTGCCTTGGCATCACTGCATTGGGCGCAGAGAGAGGGCTGGTGACTAAGAGGGGCAGCTGGCATCTCCGCAGAAGCTGGGAACAACGGACCAGAGCTTCCTGGAGCAACACGGGTGGGTCTCGAAAATTCAGGAATGGGTGAGCAAACAGGAAAGAGCGTCAAATCTATAACAACACCATTTACCGCGATGAAAAATTCATGTCTCAACCAATAACACACAGATACTCATTAGAACAGTGGGATGGGGAGGGGGGGCAGAGGAAAGAAGGGACAGAGAAGCCAGGGAGAAAGTGGCTTTATGGGACTAACGATGCCATTGCCTGGGACTGAGGACAAAAGCCAGAGCCAGCAAAACACCCGACACCACCTGGGCCTTAAAAATTCTCAATTTATGCATCAGAGAGAAGGGATCAGTGTTTGCTCGTGATCAAAAGCCTGATTTCAAAGCAAAACAGGATTAGAGTGGATTCAGTAAAACCTCAGGGAACAAGGACAGGGGCTGTCACGTGCTCACCAAGAACCCAGCACGACACTATGGAGAACAGTATGGAGGTTCCTCAATTTAAAAATTATTTAATTATTATTAAAAATTATTTAATCTTTGCATAAAAAACAAAAACTACCCCAGTGACTAACCTTACACAAAATGAAGCGTGTTCACTGAAAAGACTTAAGAGTGGCACATTAAACTGAATAAGACTCAGTAGTAGAAAACTGTATATAACTGATGCTCAAAAGACGGTCATCCAGAAAGAATTCATCCTCTATTTCTGAACCATTTTGGTTTTTCCCTAGGTTGCCCCCAGAATGGACAAGATGGCTGAGCTAAAATGTTCCCTCAACAAAACATTTAAGTTGGGCCTTCCCTGGTGGCGCAGTGGTTAAGAATCTGCCTGCCAGTGCAGGGGACACAGGTTGAAGCCCTGGTCCGGGAAGATCCCACATGCCGCAGAGCAACTAAGCCCGTGCGCCACAACTACTGAACCTGTGCCCTAGAGCCTGCAAGCCACAACTACTGAAGCCCACGTGCCACAACTACTGAAGCCCACACACCTAGAGCCCGTGCTCTGCAACAAGAGAAGCCACCGCAATGAGAAGCCTGCACACCGCAACGAAGAGTAGCCCCCTCTCACCACAACTAAAGAATGCCCACGTGCAGCAACGAAGACCCAATGCAGCCAAAAGTAAGTAAATTAATTAATTTAAGAAAAAAAGAATGCATTAGATGTGACCCTACTTTATAAAGAAAATCTTGAAAAAAAAAAAATTTAAGTTGGGTTCATAATAACTCCTTGCCCGTAGCCGCTTTGGCTACATTTTAAAACTTCTGTGGTCGACAGGTCCTGACTCTAGCGTCAGTTGGGCAGGTTGTTTATTTGTTTTTAATAAATTAATTAATTTATTTTTGGCTGCGTTGCGTCTTCGTTGCTGCGCGGGCTTTCTCTAGTTGTGGCGAGCGGGGGCTACTCTTCGTTGTGTTGCGCGGGCTTCATTGCGTGGGCTTCTCTTGTCGTGAAGCCCGGGCTCTAGGTGCACGGGCTTCAGTCGTTGTGGCAAGCGGGCTCAGTAGTTGTGGCTCGCAGGCTCTAGAGCGCAGCCTCAGTAGTTATGGCGAATGGGCTTAGTTGCTCCGTGGCATGTGGGATCTTCCCAGAACAGGGATCGCACCCGTGTCTCCTGCATTGGCAGGTAGATTCTTAACCACTGCGCCACCAGGGAAGTCTCTTGGTGGGTTCTTTTTACTTTGTTTTTGTTTTCCACCGTGGAAACCTCTCTGTCCTTAGGACACCTGACAGCCTCCTGGATCCTGACGCAGCCGACCCGCTCCCCCTGGACCCCATCTCCTGATTCAGACCAGGCAGGCCTTGGGGACAATCCCCTGTGGCTGCCAAAAATAATCATTCGCGTTCGTTGAGCACCTACTGTGCAGCAAGTACTGTGGAAATGTTATCACGAATCCTGCCAACAGTCCTGCAAAATAGGTTTTATTTGTCCGGTTTTATAGATGCAGAAACTGAGGCCCAGGGACTCAGCTGACAAGTGGGAGAACCAGCTGCAAACCTGGGCTGCCTGACTGCACCAGTCAGCTCTCTGCCAGCTCGCAGCAGAGGTGAACACAACGCACCTGCAGTGAGCCGGGCAGGTATAAACATGACGCACCTGCGTTGAGCAGCATTTTGACGCAGTCCAGATGCTCCCGGGCGCAGGCCACGTGCAGAGGGGTCCCAAAGTGGCAGTCGTGCGCTTCCAGGTTGGCCCCAACGTCAATAAGAAGCCTCACACACTCAGAACTTCCTTAAAAGAAATGGAGACGGAGGAAAGGCATCGTATCACATATATTTGAAATAACAGGCTTGGCAGACACGCGGCTGCTGGAGCAGGTGAGCCCCGAGCTTGGCGGCAGCAGGAGGGAAGGGAAGTGGGCCTGCATCCTGACCAGGAGCAGTGGGTCCTGGACACGGGGTGGGTGTCTTTCCCCGGGGAGCTCAGTGGCCCCCCGAGCTCACCAGGCAGTGGGAGAAAGGGAGGGAGGGCATGGCCGGCGCCCGTGCTGGGAGAACACAAAGTTGGGCTCACCAGCTGTGGACGCAGAGAAGGCTCCTCACTGCTCTCCAGCCCTCGGGGGGGAAAAGGAAGGGGCTCCCCACCTCCAGCTTCCCCCCAGGCCGTGTCAGGAATGCCAAGCCGCCTGGATGAACTTCCCTAAACTTCCCCACTGCTCGGGTTCCCCGCCCCCTCCCAGCAGACGCCTTTCTGGCCTCTTTCCTGGCTCCTCTCCGGTGTCTTTAACTCCGGTTTGGGGTCAGGCTTCATCCCATCCCAGACTCCATCCTCTCTCATCCCTTGATCATGCTTGGCTATTGGTACCGACTCTCCACCTCCAGCCCTGAAACCCAGCCCCACCTCCACCACCGGGCGCTGGCCCTTCTCGGACCCCACGACGAGGTCCTCCCCCCACTCCTCAGCCAGTCTCCTCCTCACCCTGAGTCGGTCTTGACGCTGTGCTCTCCTCTCCCTCACGTCAAATCCCATTGATTCTTCTCTCAAAGCTCTGCACATGAATCCATCCCACCTGGGCTCCAAGAGCTTTGCACTTGGGTCACTGCGATGGCCCCCAGCTCATCTCTTCATTTCCAGGATATCCCCCCCATTTCATATTGAAGGGCAGCAGAATATGCCACCCCAAAATATGCCACTTTGGCATAAGGACTATTTGGAGCTGAAGACAAGTAAGAAGCAGCAGATACAAGAAAAGCTCTCTTGTCTTTCCCCCATTTGCCTAAAAGCAGGACATAAATGTGTAAAGGTGTCCCCCTCCGCTCTCTACCAGGAAGGACAGAAGTTAATCACCAGGGACAACTCTAGACCCTGATCAGCCCAGAGCCGGCACCAGAGGAGTCCACACAGCAAACCTTACTAACTGGCCTTTGTCTCCCAGGAGTTCCCCGCCGTATTTGCCTTCATATAGCTTACCATCACTAGAAGCTCACGGTCCTTTTCCTTGGTCTTGTGCCTGCTCGACAGAATTACTGCTCTTTGTTAAGATGCTACATAAACCCCAATTCTAACCACCCTTTGCCTGAGCTCTCCTGTGTGTATGTGCAATGCACACACTAACTTCCACTTGTTTTTCTCTTGTTACTTGGTCCCTTGTCAGTCTCATCTGCAGGGCCCCGGCCAATGAACCTAAGATAGGTGAAGGAAGAAAAATAAGCTTCCCTCCACTACGCTGTACATGGATGGCCACTAAACGAACCTTTCAAAAATGTGCTCTTATCATTCAGCATCTGCTCAAAAACCTTCAGAGCCGTCTGTAGCAATTCCCAGTGCCTGTGGGCGACCAAGGTGATCTAACTGTGGGATTCGGGGTGAGGGCAGCAAAGACTGGCCCTGTGTGCAGCCGTGGAAGAGCCCACACCCCGCACCCTAACAAATGCAGCGAAGACGAACACCGCGCCACAACCACTGAACAAAGCACAAGACACAAGTGTGCACACCTTGCTCAAAACAGTCGAACCCAAACTCCCTGGTCTGTCATCTGAAACACTGCCCACCAGCTGGCCTCGCCCCAGATTTCCAGTTCTGCCTCTTGTAGCTCCTCTGCTGGGCGCATCTGACCCAGCGAGGCTGGAGCAGCCTTATCCTCCTACCGTCTGAAATCCACCTATTCTCAGAGGGCAGGTGAAAACCCACCTGCTCCCTGAGCCTTGAGGACCAGCTCTCGGCTCCTCTGAGAGTGCCTGCCTGGGGGTGCGTCTGGGCCTTATCTCCCGCAGGCCCAGAACGGCAGCAGCCACTAAGTGAGCGGCTGCCGAGGGCACCCATTTCCAGGGTTAGCATCTGAAAGGCACCAAATCAGCTAGAATTAGAACCCTACCTTCAGCCCCCAGCCTTGGGTGAGGACTGTATCTCCAGGAGGAAAAGCGTCAGATTCCACGGCTGACGGACCAAGAGCCAGACCCAGCCTGGGAGCCCCGCTTCACCAGCGGATGGCTTCCCCTCCTGGCTATCACCGCTACCCGACTCACCGCTCATGCAGGCCTCGTGCAGCGGGGATGCCGTGTACAGGGGTGGGTTGACCTTGGCCCCGTGGGAGAGCAGGAGCTTCACGCACTCGATGCTGCCCGAGGCACAGGCGTCACAGAGCGGGGTGCTGCCATCGATGTTGCGGGCGTCCACCTTGAGGGGGGAGGAAACGAGCATCAGAGGGCAGAGGGCAAGGTGCAGGCCACTCGCCTTCTCATCCTGAAGCACGTTCATCTTTGAGACATCACGTAGTTTTTAGAAGTTCTTAGGTTTTCTATTACGTGCTGAGGTGCCGTGCCAGGCAAGGGGGTTCAGAGATAGAAAGTAGGGCATGTCTACTGGCTGCCTGAGTACAGCGGGCGTGCAACTGGGGGCTTTTTTTTAGCTCAGCCTCACTCCGGCCACCACCCCAACACCTAATAAGCATAGGCAGGGTATGAAAACGGGCTTTAACTCCAGCCTCAGCTAGGAGGAGTGCCTGAAACTGTTTAACATGCCTCCTCTAGTTGGAAAATCATAAGGCAGGAAAAGGCAACTCCCCAAACTGGCAGATTCTGCTTAGAATTTGTCCAAATTCAGCTGTTTACTTGGGTTCACGCTGAAGCTTGTTCCATTTCCTCTGGAACCACCTTCATAGCCAAGTTCTGGGAAGAGTGAGCAGAGCACAGCCTTCCCTTCTTCCTCGCCCCCCACAGCTGTACCAGGGCAGCTCCTACCAGCTCGCCCAGCCGACTGGTAAATACCCAGCAATTCCACCAGCCGGACACCAGATAACGTATGCTGGGGGCTCCACATGGGCTGTGGTGTGAGTACATATGCTAGGGGAAAGCAGCGAATCAGAATCTTGTTCTTGTTCCTTTTACCTGTCCTTCCAGAGCTAGTTTGCCAGCATCCCATTTAGTCATCCTGCTCTCTGAGCCCAAAAGGCTCCTGCCGCCAAGGCGCCGCCAGCCTGGTAGGCAGCCCGCCTCTGTGTCCACAGCCTGCCTGCCCACGTGCAGAGAAGAGCGTGCCATCGCTTTGCTAACCCGGCCTTCTCTTCCACCACCAGTGACCTCCCAGCAGCCAGGTCCACGAGCACCCTCACCGGTCCTCAGGGTGTGGTTGCCATGGAGACCAGCCCTCCCTCCTCCTTCGGCCCCCACTACAGCCCACTCTGGTTTCCTCCTTCCTCTCCTTCTCAGCCTCCTGCAGTAGTTTCCTTTCTTCCCATGTGTTGCATAATACAGAACGCTCTTCCCAAGCCTCTTTTTCTCTGGAGCTGGTCCCACCAGTCTGGCGACCATGCTGCGGGTGGCTCACCTGGGCCCCGGCGGCCAGCAGCAGCTGCACACACTGCGCCTGGCCCTGCAGGCTGGCCGCGTGCAGGGGCGTGATGGAGTCCACCGTGACCTGGTTGACGCAGGCCCCGCTCTCGATCAGCTGCTGCAGCTGCCGGGTCTCCCCCCGCTGGGCTGCCTCGTGCACGGGGGTGCGCTCCACCCAGAAACCTGGAAAGAAAAACATGCGGTGCTAAGAGCATGCCACTTCTGTCCAGGTCAGATGAACCCCAGGACCCTTTACGAAACCCAAGCCATTGTATACACGATGGTGTAATTGGTCCATACACCCCTACTCAAAATCATTGAGTGATCCCCGCTGCCCAGGGATGGAGTCCAAGTCTTTGGTGAGGCCTACAAGGCCCTTCATGATCTGGAGCTTGCTCACCTCCTTGACCCATCTGCCACCACTGCCCTACACAAGCCCGCTCTCCAGCCACACAGCTGGCTCTTCGTGGCCCCCTGCCCTTGCACACCTGCATCTCTGCATATATTCTCTCTGCCTGAGAAGCCCACCTTTGCCCCCACCCCGATCATCCATTCTGCATCTCCTGTTTAGATGTTATGTCATCCACGTGGACCCATTTGAAATAGTTCCTTCTCTGGAAGACACGTCTCCCACAACCCTGACATCTACATGCTTATAATGCAGCACTATACTGTCCCCCATCCTGGCCTGGGAGAGCCTTCAAAGTAGGGACTTGATTTAATTATTCAATTTTAGCAGAAATCTCAGGATTTCCTACATACAAAATCATGTCGTATGCATTTAGATAGAGGTAGCTTTGCTTCTTCCCTTCTAATCTGAATGCCTTTTCTTTTTCTTGCCTAACTGCCTTGGTTTGAACGTCTAGCCCCACATTGACCAAAAGTGCCGAGAGGCACCTCCTGCCACGTTCCTGGTCCTGGAGCTTTGTCCTTCACCACGAACCATCATGTGAGCTGTGGGTTTTCATAGATGCCCTTTATTAGGTCAAGGAAATTCTCTTGTTTCTAGTTTGTTGAGTCTTTTTATCATGAGAGGGTGTTGCATTTTGTCAAGTACTTTTATCTGCATCTATTGCAAAGATCATGCTGGCTTTTTTTCCCTAATTCTGTCAAAATGCTGTATTACATTGATTGATTTTCAGATGTTAAACCAACCATGCATCCCTGGGAAAAATTCCACTTGGTCATGGTGTATAATCTTTTTATACATTGCTCAATTTGGGTTGTGCATATTTTGAGAATTTGGGGGTCTACATTCATAAGTGTCATTTTTCTTGTGATTGATGTATTTGTCTGGTTTTGGCATCAGAGTAATACTGGGCTCAGAGAATGAGTTGGGAAGTATTCTCTCTTAATTTTTGGAAGAGTTTATGAAGAATTGGTATTAAATCTTTAAATATTTGGTCAAATTCATCTGTGAAGACATCTGGGCCTGAGCTTTCATTTATTTAAGTTTTTTTTTTTTTTTTTTTTTTTTTTTGTGGTATGTGGGCCTCCCTCTGCTGCGGCCTCTCCCGTTGCGGAGCACAGGCTCCGGACGCGCAGGCTCAGCGGCCATGGCTCACGGGCCCAGCCGCTCCGCGGCATGT
>NC_041224.1:31299218-31305105 GCF_002837175.3 Physeter macrocephalus | reverse complement strand
CGAACCCGGTTCCCCTGCATCGGCAGGCAGACGCGCAACCACTGCGCCACCAGGGAAGCCCTATTTAAGTTTTTTAAATAATTCAATCTTTTCATTTGTTATAAATGTATTCAGACTTTTTTTTTTTTTGAGTCCATTTTGGTAGTTGGTAGTTTGTCTTTTTAGGAATTTGTCCACTTAATGTACATTATCTAATTTTTTGGCATACAATTTGTTATGGACTGAACTGTGCCCCCTGCCACAAAATCCATATGTTGAAGCCATAACCCCTAATACCTCAGAATGTGACTGTATTTGGAGATGTAACTTAGTCACAGAAGTAATTAAGTTAAAGTGAGGCCATTAGTGTGGGCCCTAATCCAATCTGACTGGTGCCCTTATAAGAGGAGATTAGGACACACAGACACCAGGGATGAGTATGAACAGAGGAGAGACCATGTGAGGACATGCAAGAAGGCGCTGTCTGCAAGCACAGGAGAGAAGCCTCAGGAGAAATCAAGCCTGCCGGCACCTTGATCTTGGACGTCCAGCCTCCAGAACCTGAGAAATAAATGTGTTGTTTAAGCCTCCAGTCTGTGGTGTTCTGGTATGGCAGCCCAAGCAGACTAATGAACAATTGCTTATAGTATTCCCTATAATCATTTTATGTCTGTAATATCCATAATAACATCCCCTCTTTCATTGCTGATTTTGTAATTTGAGGCTTCCCCCCACCCTTGGTCAGTTTAACTAAAGGCTTGTCAATTTTGTTGATCTTTTCAAAGAACCAACTTCTGTTTTGTTGATATTCTGCATTGTTTTTCTATTTTCTATTTCATTAATTTCCTCTCTAATCTTTATTATTTTTTTCCTTCTGCTTTCTATAGGTTTAGTTTGCTTTTCCATTTCCAGTGTCTTAAGATGAAAGGTTATTAGGTATTGATTTGAGCTCTTTCTTTAATGTAAACGTTTACAGCTATAAATCTCTAAGTATGGCATGAGTTGCAGCTTATAAGTTTTGGTATGTTATCTCTTCATTTTCATTCATCTCAAGCTATAATTATTTATTTTTGCATTCCAACCTCGTAAAATACATGTTCAACAACGATGTGTTGATTAAGAAATAAACAAAGGCACGACTCCTCTCCCAAAAAGGAGTAAAATTCTCTAACATCCCCCCTTTCTTCCACAATGCCTTACCTCTCCCCCTCCCCCGCCCAGCCATCAGCTCTAGAGAACCAGGTGCACGAGATGCAGTACCCTGACCTCCCATGTTTTAGCCAAGGGTTCTCAAACTGCAGCTTCCATCAGCATCGCCTGGAGGGCTTGTGAAATCGCAGGCTGCTGAGCCCCACCCCCAGAGCTGAGTCAGGGGGTCTTGGTGGGGCCTGGGAATCTGAGTTTCTAAAAAGTGCCCAGACGATGCTGATGCAGCTGGTCTGGGGACCACACCTGAGAACCGACACCACTTCTCCCTCTGAACAAAGCCCCCTTCTCCCCACCTCTGGCCTCTCTATCTCACCTTCCACCCCTCCCTGCTCATCCTAGATAACGCCTGCTTGTTCCTTTCCTGACTGAAGTGCAGTGGTCAGGTTTGCAGGAGGACTTGCCCAGCCTCAGCCCCATCTGTACTGGGTGAGCCCCTCGTCTGTGCCTCCACCAGGGCTTACTGTGCTGTGGTCCCCACCTGGTTGCCTGCCGTGCAGCAGAAGTAGACTAGTAGTGCTGTGTATCCATCCCACCCAGACAAGCAGTCTAAGTTAATCACAGGATTCCCATTTCCCGTAGGACGTCTGACCCAACTCCAGTGAACGACACATGAGGGAGAGGCTGCTGAGAGCGTTCACAGTTTCGACACACCCCTCGCCCCCGATGTTGCCTAGACGTGAGCTGGGAAGTGCCATGGCCATCGGGCCACCTGCCTAACATCGGCTCTGAGGATGGGAAGCACCAGGTAAGTCACTGGTCACGTGGGGCCTGCAGCCCTGACAGCCAGGCTTCCTGTGGTGTGAGGGTGATGTTTCTTTACGGTTTAAGCCAGGTGCAGACAAATGCATGCAAACTCAGAGTGTAAACTCCCCAGATGCAGAAAACTACAGGATGTTTTCTCAACACCCGTCAGAGCACCTGGGATACAGGGCAGTCTTCTAGACACTCTTTTAAAACGTCATAAATGACAACAGTGCTGGATTATGCTGACACATCCTTATTGTCAAGCCCCAACTTCGGCAGACGACCACATTACACACCTCTTCATAATAAGCAGTTTCCTTTTAGTATAACTACATTTTATTATCACATCTCCCTAGAAAACCTTCTGATCAACCACATGGTTCCCAAGTCTTATCAGAAGCACTTTCGCGAACCATATCTGGGGTGAATGTATTTCCTTGGTAGATGGATAACCTCCTGGGTTGTGTTGATGACTGTCCCCTCTTGGAGATCCCCTCATTTCTGCTGACCTACAGCCCTACCCCACCCCCGCAGTGGAGCCACGTGATGCGTGGCTCAGGGTTCTCCAGAGCCAAACCGCTCAGGGCTAAAGCTCAGCGTGGCCATTTATTAGCTTGTGCGAGAAATAGCTTCCCTGTCAGTTCTGTCACCTGTAAATTGGGATAATAATATAGTTCATTCATCAGTGGGTTAGGAAAATTAAATGAATGAAAGTAAAAGCACTTAGCATTGGGCCCGGCACAGAGTAAGTGCTCCATAAATGGAGTCTATTTGTGGTATTTTAACCCCCTCGTTGTACCTAACTATGCGACCCCACAGGGGTCATGGGGGGCCGGGGAAGTGAAGGGAGGACCGGAACGCAGAGGAAGATCTGATCCCCACAAATGTAAAAGCCAAGCTTGGGGAACTTCTTACTTACTGTCCCAGGAGTAAGTAAGTAAGCCAAGCTTGGGGACCCCAGTATGTCTCCCAGTCGTGATGAATGGCCGCCTGCATGCCTGTCTTGCAGGGTGGGTCGTGGAAAGCAGCTGTGGATCACTCTCAAGTCAGTCTGGGGGGAGCAGAACCCCAAGGGCAGGCTGAGTAAAATGAGGAGTGCAGGGCGAGTCCTGGGTCCTGCAGGAAGGAGGAAAGTGCAGCTCAGGAAGGCAGTGCAGGGAAGGCCTGAGCATCCCTCAGCAGCCCATGCAGGTAGATGCAGCCTCTCCCACGGCGTTGCACAGAGACAGATGGACATGGCAAGCAGCAGGTCATAGTCATGGGCGGGGGAGGGTGGGGAAACAACTCAATACAACAGGACAGGACGACTGCGATAGTCGTGGAACAGGTCACGCTACGGGAACTTAGAAGCAAGACATCCCATCAGGAAAGCATCACGGAGGAGGCGGGGCTGCGGTGAGCCTGCTGGGCATCACTGGCTTGGCTCTGTTCTCAGCACCTGGCACAGTGTGAGGCCCAAAAAAGATGCTCACGTCACTTGCTTGTTGAGTGCATAAGGGACGAATGAATGGAAGGAATTACTAATGTGAATTATAAAGTGTGGACATAAAATTAGATTTTCTTTAAAAAAATTTTATCTCTTTATGACCAGTCTATAGAGGAAGTGCAACTTACTGGGAACCATATTTCCTAGTGAATAAACATCAGCTGCAGTTGTCTTAGCAGCAACTGAGGGCAGAGATCAGAAGCAGCAGGTGTGATAACACAGGAGAGCACTGTGTGCACCAAAGAGCACAGTCAACAGTGAAAAGGCACCTATAGGGTGGGGAGGAATATTTGTAAACCATGTATATCAGAATATATAAAGAATGCCTACAACTCAACAACATAAATAACCCAATTAAAAAATTAACAAAGGACTTAAATAGGTATTTCTCTAAAAAAGATATACAAATGGTCAACAGGCACATGAAAAGATATTCAATATCACCGGTTATCAGAGAAATGCAAATTAAAACCACAGTGAGATACCACCTCACACCAATTAGGATGGCTACTATCAAAAAACAAAAAATAGGGCTTCCCTGGTGGCGCAGTGGTTGAGAGTCCGCCTGCCGATGCAGGGGACACGGGTTCATGCCCCGGTCCGGGAAGATCCCACGTGCCGCGGAGCGGCTGGGCCCACGAGCCAGGGCCGCTGAGCCTGCGCGTCCGGAGCCTGTGCTCCGCAACGGGAGAGGCCACAACAGTGAGAGGCCCGCGTACCGCAAAAAACAAATAAATAAATAAATGTTGGCAAAGATGTGGAGAGATTGGAACGTTTGTGCATTGTTGGTGGGAATGTAAAGTGGTGCAAGGACTTTGGACAAGAGTATTCTGGTTCCTCAAAAATTCAAACGGAACTACCATACAATCCAGCAATTTTTATCCTAAGAAAATGCAAACACTAACTCGATAAGATATGTGCACCCCTATTCACTGCTGTATTATTTACAATAGGCATGACATGGAAACAACCTAAGTGTCCATGGAGGGATGAATGGATAAAGAAGATGTGATATATACACACAATGGAATATTACTCAGCCTTAAAAACGAAAGAGATTCTGTCACAGGCTACAACGTAAATGAACCTTGAGGACATGATGCTCAGTGAAATAAGCAAGTCACAAAAGACAAATATTGTACAATTCCACTTATACGAGGTTCCTAGAATCAAAGTCGTAGAGACAGAAAATGGAATAGTGGCTGCCGGGGGTGGGGAAGGGGAGAAATGGGAAGGTGAACAGGTGCAGAGTTTCCTGGGTTATAAGATGAAAAAATTCTGGAGCTCTGTTGTACCAAAATGTGCATGTAGTTAATACTGCTGAACTGCACACTTAAAATTTACCATCTTAACCATTTCTATGTTTTTAGCCACAATTAAAACTTTAAAAGTTATTTTTTTAAATGTCACTTTTTAAAAAATTTTATTTATTTATTTTTGGCTGCGTTGGGTCTTCGATGCTGCACATGGGTTTTCTCTAGTTGCGGCGAGCGGGGGCTACTCTTCGTTGCGGTGCGCGGGCTTCTCATTGCAGTGGCTTCTCTTGTTGCAGAGCACAGGCTCTAGGCGCGTGGGCTCCAGTAGTTGTGGCACGCGGACTCAGTAGTTGTGGCTCACGGGCTCTAGAGCACAGGCTCAGTAGTTGTGGCGCACGGGCTTAGTTGCTCCGCGGCATGTGGGATCTTCCCGGACCAGGGCTCGAACCCGTGTCCCCTGCGTTGGCAGGCAGATTCTTAAGCACTGCGCCACCAGGGAAGCCCTAAAAATTATTTTTTAAAGAAGTAACAAAGATGGAGGAGGCCCCGGAGATGGGGGAGGTTGTCACCCACAGCTGGTACCAACCACAGGCTGTCATCGGGGGGACACCTTTACAGTGGGAGGTGGGGGTCAGGGGGAGGTGGTAGCCTCAATGGTCTCTGGAGACCCCGAGAAGCACAGGGGAGGGGAGAGCCACCCCAGAGATAAAGAACACGGGGTGCCTGGTGGCCCACGGAGCTGCAGCTGCATGAAGGAGCGCTGGTCCTCAGTGGGAAGCTCAGAGGCATCCACCCCCGACCCCCTCCCCCGACCCCTCACCAGAGAGAAGATGGGGGATGGCTGACATGTACTTATCAACTTTAAAGCAAAAAGACATCTGCTAGCAGGGAAGAGAGGCAGGTAAATGCTGTACGTTAGTCAACCCACTGACCTCAGGCTTTGTTTCTGGCCCTGTGCCTGGACCCCACTTGTGACCAGATGCCCCCACCCCTGTACCATCCCCCTGGGAGAGGGGCCACCCTGGAAACCTGAGACCCTCCCTCTGGCAAGTTCCCTCGGGGATGAGCCTTCCCCTAAATCCCAGCCCTGCCACATAAGTGGTCTCCTAGCACCCCCTTCCCGTCACCCTCCCTCCCTCCCTTCCTCCCGTCAACAGCCCCCTCTCGCGCCCCCCCCCCCCCCCCCCCCCCCCCCCCCCCCCCCCCCCCCCCC
>NC_041224.1:31295642-31299184 GCF_002837175.3 Physeter macrocephalus | reverse complement strand
CCCTCCCTTCCTCCCGTCAACAGCCCCCTCTGGTGCCCCCCTGCCCCAGCACCCCCTCCCCTCGCCCCCTCCCTAATGCAGCTAGGTCATCAGCAGGTCATGGGGGGCCTGCTCAGGACCCTTAGATTGCTCCTGATTCCAGAAAAACATCCACACTCCTTTGCAAGCCAGGCAACCTGACCCTCCAGGATGGAGTCCCAGCCCCTTTTTCCAGTCTCCCCCCACCCCCTCCCATCACCACCCTCACACACACACCCTTGTCTCCAATTACACTGAGCTTCATGTAGCTGACATAGGGTCGGGTGGTCCAGGGCCTGTGCCTTTGGGGGTGCTGTGCCCCACTCAGCCCCCCACTCTCCATCCTCCCCACCGAGACCGAGTCTTAGCGCCTTCAGGAAGCCTTCCAGCGTGCAGCCTGCCCACCCATGCCCTCCTGTAAGCCACCTCTGTACACACAGCTGCACCTGATTTCATGCCTCTTCCGTCCTTCCACGAGCATCTTTAGGATAGGACCGCAGCCGCCGACCTCCTGTTCCAGCACAGCGCCTGACACACAGGTATCAAATAAATAGACTCTCCAGAAGCCTGTTCTACTTGCCAGACAACTTCTACTGCAGTTGGGTCTGCCCCGGCCAGAGTACACACCACTACCGGCCCCTTACAGGCCTGCCCAGCCCTGACACTGACCTGGGCCACACCTTGGCCTTGCCCACTCCAGCCATGCCAGGTGCCAGGGCATCAATTAAACAGGAGTTTGTTGTAGCAGAGCCCAGGCCGCAGTCCCCAGAAGACAGAGCACCAGGGCGCTGGTGCTGCAGGGCAGACAGCAGCGTCCAGGCCCCTCCTGCCTCTTGCCCGTGCTTCGGTTCAAGGTCATGGAGATACCTGTGTCACTCCTCCTGCTGACCAAGCCAAGCTCACGAAGGACTAAGTGAAGACCGTCATCTGCAAAACTAGAGTCTCACCGACACCACCTACAGGATCTTCTACCGGACAAATGCAAGGTCATCCTGAGAAGGAATGACAGGTGCTTGAGAACATTTTTGCCACTTTTCTGCACCCCTGCCTGACCTGATTGATCCAGCCTGGGTACCAGATGTACACCTGCTGACTCCCAGCCCGACGCCCCTGTGTACCTTGGCCGGGCCCTGACACTCTCACGTCTGAGGGCTGGCCCTGCCCTGCCCAGGCCCAGCCTTCGGGAATCAAGAAGCCCCAGCTGAACACTTCAAGTGGTTCAGCGTCAACCTTCCCTTGGGAGCGGGATACATGGTGAGGAGCCTCAGGAGCCACCCAGCTCATGAGTCCAACGCCTGTCTGTCCCTAGGCCCTGTGACCTGGGGCACGTCACGTATCCTCTCAAAGCCTCAGTTTTCAATTACACATCAGTTTTACTTAAGCCTCAGCTTTCTCTCTTATAAAATGGCGACGTTTTTGCCTACTCCCCTGGGGTGGCTGTAATGACAGTTAAGTCCTGCTGGGCATTACCGGCACGGTGCCAGGCAAGTGTGCGACGACAGCACACACTGTGACCGTGACGGGGTTGTTAGCATCGTTCTATTTCTGCTGGTCCTGTTTGGGTCCCAGCCTCCAGCTCTACTGCCCGTCATGTTCCAAAGCCCCACCTGGGACTCTGGCTCCAGCATCTGGATCCCGCATGAGTCCCCTGTATGGAGTCCCAGCCCCTTGGCCCTGGCGCCCGCCTTCTCTACGCATGTCCAGCAGTGGGTGTTCCAGACCAGCTCCCCTGGCCGACTGTTAAATATTCAGCAGTTCCGCCAGGTGGAAACCCCTGGGAGCTGAAATCGGCGTGAGGTGAGTATTTACACCAGGGAAAGCAGAAAATCAGATCAGGTTTCCTTTTTTTTTTTTTCTTTTTTCTCCAGAGAGCCAATTTACCAGCATCCTGCTTAGTCATCCAGAGCCCAGAATCCTGCTCTTTGAGCCCAAACAGCAGCTCTCAGCCAAGGCCCCACCGGCCCTCCTAGAGAGCCTGGCCTTGTGACGTGCAGGGCCTGCCGGGCTCCCGTTCCACATGCAGAGCGGAGAACTCATCGGCCCCACCCACCTGTCCAGAGTCTAGAACCCGACCCCTGTACAGACCCTGACCACTCCTTCCCCAGCCGGGGGGCCCCTCCACACAGCAGCCCCGCTCTAACAAAGAGTGTTTTCCAAACGCCACGGAGAACACCTACACCACAAGCGGATCCAACGTGCTCAGTATCCACCAGGCACCCTTCAATGCTGCTTGGGCCAGGAATCTTGCTCCAGGTATGTCATGAAGGGGGGCCCAGGGCCCTCGCTGCAGACATGTCCTTCTCGGCCACAGCTGCAGCTCTGAAATAAACCCTTCTCCCCAAATACCCCAGTAAATACATATTCTTGAAATGATGATGGATAGCCTCCCCATACCCCATCCATGCCCGCGGGGCACCTGTGTGCAGATGTAGCCGCCGGGAGCGGCTGCTGAAGCCACAGTGGAGCTGGTGTTTTGAGGACTGCTCTCAGTGGGCTAAACTCAGCTTTCAGGAAAGTCAGGGGTCCCGAGTGACTTGTCCCCCAAGGTCCCAGAAGGCCAAGGATTTGTACAAAGCAAAAACAAATTGAGCAAAAAGGACCTAGAAATCATGGCAAAGTGTACCCATCCATCTGACAGTAAAGAGTGAAAAAACAAAATAGGGGCAAAAACCCACAAGTACAAAGAAACCAGCACCTAAGAATGACAGACCTGCTCCAGAGGATGCTGCAAGGACCAAAGACACAATACATGCAAAGTGCCTGGCACAGGTGTTGCTTAATAAATGCTTTGTGGTGACCACCCATCTTTAACGTGCTGTCTGAATTAAAGTTCAGTGAGCTTGATATTACCAGTCACCTTGATTCTAAGGGAAAATGGAAATCATTTTTATATGTAGAAACACTTATTTAGAAATTGGGCCTGAGAATTTTGTTACTCTTGAAGAGATTTTTCAACACGTTCTATTTCAGTGTTTTAATTATGAATACCCCAAATACTGTTTGTCAGTAAACTTGAGGTTGGCAAACATGGTTTTAAGATCTGTTAAATGGGATAAAAATTAAAGAGAAAAGGTTTACTTTCCTACAGGGACAAGACAGTCAAAGCTCAGTTAAGAGAGGCAAAAGGAAAGTGAAAGAGAATTAAGTGAAAGCAAAAGAGAAAAGTGGGAAGAGGTTACTGAAGCAGCAGACAGCGAGGGAAAAGGAAAGAAAGATCTTCCTAAACATGCTTAATGAGAAATGCCCGAATCCAACGCTCGCCCTCACTCAGCAGCCCCTACTAACCGCTCATCCACTTCTCTGCCACCCAACCCCTCCCCTTGCCTCCCTCCCACCCCACGGTGCTGATGACCAGGGCAAAAGGGTTATACCTAGGGGCTTCCCTGGTGGCGCAGCGGTTGCGCGTCCGCCTGCCGATGCAGGGGAACCGGGTTCGCGCCCCGGTATGGGAGGATCCCACATGCCGCGGAGCGGCTGGGCCCGTGAGCCATGGCCGCTGAGCCTGCGCGTCCGGAGCCTGTGCC
>NC_041224.1:31287618-31295576 GCF_002837175.3 Physeter macrocephalus | reverse complement strand
GCCCGCATACCACAAAAAAAAAAAAAAAAAAAAAAAAAAAAAAGGGTTATACCTAAAAAAATCAAAACTCACTTGTACTGCTATAGTCGGCAGCCACTCCTGGCCGCAGTGACTACCCAGAATCCCAGCTGGTGTTAAAATCAGCCTGATTTCCTTTGAACGTTTTTATTAGCAGTGTAATATAGTGCCCAGAGGCTTCTCCACTAAAGGACACATCTAGACACTTCTAGAATGCAGCTTTCGCTAAGGCAGAAACAGAAGCACGATTTGAGAAGATTTTAAGGAAGTTGACCTCCCAGCCAGGGCGCTGATTATCTGGATCTCTCAAAGTACTTTCCATACAATTCTAGGTTTAAAAAATCAAATTCCGAATTCCGTGGCAGTCCAGTGGATAGGACTCCTTGCTCTCACTGCCAGGGCCCCAGGTTCCATCCCTGGTCGGGGAACTAGGATCCCGCAAGCCATGCAGCGCAGAAAAAAAAAAAAAAAATCAAATTCCACAGACTCAACAAAAGGATGAACTTGGATATAGGTTCCCGGGCACGGGCACTCAGATCAGTCTACCATCCTGACTCGACCCCCAGAGGCAAAGACATTTCTCAGAGCCCGAAAGGTGCTATAGTACAGAGATGATGGGTGGTAGCACTGCTCCCCAGTCCCCTGAGAACCCACAGCGGACATGGCCCATCCATCCCAGTCACAAAACCAGCTCAGTGCTGCAGGCAGCCCTACAAATTGATTACAGATGAACCTATCTGATAGGAAGGACATAAGCATTTTTAACGTAAAACAAGTAAAACAAAAAGAAACAAAACAAAAAAGAACCACCTGTGTTAAAACCTCAGCTTTGTGACTTCCTAGCTGTGCGAACTCAGTTTCACCTCTAAGTTAATCGATAATGACGACTGTCCTGCAGCTGTCACGGGGCTCGTGGCCAGCGCCTGGCACACAGCCAAGCAGCTCAGTGGCTCTCATCATGGTCCCAGGGGCTGCCTCTCCTTTTCTCTCTCTCTCCATCCCATCTTCCCAACACCCCAGAGGCCAATGAACTGGTTAGACTTCTTGGCTGAGGATAACTGAAGAACACCAGCAGCTCACCTTGCTTAGAGCCCAGATCCCTAAGGCACCCTCTCATCTTCTGCCAACCTCTTGCTTCCAAGTCAGAAGCCCTTGAGCACAGATACTGAATACGAGAGTCACGTTTTCACCTTTACAAATAGACACAACCTAGGGTCAATAATGATATGAATTACATTTGCTAAGTAACAAACACTGGATTCACTTTAGGATGTGACTTGCCTTAAATTCTTGGTTCTTATTGATAAGGTCATATTATAAGACTGCAACCTTTACCTCTGTGAGGTGTTATATTAAAAGTAAAGCTACAGGGCTTCCCTGGTGGCACAGTGCTTAAGAATCCGCCTGCCAATGCAGGGGGCCCGGGTTTGAGCCCTGGTCCGGGAAGATCCCACATGCCACGGAGCACCTAAGCCCATGCACCACAACTACTGAGCCTGCGCTCTAGAGCCCACGAGCCACAACTACTGAGGCCTGTGCACCTAGAGCCCGTGCTCCGTGACAAGAGGAGCCACTGCAATGAGAAGCCCACGTACCACAACGAAGAGTAGCCCCCGCTTACCGCAACTAGAGAAAGCCTGCACACAGCAACGAAGACCCAACACAGCCAAAAAAAATTAAATAAATTTATTTAAAAAATAATAAAGCTACAGAGAACCTACTGTATAGCACAGGGAACTCTACTCAATGTTCTGTGGTGACCAAATTGGAAGGAAATCCAAAAAAGGGGATATATGTATACGTATAGCTGATTCACTTTTGCTGTACAGTAGAAACTAACACAACGTTGTAAAGCACCTATACTCCAATTAAAAAAATATTTTAATTTAAAAAAATAAAAATAAAGCTACACGGTTTGGTTAGAGTATACCACACGTATAGAATTTGAGATCAGAATGATAAAATGCGTTAAAGTTCCTATGATGGGCCTCTACTTCTGCTGGGATAGCAGTGTCGCTCTGGATTCAACACATTGAGCTTATTCATTAGTGTTGAGAATAAAACTGTCAGCAGGATGTATTTTGAGAGAAATATATGAAATAAAACAATGACAATGTCAAAAATAGCCACGAACCCCAGAAACTGTGCGTCCATTAGTTTAGAATATGTTTTTCTTCTAAAGATACATTCCTTAAACTATACAAAAAACATACTCGGAAGTGATGCTATGCTATTGAACCTTGTACATGAACAAAAATATTAAAATGTGTTTAAAAGGCTTCCATGGTGAGCTGTTTATTGCTTATTTAATTGAACCAACCAAACACAGCACACACTGGCAGGGTCAAAGTCCTGTGCCTGCCTGGGGTGGAATGCCAAGTAAAAACAGAGATGCTTATTAAATGCCTTTGATCCTGTGTCAGGTGGCTGTTTTGCAAAATCAACTAAAATAGCTTTGCTAGGACTGCAGTTCCTCTTAAGCTAAATTAGCCCTTAAGACTTCTTACTTTCATTCGCACTACATTTTTTTTTATCAGTGTAAAAATACTTTATATATTATTTTTTTCTTTGCAGGCTTTGGAAGTGTTTTCACTGCTCATTTGCCCTAGAATTACTCCGTAGGCGGGAAAGTTTGCTTCCCCAAAGAATGGCCTTTTGCCCTCGAATCCATTTTATTCTCGGGTTGCCCAAACGGTAAAGAAGGTTCAGTTAAGAACCGAGGTCGCATGTCTCACACAGTGCGACAAGGGCACATGCTCCTTCCGGATTGGATTCCTGGGTGTATCCTTTGCATGCGAACAACCCTGCGCACGACCTTCCCACAGGGCACCTGGAAGACGGTCCAGCTCCCACCCCGGGCCCGTGCCAGGGCTGCACTACGAGTGGTCCCGCGTGGGCATTTCCTAGGTTCTCCTCGGAACCTGGCAATGACCACGCACAGTCCCGCATCCTCCCCAGGGTGCGAAGCGCTCCGGTGGGTCTCCGGTTCTGAAGTCACAAGGATGACCCGGCCGGCAGGGGACCAGGAGCCGGACGCAGAAACCGCGTCTGAGCTGCATGGGACCCCCGGACCTGCTCCTTTGAAGACACGGCCCTCCGACCCGGGCCCAGCCAGACGCCCCTGACGACCCCTCGGAGCGCGTTCGTCCCCGCTCGGGGCGAATGTCCGCAGATGCAGCTCTCGGTCCGCGAAGGCGGCCCCGCGCTCCCGGCAACCCGCACGTACCCAAGTCGCCCAGGAAGCTGCCGTCTACGGCACGGGTCTCCATGCCACCGGCTCCCCGCGTCCCGGTTCTGCGGCCCCGCCACTAGCGCCGCCCGCTGGGCGGGGCCAATCGGCGTCGCCGCGCGTCCAGGAGAGGCGGCCGCGCGCGCCGGGAGTTGTAGTTCCAGGCCCGGCCGGCGCGGCTCCCCCAGTTCAGGGCCTGCGCCAAGCGGCAGACACCTGCGTCCGACTCCGCGCTCGCTGCTGGTGTTTGCTAGGCAAACGTGTTCGTGTGCAAAATATTTGTTCTTGTGCAAACCGTGCCGTGTGTCCATGTGCAGAGGGCGTCAGTGTGCAAAACACGTGTCCAGGTGCAAAATATGTCCACGTGCAAAACGTGCCCGTATGTCCATGTGCACAGAGCGTCCGTGTGTCAATGTGCGAAACGTGTCTAAGTGCAGAACAAGTGTCCGTGTGCAAAACATTTCCACATGTCCAAGTATCCACGGGCAAAATCAGCGTCCGTGTGTAAAACGTGTCCACGTGTCTAAGTGTCCATGTGCAAAAGTGTCCAGCTGCTACAACTCAGTACCTTCCTTTGTATTGAATCGACCTCGGCAAAGCTCCAGGGCCTCCCCGCCCCTCCCCCCATGCTTTCATTTTAAAGACAGACTTCCTACCCGAGTTGGCATACCCCTGTTTCTTTCATCTTTCCAGAGAAATCATAAATTCCAAATTGTTCAGGTTCGTTAAAACGCACGCATACACCACGCCTTTTGAAGTCTCATGACAGAAATGAAGACCCTGTTTACAAATGATTCCAAGTGGGCGATTGAGTAATCGATTGCAGCCACATCGCGGGACCTGTACTGAGCCTAAATGCAGAAGTTAGTTTGAGCTGAAAAGTAAAAATATCAGGAATGATCCCATCTGGAAACACATAAGGACTAACAGAGAGCAGACCCAGGAGAGGTCTCCCCTAAGACTGAGTCTTTACCTCCTGTCCGGCGCTGTACCCACAAGGGTTTGAACCCCGTCTATCCGAATCCCAAGCGCGGGGAAATTCATCGCCCCAGGCCTGGAAGTGACATTTCAAGCCTATTAGCAATATGTGTTTGTAACCTTTTTGCCACTTGTCTACCAAAATTAGGCTCTTGCATTTTTCTTGCAAGTTTCTTGCACTTTTTACAAAGTGCAGTACATTTTTGAATTAATATATTTGCCCAGGGGATGTTATGTTTTTCCCTATGACAATGCCGTGTGTTTGTATGTTTGTATTTTCTTCAATATTTCTTCCTTAACAAAGGATCATCTGGATATGAGTATAGACTATATTTTTAAATTTATATTTATATATGTATATACCATATATTTATATACTTATGTATAGATGTATTTATGTCTATATCTTATGTATATATACACACATACATATATGTGTGTATGCAAATATTTACTAATATATTAGAAAGCAAACATTTCCTTATTATTAGCTTACTATGTTATAATTTTTCTCCACTCTGTTGCTTGATTTCAACATTTTCTTGTAGAAAAGCTTTAAGTTTTTATATATTCAGAAATATATTCTCTTAGAGTATTTCTTTTATCTTCAATATTCTGAATGTATTTACCCACCAAGAGCCAGAATATGTATATTATTCTGTTTTGTTCTGTTCTGTTAAGTCTTTAACCCATCTGGAATTTGTTGCTATGTGTGGAATCTAAGGTAATTTTTTTCTGAACTTAAAAAGAATTCTTCCCCAAATACTTATTACATAGTAATTCATTTATCTATTTTTTTGTTAATCTCTAAGGCTACTATTTTTTTTTTGCTAACCTACTAAGGCAAGGCTTTCAGGGGTTTCTCCTGAATGCCCCAGGTGTTCAGCAAGGTCTTTCTTTCCTCTCTGGTAGGTCAGAACTCAAATGTCTCCCAAGCCTGTGTGAGCTCTGGTACTTGGTAATTCTACAGCTCCCCAGGAGTCTTTTTCTGGGAGTTCTTTTCCTGACCTCTTGGAGTCTCTCGCTCGCTATACATGTGAAACTTAGTATGCAGTCAGAATTTAGGGAATCCCTATGCAAATTTCTGGAGTTCTCCACATACCTTTCTCCTCCTTGTGTACTGTCCCAAAAATTCAAACCACCTTAGTTTCTTGAAACTCAAATTTCTGTTTCCTTAGCTCAACAATACCATCATTCCGTGTGGGGTTCTCCCTTCCCACCCATGGTGCAATAAATGCATCCAGTCGGGAAGCTTGTTTGTTCACTTTCTTTCAGTTCAGGGATCAAAGTGCTGGGCTGTCTCTTGTTCAAAGTCTGAAAATAGTTGTTGTAAATGTTTTTCCCAGTTTTCCAGAAATTTATAGTAAAAAGCTAAAATGATACCAGTTACTCCATCATGGCCAGAAAGCAAAATGCTGTTTTGGTGTTTTTAGTTTTAACAACGATTAATGCGTGATTAAACTTGTTTTGCCTAAAATTTCCCAATTATCCATGCCACTGGTTACTGTCTAGGAGCATCCTGAAGGAAATGTGAATGCCATGGTGGGTCCAGTGGGTTGGCTGCTGGAGTCCGTGACTCAACTACGCTTCCACAGCAGGTCCTCTTGAACGAGTTCACCTCCAGTGCCATCACAGTCAATCCTTTGCACCACACAGATCCATTTCTCCACACACATTTGGGGAGCAGTTCCTCCGTGGTTCCCAAGGCCCTCTCAAGGGGGAACTTAGGAAAAGAAGGTTTACTTGTTGATCTTATTATTCTATCCATTATTGAAAGTGAGTATTGACGTCTCCAACTATGTTGTTTAATTGCCTATCTCTCTCTTCATTTCTGCAGTTTTTTTTTTCATGTGTTTCAGAGTTCTGTTATTAGGTGCATATCTATTTATAACTGGTATCTCTTCCTTCTAAATTGATACTTATATAAATTTCCCTCCTTATCTCTAGGAATATCTTTTTTGCTTCCAAGTATGTTTTGTCTTATATTAGTATAGCCATTTCAGCTTTCTTATGGGTGAATATACTCCCATCCTTTTACTTTCAATATATGTATATCTTTGGTTCTAGAGTGTGTCTCCTGCAAACAGATTATAGTTATATCATCTTTTAATCCATTCTGCTGATCTCTCTACTAATCTCCCTTTTGATTTGTTGTTTAATCCATTCACATTTAATTATATTTATATAGTTGGATTTATGTCTTGCCATTTTTTGTTTTCTATATGTCTCATGTATTGTTTCTCTGTTCCTCCTTTACTGCTTTCATTTGCATTAAGTGAATATTTTCTATTGCAGCATTTTCATTTCTTTAATTTTGTTTGTTTATTTTAGTTTTTCTCTAGGGTTTGCTATATACATCTTATCGGAATCAGCTTCAGATTTATACTAGCTTAATTCAGTGATATATAAAAATGCTACACCTATCTAGCTCTAATCCTTTTTTTCCTTTTCCATTATTATTGTCATACATTACATCTACAAATGTTACAAACACAACAATACATTGTTATAATTATTACCTTACCATCTGTTGTCATTTCCTTAGCCAAATGCAGCTTTGCCCCCACTTACCTCCTTTGTGCTTTTATTGGCAAAGGTACTGTACATATATTTCATTTCTACATGTTATAAGCCCCAATAAGCCCAATATTACATTATGTACATATTTTTTCATGGCTTTTAAAATTAGTTATGAGAATGAAGAAGAAAAATATGCATTTATAACTGTTTTTTATCTTTATGTAATAAATTTTATCAGTGTTCTTTGCTTTTTCATGCAGATTCAGATTACCATTTGTGGTCACTTGGTTTCAGCCTGAAGAACTTCTTTAGTATTTCTTGTAATGCAGATCTGCTAGCAAAAAATTCTTTCAGTTTTTGTTTATTTGGGACAGTCTTTTATTCACTTTCACTGTTGAAAGATAAAGTTGCTGGATATAGGATCCTTGGTTGACAGTATTTTTTCTTTGAGTACTTTAAATATTTCATCTCACTGTCTTCTAGATTCCATTGTTTCTGCTGAGAAGTCAGCTCTTAATCTTATTATGGGTCTATTATAAGCGACAAGTTATTTTTTTGCTGCTGCTTTCAAGATTTTGTCCTTGTCTTTGACTTTGAGCATTTTTTCCCTATGATGTGTTTGTTTGTCACTCTCTGAATTTATACCACTTGGAGTTCATTGAGCTTCCTGGATGTGTATATTATTATTTTTCAATCAATTTGGGGAGATTTTAGCTATTATTTCTCCAAATATTTTTTATTCTCCGTTCTCTCTCTCCTCTCCTGCTACTCCCATTATACATAGGTTGATGTACTCAATATTGTACCACATTTCTCTGAGGTTCTGTTTGTTTTTCCATTTCTTTTTTTTTTTAACATCTTTATTGGAGTATAATTGCTTTACAATGGTGTGTTAGTTTCTGCTTTATGACAAAGTGAATCAGCTATACATATACATATATCACTTTGTCCCAGCTTACCCTTCCCCCTCCCCATATCCTCAAGTCCATGCTCTAGTAGGTCTGCATATTTATTCCCATCTTGCCCCTAGGTTCTTCATGACCTTTTTTTTTTTTTAGATTCCATGGATATGTGTTATCATTCGGTATTTGTTTTTCTCTTTATGACTTACTTTACTCTGTATGACAGACCCTAGGTCCATCCACCTCACTACAAATAACTCAACTTCATTTCTTTTTATGGCTGAGTAATATTCCATTGTATGTATGTACCA
>NC_041224.1:31284627-31285800 GCF_002837175.3 Physeter macrocephalus | reverse complement strand
TTTTTAATCACACTTTCAATTTCAGTGCTTGTGATTGGTCTGTTCATATTTTCTATTTCTTCCTGGTTAAGTCTCGGAAGGTTGTGCATTTCTAAGAAATTGTCCATTTCTTCCAGGTTGTCCATTTTATTGGCTTATAGTTGCTTGTAGTAATCTCTCATGATCCTTTCTATTTCTGCAGTGTCAGTTGTTACTTTCCCTTTTTCATTTCTAATTCTATTGATCTGAGTCTTCTCCCTTTTTTTTCTTGATGAGTCTGGCTAATGGTTTATCAGTTGTGTTTATCTTCTCAAAGAACCAGCTTTTAGTTTTATTGACCTTTGCTACCGTTTCCTTCATTTCTTTTTCATTTATTTCTTATCTGATCTTTATGATTTCTTTCCTTCCGCTAGCTTTGGGGTTTTTTTGTTCTTCTTTCTCTAATTGCTTTAAGTCTAAGGTTAGGTTGTTTATTTGAGATTTTTCTTGTTTGTTAAGGTAGGATTGTATTGCTATAACCTTCTCTTTTAGAACTGCTTTTGCTGCTTCCCATAGGTTTTGGGTCATCGTGTTTTCATTGTCATTTGTTTCTAGGTATTTTTTGATTTCCTCTTTGATTTCTTCAGTGACCTCTTGGTTATTAAATAGTGTATTGTTTAGCCTCCAAGTGTTTGTATTTTTTACAGTTTTTTTCCTGTAATTGATATCTAGTCTCATAGCACCTTTGTCAGAAAAGATACGATTTCAGTTTTCTTAAATTTACCAAGGCTTGATTTGTGACCCAAGATATGATGTATCCTGGAGAATGTTCCATGAGTACTTGAGAAGAAAGTGTATTCTGTTGTTTTTGGATGGAATGTCCTATAAATATCAATAAAGTCCATCTTCTTTAATGTAGCATTTAAAGCTTGTGTTTCCTTATTTATTTTCATTTTGGATGATCTGTCCATTGGTGAAAGTGGGGTGTGAAAGTCCCCTTCTATGACTGTGTTACTGTCAATTTCCCATTTTCCACATGCTGTTAGCATGTGCCTTATGTATTGAGGTGCTCCTATGTTGGGTACATAAATATTTACAATTGTTATATCTTCTTCTTGGATTGATCCCTTGATCATTATGTAGTGTCCTTCTTTGTCTCTTGTAATAGTCTTTGTTTTAAAGTCTATTTTGTCTGATATGAGAATTGCTACTCCA
>NC_041224.1:31283629-31284075 GCF_002837175.3 Physeter macrocephalus | reverse complement strand
CATGGAATATCTTTTTCCATCCCCTCACTTTCAGTCTGTATGTGTCCCTAGGTCTGAAGTGGGTCTCTTGTAGACAGCATATATACAGGTCTTGTTTGTTTTGTTTGCGGTACGCGGGCCTCTCACTGCTGCGGCCTCTCCCGTTGCGGAGCACAGGCTCCAGACGCACAGGCTCAGCGGCCATGGCTCACGGGCCCAGCCACTCCGCGGCATGTGGGATCTTCCCGGACTGGGGCACGAACCCATGTCCCCTGCATCGGCAGGCGGACTCTCAACCACTGCACCACCAGGGAAGCCCCGGGTCTTGTTTTTGTATCCCTTCAGCCAGTCTATGTCTTTTGGTTGGATCATTTAATCTATTTACATTTAAGGTAATTATTGATATGTATGTTCCTATTCCTATTTTTTAAATTGTTTTGGGTTTGTTATTGTAGGTCTTTTCCTTC
>NC_041224.1:31282373-31283537 GCF_002837175.3 Physeter macrocephalus | reverse complement strand
TTGGTGTGTTTAATGTTGTCTCAGAGGTCTCTGAGACTGTCCTCAATTCTTTTCATTCTTTTTTCTTTATTCTGCTCTGCAGTATTTATTTCTACTGTTTTATCTTCCAGGTCACTTATCTGTTCTTTTGCCTCAGTTATTCTGCTATTGATCCCTTCTAGAGAATTTTTAATTTCATTTACTATGTTGTTCATCACTCTTTGCTTGCTCTTTAGTTCTTCTAGGACCTTGTTAAACGTTTCTTGTATCTTCTCCATTCTATTTCCAAGATTTTGGATCATCTTTATTATCATTCTGAATTCTTTTCAGGTCGACTGCCTATTTCCTCTTCATTTGTTAGGTCTGGTGGGTTTTTCTCTGCTAATGGGTGGGGTTGTGTTCCTGTCCTGCTAGTTGTCTGACAGAGGGTGTCCAGCACTGTAGCTTGCTGGTCATTGACTGGTACTGGGTCTTGGCATTGAGATGGAGATCTCTGGGAGATTTTCGCCATCTGATATTACGTGGAGCTGGGAGGTCTCTGGTCGACCAATGTCCTGAACTTGGCTCTCCCACCTCAGACGCACAGCCCTGACACCTGGCCAGAGCACCAAGAGCCTGTCATCCACACGGCTCAGAATAAAAGGGAGAAAGAAAGAGAGAAAGAAAGAAAGAAAGAAAGAGAGGAAGGAAGAAAGAAAGAAAGAAAGAAAGAGATACAATGAAATAAAATAAAATAAAGTTATTTAAAATAAAAAATAATTATTAAGAAAAAATTTTTAAAGTAATAAAAAACAAAGAAAGGAAGAAGAGAGCAACCAAACTAAATAACAAATCCATCAATGATAACAAGCACTAAAAACTATACTAAAGGGCTTCCCTGGTGGCGCAGTGGTTGAGAGTCCGCCTGCCGATGCAGGGGACACGGGTTCGTGCCCCGGTCTGGAAAGATCCCACATGACGCGGAGCGGCTGGGCCCGTGAGCCATGGCAGCTGAGCCTGTGTGTTCGGAGCCTGTGCTCTGCAACGGGAGAGGCCACAACAGTGAAAGGCCCACGTACCGCAAAAAAAAAAAAAAAAAAAAAAAAAAAAAAGAAAGAAAAAAGGCTGAAAATTAATGAGCTAGCTTTCACTCTACGAGGAAAAATAACCTCAGTAGAATAAACACAAAGAAAATTTAAGAAAAGA
>NC_041224.1:31272658-31282054 GCF_002837175.3 Physeter macrocephalus | reverse complement strand
GTGCGTTCTCCCGGGGAAGTTGTCCCTGGATCCCGGGACACTGGCAGTGGCGGGCTGCACAGGCTCCCGGGAGGGGAGGTGTGGAGAGTGACCTGTGCTCGCACACAGGCTTCCTGGTGGCGGCAGCAGCAGCCTTAGCGTCTCATGCCCGTCTCTGGGGTCCACGATGATAGCCGCGGCTCGCGCCCGTCTCTGGAGCTCCTTTAAGCGGAGCTCTGAATCCCCTCTCCTCGCACACCGCGAAACAAAGAGGCAAGAATAAGTCTCTTGCCTCTTCGGTAGCTCCAGACTTTTTCCCAGACCCCCTCCTGGCTAGCTGTGGCACACTAGCCCCTTCAGGCTGTGTTCACTCCGCCAGTCTTCTCTCTGCGATCCGACCGAAGCCCGAGCCTCAGCTCCCAGCCCCGGCACGTCCCGGCGGGTGAGCAGACAAGCCTCTCGGGCTGGTGAGTGCTGGTCGGCACTGATCCTCTGTACGGGGATCTCTCCACTTTGCCCTCCGCACCCCTGTGGCTGCGCTCTCCTCCGTGGCTCCGAAGCTCCCCCCGCTCTGCCACCCCCAGTCTCCGCCCAAGAAGGGGCTTCCTCATGTGTGGAAACGTTTCTTCCTTCACAGCTCCCTCCCACTGGTGCACGTCCCATCCCTATGCTTTTGTCTCTGTTTTTTCTTTTTTCTTTTGCCCTACCCAGGTACGTGGGGAGTTTCTTGCCTTTTGGGAGGTCTGAGGTCTTCTGCCAGCGTTCAGTAGGTGTTCTGTAGGAGTTGTTCCACATGTAGATGTATTTCTGATGAGGAAGATGATCTCCGCGACTTACTCTTCCGCCATCTTGAAGTTCTGTACTGTAGGAGTTGTTCCACATGTAGATGTATTTCTGATGTATTTGTGGGGAGAAAGGTGATCGCCACATCTTACTCATCTGCCATCTTGAAACCTCTTGTTCCTTTTTCTTTATTGTTTATGCTCTGTTTTTCAGCTTGATCAATAATCTCTATTGATCTATATGCAAGCTTGCTAATTCTTTCTTCTTCCAGTTCTAATCACTGTTGAGTCACTCTCGGTGTTTTTATTTCAATTATTTTACTTTTCAACTCCACACTTTCCACTTGGCTCTTTTTTTGTAATTTCTCTCTCTTTTTTTAGTATTGGTTTTATAATTTCACTTTATTGATATTCTTCATTTGATGTGATATTGTCAACATATCTTTCCTTACTTCTTTTATCACACTTTCCTTGTCTGTTGAACATGTTTATAATGGCTACTTTGAAGTCTTTCTTAAATACAATATTAGTCACTCTCACAAGAGTTTCTATTGCTTGCTTTTTTCAGTGCATGGTCATACTTTTCTGTTTTCTTTTCATGACTCATAATTTTTGGTTGGAAGCTGAACATTTATGTAATAAATTGCCACAACTCTGTGTGCTGGTCTCCCCTCACCCCTTGGGGCATTGTTACTGTTATTTGCTTATTTATTTGCTCAGTGACTCACTGGATTATTTTGGTGGTATCTATTTCCTCAAACACACAGTGTTAAGCTTCTGCTGTTTCTCCTTGGGGCTTTAGGAGAAAGCCCACAGTCACCCTGCTGTGACAGTGGTATTGGTAGAGCTCTATTCCTCTAAAATAGATATTCTTAATAACTCTATATCTATTAATGAAATAAACTTTGTACTTAAAAAAACTCCCTATAAACAAAAATACAGGTCCCTAATGACTTCACTGATTAATTCTATTAAACATTTTGGGAAGAAATAATACCAATTTTAATCAAAGTATTTTGGAAATTAAAAGATGAGGGAATACTTACCAACTCATTCTATGAGGCTAGAGTTACCCTGATACCAAAACTAAGATATTACAAGAAAAGTAAACTGTGGACCAATATCTCTCATGAACATACATGCTAAAATCCTTAACAAAATATAGCAATTCATGTCCAGTAATATAGAGAAAGGATAATGCATCCTAAGTAAATTTGGTTCATCCCAGGAATTCAAGGTTGGATTAACATTTGAAAATAACGTAATTCATCATACTAGTAGATTAAAAAAAACTATATAATCTCAATAGATGCAGACAAAATTCAACATTCATTTATGATAAAAGCTCTCAAAAACTAGGAATAAAAGGGCAAATCCTCAACCTAAAAAAGGACAGAAAACACCAAAGGTAACATTATACTTAATGGTGAAATATTGAATGCTTTCCCCATAGATCAATAATAAGATGTTTGCTCTCACCTCATATTCAATATTTCATTTGAGGACGTAAACAATGCAATAGGGAAAAAAATACAGATTGGAAACAAAGAAAAGTATTTTTATTTGCAGTCAACATGTTTGTCTTAGAAAATCTTAAGGAATACATACACACACAAATAGCTATTAGATATAATTAGTGAGTTTAGCAAGTTGCAGGTTATAAGGTTGCTATGGGAAAATCATTTGTATTTCTATATACTAGCAACAAGCCATTTTAAATTAAAATTTCAAAATACCATAAAAATATGAAGAGATAAATGTAACAAAATGTGCACAAGACCTGAACACTGAAAAATATAGATGTTGCTTAGAGAAAATGTGAGAGACCTAAATAAATAGAGATATCATGTTCATGAATTCAAAGGTAGAATATTAAGACGTTAATTCTTTCCAAATTGATCTATGTATTAAACACAATCCCAGGCAATATCCTAGCAGCTGTGGGTTGTTTGGTTTTGTGTGTGTGTGTGTGTGTGTGTGTGTGTGTGTGTGTGTGTGTGTGTTTTGAGGTAGAAAATAAGCTGATTCTAAAATTTATACAGAAATTCAAATGACTTAGAATAGCCAAAACTATTCAAATATTGGAAAAAGAACAAAGTTGGAGGCAATGCAAATTCAAACCATATGACACCCTTCAGAGTAACTAAAGTTAAAAAATATTGACCAAGATGTAGAGAAACTAGAATTCTCATACATTTCTTGTGGAAATATAACTTTGTAAAACCAGTTTGCAAGAAGTTTGACTTTATCTATTAAAGCTGAACATATGCCTTCTTTATTGCCACAATAATGCTGTATAATAGACCACCCCAAGCTCAGTAACTTAGGACAACAGCATTAATTCTCATACTCACCAATCTTAGGGATGTCTAGGTTTATGCTAATCTAAGATTGGTTTGGCCTGCAGGTTGGATTCACATCTGCTCCATATGTGCTTATTCTGAGGGCCCAGACTGAAGGGGCAACAGCTACATGAGACTGTGGTCTCCTCGTGTGCATCACTTGAACTCAGGAGCCAAATCAAACTATGCAAGCACACAAGACTCCTGCATATATCATGTCTGCTAATATTCTATCAGCCAAAAGCATTCAAATGACCAAGGACAATATCAATGGGGTAGAAAAGCAAACCTGACCAACAGTAGAAGAGGGAAGGGAATAAATATTTGGTGAAGCAAAAATCCAAATCATCGTGTCCAGCACATCCAGCATGTAATACACCCAACATAAATGATGCCCAAGTGTACAGAGACGTGAATAAGTTCAAGCAGTATTATTCATCATGGCCAAGAACTGGAAACAATGCAAATGTCTATCAACAGTAAAATGGATAAAGAAAATGTGCTACACCCACCAGTATATATATAGCAATGAAAATGAAAGAATTGTGTACACAAAAACATGAGTCTCACAAACAGTGTTACTCCAGAGAAACCAGGCACAAACCCATTCAGTTTATATAAAGTTCAAACCACAAACAAAACTAAATGATGAAGTTTAGGGATGCATATTTAGGCAGCAAACCTACTAAGAAAGGAAAGGAAGAGATTACCATGGAAGTTAGATTCATCGTTAGGTTTGACGGTAGGTAAGGGAAGTGGGTATTGATCCATAGGTGGCGCAAGAAGGAACTTCTGGGTTTTGGGCAATGTTTTATTTCTTGACCAGGGTGGTGGTTTCATGAATATTTGCTTTGTGATAAACCAGGGAGTTGTACATACTGGTTTTATGTACTATGAAAACATCGGCTGTACTTCAGTCTCTGCTTCTACAGCCAACCTTCCTCAGTTCTTGAACACAATTTCATGTCTAGGGCTTTTGTACTTGCTCTGTCTTCTGCTTGGAAAGTTCTTCCTCCTCATCTTCCAAGAACTAATTTGGTCTGTTTTTATCACTGAGGTTTGACCTCAAATGTCCCTTATTCAGTGAGATGTTGTAGCTCTGCCTCTTCTGCTCCAGCCTCCAGCCTCCAACCCCATCCTCAGCATTTCTGGCTTGTTTTCACTGCAGAATTATTAAGTTCTGTTCTGGTGGTGGTGGTGGTGGTGGTGGTGTTACTTGTTACTGTTTGTCATCCACCTCTAGAATAAGCTCCACTCTGTGCAGGGTCCTTATCTGGCTTATTCATGACTGTAATCTTAGTGCCTAATTCAGCACCTGGCCACAGTAAACAATAAAAGATGCTACTGAATGAGTAAATTATTCTATTCCCATAGTGTGGCCCAGTGTCTGGCTCACGGTTAAGTGCATCACTTAGTATCTCTGATTGGTAGAATTAATGCTATTTGTGGTAACAGCACTGCAGTAGTAATGCTATTCCCTTAACTCTGCATGGAATAGAAACTTCTAGCGGTGTTTTCCTAGGGAACCACCACATAAATGTTACATGGATCAACGTTTATTAAATTACTGCAAAGGCGTGATTTCGTAAACGTCGCTTTTGGGCAAGACAAGGCAAACGTCGCTGCGGCAGCTGTAGCAGGAGACTCAATCAGGTAAATAATCTCAACGGTGAAGCGAACGAGGCCCCAAGGCACGTTCAAGGCCGTCATGGCCGCGCCTCCGCGGTTCCCCTTGAGCGCCTTCCGCTTCCGGTGACGCGTCAGCCCCGCGAGACGCCCCGCTCTGCCCGCCGGGCAACCGCGCCCGCCAGAATCCTTCGTCCAATCCCGGGCCGCGCCGCAGCCTCGCGCCTGCGTAGAGGAGAGAGGCAAGCGCCGCGTGGACGACGGCCGCAGCTCGCGCCTGCGCGTCGGCTTCTCCTCAGCGATTGGCTCCTGCCTCCTAGGGACGCCACAGTTCAGTTTTCACTTTCTCTCCCCCCTCCATCTCCGCTTCCTGGGGGCGTGGGGTTTTACTTCCGGGTTCCAGCGTCAGTCACTGAGAAAGTCGACTTGTTACCTCAGGTGGCGGGGGGGCGGGGGGGGGGTCTCAGCGTCCGTGCCTTCCTATGACCCTCTGGGGCAGAGACAGCGTTTGGCTGACGAGCGCGGCGAGGCCTGCAGGCTCCGAGCCTGGACGCCAGGCCCGCGTCACTCCCGCCGGCGCCTCGGAGCCGCCCCGCGACGCCCGGGCGGCGTTCTTGGCACAAGGACGGAGAGGAAGGACTGTTTGCGACGTGGAGGGTCCCGCGCGCCGCTGACGAGCCTGTGCGAACGCGGGCCCTGTGGAACCGGGAGGAGGGGAGTCCCTGCAAGGGGCGGCCCGACGGCTCCCCGGCCTGGGGAGCTGGCCCGGGCGCGGCTGGTTGGCAGGGTCCGACGGGATCTGTCACGCTTGGCCTCGAGGGCCTGAGGGGAGGAAGCGCGTGTGGAGGCGCGGACAGCATCTTAGCATGGGGAGGAAACTGAACGCTGATTTTCGGTCCGCGGGGGCGGCGGCGGCGCAGAGGACAGGTGAGACTGCTCCACGTGGACGCCCACCCGGGGCGACGCGAGAGGAGCCCGTCCTCCGGGGCCGAGTGCCCGGCGTGGCTGTGCGGGGTTCGTTGTTGTCATTTTTTTTTTAAACGAAAAATTCAGTTCCAGTCGACTTTGCATGCTTCTCATGGATGCTGAGTTGACTCACGCGTTCTTGCCTGTTAGCGCTGCTCTGGGTGGGAGGGGCGGGGGGCGGTGGTTTTCAGAATCGCTTTTGCTTTGCTGCTTCGGCTCTGACTCCACCTGTGGCCGCTCTCAGCTGCTAACACACGGATCTTCACCTGTTTCTAGTCAGCGTCTTCCAGGTGTGTAAGGCGTCAGAATTCCTGTTTCCCCTTTCGGAGGCGGAAAGTGTAGGGCGGTTCAGCACTTCCTTTGAGTTGCGTGTGAGAGGACCGCTGCATCCTCGTGGACGTTGTAAGAAGTAGCCAGCTGAAGCTTTGCTTCTTGGGTTGGGACTAGCAGTGAAGTACTTTTCTAAGGATTCTTGGTGAAGTCCGTACCTCGCTTTCCTTCTGCATAGACTTCGTTGGCCGTGTGTGACCTTTTCTTTTTTAAAGTAGGCGTAGAAGGAAGAGGTCTTTCCCCAGGGAGGGTCATTTAGCTGAAAACTGAAGTAACGCGTCATCGTAGGTTGGCCCATGCAACCCAGCAGTTTGTCTGAAGGTGGCACCAAGCAGCATTTGTGGGAGAACGTGGCACATTAACCTCAAAATTGGGGGGAAGATCCTTTGAAAATCCTCATGTTTCTTTTAATTACCACTTGTCTATTTGAAATCCATATATTTAAATACACTTCTTTTACCCTTTCTTCTCCCTGTAAGGTAAAATTAGAACAGTAAGGATTTTGAAAATATATTTCAGACGTTAAGTGCTGTGCAAGCATACGGTGTTATTGCAGTAACGTTGGTGATCCAAGGGCCCACGGTGTTCCCCTGAAAAAGCATTAGAAGGGGAAAGGGGTTTGGATAGATGTAATATTATAGGCTCTGAGATTGGTAGTAAGCCTACTCAGGAGGTTTATAACAAAGCTGCTATTTCTTAATAGTGTAAAAATACTTTTCTGTTGAAAAACTGCCTTCTAGAACCGGATAGCTCTATACAGTATATTCAGTACATCAGTAAATAACTCAGACTGGAGAAAAATTAAAAGTGACACAGTGTTCACAACTATTTTAAGGAAGACAAAGAACAGTGTTTGAAATTTTATGTTTTCAGAACATTTGTCCAAGTGTAACCAGTTCTTTTTTAAAAAGAGCTGTATCAGGAGCATCTCCTGTAATCCAGACATAGTTACTTAAATGAATTAAAATCTGCAAAGTGTCTAAAAACTTAACTGAGACGTAGTGTTTGTTAAATAAATGCAGTGTGATATATCTATTTAGTATAATTAAGTAGATATGGCATCTGTTTGTCAAATGAGTCTTTCATTCCTCTACTGATGGACGTTTAAGTTATTTTCAAGTTTTCCCTTATAACTAAAAGGCTGCAGTGTTGTTTTTTTAACCATTATAAGCAGTGTTTCATGTGCTCATCATAGTATTTCTATGAATCATAGACTTGATTGCTTCTGAGAATGATGGATAATAATGCTATTAAATTACCCTCAAATGATTTTACCCTTTTATATTCACTTTCTCAAAAGATGTGTTTTATCTCCCCACTAGCCAGCACCGGGTGGTAATATTTTACTAATTTTCTAATAGTTGAAATAACATCTCATTTAAATGTTTATCTTCCTTGGGTAGTAGGAAAATTAAGCATTTTTGGCCAGGTCATATACTTTGCTGATTTTTTTTTAATTGAGTTCTGAATTTTCATCTTTGACCCATTTATCTACTACCACACTGTTTTAATTATTGTAGTTTTAACATATAGTTTGGTACTTTCTTTTGAAAAAAGCTTTGGGCTCTTCTTTTGCATTTTTCTTCCAGATGAAATTTAAAATCATTTTAACTTCTATAGAAAATCTTGTTGGGATATTGTGATTGCATTGAATTTATAGATTAATTTGAGAAGAGACATTCTTTTGAATTTTTCCTTCTAAGAGGATAGGTATGTCTCCTTGTTTCTTCTGTTAAAATTTTTGTTGTGAAATATACCATTTGTATGTATTGTTTTAAAAAACAAAAACAAGAAACTGTATCTGTGTACTCTGCTTAATAGACCATCGCAAGTACATTAGAAGCCTTTGGTGTGTGCCCTTCTCCAGAAACAAAGGATTCTCTGCCCCCATCACCATGGTCGTCCTGAATTTTGTGTTAATTATTCCTTTGCTTTTCTTTAGTTTTATCAACCATATATGTATCCTTAACCAACATATTGTTTACTTTCACCTGTTTTTGAACTTTAAGTAGAATCATATTGTTTATTCTGTGAATTACTTTCGTTAAACGTTACATTTCTGAGATCCATCCCTGTTGAAGCATGTACCTATAGCTCAATTCAGAAACTTCAGGACTCCTTCACAGTTCTAGGAAGTATTGAGGACCACAAAGATCCTTTGCTTATGTGGATTATATCATATTAGATATTAAAACCAACCAATTTTAAACGTAGATATTGGTATATTTACATATACCATTAAGTATATGGTATATTGCTTATAGAGGTGTATACCTCTAAAAAATACTACTACTAATAATAGTAAACCTACTACATCTTAAACAACATTTTTAATGAAAAATAACTATGTTCCAAAACCCAAAATAAGTTAGTGGCAAGAGTGGCATTGTTTTACGTTTTTGCAAATATCTTTAATGACTAGAGTCTCATGTTTGCTTCTGCATTCAGTTAGTTGCAATATTACTGTTTTGGTTGAAGTATGTGAACAAATCCGGCCTCACTGAGCTGTATGTTTAGAAGAGGGAGGAATATTTTAATATTCGTTTAAATAGTTATATTTTTCTTTAATACTCATCAAAACCTAATAGTTTCTTAAAAGTTAGCTGCAATGTAGAGTTTGAAATCAATGAACTTCTCAAGCTATGCGACATTAAAACCTATTGGTCTAGCTTGCATTTTTTTAACATCTTTATTGGAGTATAATTGCTTTACAATGCTGTGTTACTTCCTGCTTTATAACAAAGTGAACCAGCTATACATACACATATATCCCCATATCTCCTCCCTCTTGCATCTCCCTCCCACACTCCCTATCCCACCCCTCTAGGTGGTCACAAAGCACCGAGCTGATCTCCCTGTGCTATGTGGCTGCTTCCCACTAGCTATCTATGTTACATTTGGTAGTATATATAAGTCCATGCCACTCTCTCACTTCATCCCAGCTTACCCTTCCCCCTCCCCGTGTCCTCAAGTCCATTCTCTACATCTGCATCTTTATTCCTGTCTTGCTCTTAGGTTCTTCAGAACTTCTTTTTTTAAAGACTCCATATATATGTGTTAGCGTATGGTATTTGTTTTTCTCTTTTTGACTTACTTCACTCTGTATGACAGACTCTAGGTCCATCCACCTCAGTACAAGTAACTCAATTTTGTTTCTTTTTATGGCTGAGTAATATTCCATTGTATATATGTGTCATTTCTTTATCCATTCATCTGTCAGTGGACACTTAGGTTGCTTCCATGTCCTGGCTATTGTAAACAGAGCTGCAGTGAACATTGTGGTACATGACTCTTTTTGAATTATGGTTTTCTCAGGGTATATGCCCAGTAGTGGGATTGCTGGGTCGTATGGTAGTTCTATTTTTAGTTTT
>NC_041224.1:31270637-31271918 GCF_002837175.3 Physeter macrocephalus | reverse complement strand
ATGAACTGCTTGTAAATTTTGGAGATTAATCCTTTGTCAGTTGCTTCATTTGCAAATATTTTCTCCCATTCTGAGGTTTGTCTTTTCATCTTGTTTATGTTTTCCTTTGCTGTGCAAAAGCTTTTAAGTTTCATCAGGTCCCATTTGTTTATTTTTGTTTTTATTTCTGTTTCTCTAGGAGGTGGGTCAAAAAAAGATCTTGCTGTGATGTATGTCTTAGAGTGTTCTGCCTATGTTTTCCTGTAAGAGTTTTATAGTGTATGACCTTACATTTAGGTCTTTAATCCATTTTGAGTTTATTTTTGTGTATGGTGTTAGGGAGTGTTCTAGGTATAGTCTGAAGTCAGGGAGCCTGATTCCTCCAGCTCCGTTTTTCTTTCTCAAGATTGCTTTGGCTATTCAGGATCTTTTGTGTTTCCATACAAATCATGAAATTTTATGTTCTAGTTCTGTGAAGAATGCCATTGGTAGTTTGATAAGGATTGCATTGAATCTGTAGATTGCTTTGGGTAGTAGAGTCATTTTCACAATATTGATTCTTCCAATCCAAGAACGTGGTATATCTCTCCATCTGTTGGTATCATCTTTAATTTCTTTCATCAGTCTCTTTCAGATTTTTTATCATTAGTGTATAGGAATGCAAGAGATTTCTGTGCATGAATTTTGTATCCTGCTACTTTACCAAATTCATTGATTAGCTCTAGTAGTTTTCTGGTAGAGTATTTAGGATTCTCTATGTATAGTATCATGTCATCAGCAGACAGTGACAGCTTTATTTCTACTTTTCTGGTTTGGATTCCTTTTATTTTTTTTTTTTCTCTGATTACTGTGGCTAAAACTTCCAAAACTGTTGAATAATAGTGGTGAGAGTGGACAACCTTGTTTTATTCCTGATCTTAGAGGAAATGGTTTCAGTTTTTCACCATTGAGAACGATGCTGTCTGTGGGTTTGTCATATATGGCCTTTATTATGTTGAGGTAAGTTCTCTCTGTGCCTGCTTTCTGGAGGGTTTTTATCATAAATGGGTGTTGAATTTTGTCAGAAGCTTTTTCTATTGAGATGATCATATGGTTTTTCTTCTTCAGTTTGTTAATATGGTGTATCATATTGATTGATTTGTGTATATTGAAGAATCCTTGCATTCCTGGGATAAACCCCACTTGATCATGGTGTATGAACCTTTTAATGTGCTGTTGGATTCTGTTTGCTAGTATCTTGTTGAGGATTTTTGCATCTGTGTTCATCAGTGATATTGGCCTGTAGTTTTCTTTCTCTGTGAC
>NC_041224.1:31243352-31270410 GCF_002837175.3 Physeter macrocephalus | reverse complement strand
ATTCTGTTTCCTAGTATCTTGTTGAGGATTTTTGCATCTGTGTTCATCAGTGATATTGGCCTGTAGTTTTCTTTCTCTGTGACGTCTTTGTCTGGTAGCTTGCACTTTAAAGGGATCTTTCACCCATGCATTGGTCATGAGGAAGATACTAGTTCACTGAATTATGTAGATTTCCCAAATGATGACACATTTCAATATATAATACCAAAAAATCACTTAAATTATCACCACTTTGGGAACCACTCCTGTGATTCATTTGTTTTTGTTGAAGTATAATAATCTACTCTAAGACTATATTATACGTTTAAACATTTTATTCTTTATGAACATATTGGTTATTTCCAACATTGGGTTATTATAATTAGTGGAGCCATAAATGTTCTCAGTCATCTCCGAGTGCATATACACAATACGGTTGCTCAGGCATATTTGTAGTGGTAGTGCTAGATCCATTGGGAGGATATTTGCATGTTCAATTTCATTAGATAATATCTAACTTTTTCCAGATGGTGATTCTGGTTTATACTCCACCAGTTGTGAATGAAACCTCCCTTTGCTCTCCATTCTCTCTACATATGGCATTGTCCAACTTTTAAAATTTTTGCTGGTCTGGTAGAAATGAAATGAAATTTTATTTTCTAGTTCTGTGAAGAATGCCATTGGTAGTTTGGTAGTTTGCCATATTACTGTGGTTTTAAACTGCATTTCTTTGATTACTTAAAAGAAATTCAGAGTCTGTTTTCTACAGGCTGCTTGTTTTTTCTTACGAATATCTACGAATTAAAATGAAATATGTTGGGCTTCCCTGGTGGCGCGGTGGTTGAGAGTCCGCCTGCCGATGCAGGGTACACGGGTTCGTGCCCCGGTCCGGGAAGATCCCACATGCCGCGGAGCGGCTAGGCCCGTGAGCCATGGCCGCTGAGCCTGCGCTTCCGGAGCCTGTGCTCCGCAACGGGAGAGGCCACAACAGTGAGAGGCCCGCGTACCGAAAAAAAAAATAAAGAAAAAAAACATGTAAAGGCGTACATTGAAGAAAGTCTTTCTTCCCTGTACCTGTCCAGCTCATTCCCCCAGTGTATTTTTTTATATTCCTCCTTCTTACTCTAATTTCTGCTATGCTCCATTATTTTGCTCCACTTTTCAGTATATTCTGTAAGTCTTCATAAATCAATATAGAGGAAGCGTACTCATTCTATAGAGTAGGAAAAGCAGTTTTCTATTGGGTGGCTGTACCAGTTTTACCTAATCTGCAGTAGATAAGAGTATTTGATATTTTTCTAATCTTTTGCTGTTAAAAAAAAAACGAACAGTGGTGCATGGAGTAACTTTGTAGAGTTGTCATTTTGTATGTGAGATTTCAATACAGTTAATTTCCAAAACTGTGATTGTTGGGTCAAAATATAAATGCTTTTGAAATTTTGATAAATATTGCCAAACTGCTTTTCCTTGGATTTTGCACTCTTACCTGCAGTATGCCTAAGTGACTATTTTTCCTAAAACCTCGCCTTGTGGAATATGCTGATAAATTTATAGGTTTTGATAGTGTGATCAGTGAAAAGTGGTATCAGTTTCTTTGAATTTACATTTTCTTGGACTGAGTTTGAGCATCTTTATATATGCTTAAAGGTCTTTCCCCCCCCCCTTTTCTTTTGTACTAACTGTTCATACCCTTTGTCCATTTTTCTGTTTTTTATTGGGTTGTTGAACTTTGGAACTTCTTTACATACTCTAGGTACTAATCTTTTGAAAGTTAAGTGGGTTGCAAATTCCTTTTCTCTTTGTGGTGTTAGTAATTCTTAATTTTAGACATTTTTATTTCATGTCTGTATATTTAGAATTGTTATTTGTGGGTAGTTTGGAGTATAGCTGTAATTTTAACTTTATTCACATATGGATAACCAGTTGTGGTAGAAATTACCATTGAATCCACTGGGGTTTGAAGTTTTGGTGGTGGCAGATTCTTGACTAGTGATTTAATTTTTTTAATGGTTGCAGGATTACTTAGATTCTTAAAGAAAATTATGTCAGTTTTGGTAAATTAGATTTTTTTCTAGGACTCTGTCCATTTTGTCTAAATGTGTAATATTTATTGGTATAGAGTTGTTAAAAGTGCTCTCTTCCTATTTTTAATGTCTGAAGAATGTGTAATTATGTCTCCTTTTTTCATTTCTGATACTGCATATTTCTGTTCCCAACTCCCCTCCTCCTTTTCTATTAATTCATCTTGCCTGTAGTTTATCAGCTATATTAGTCTTTTCAGTGAATCCTTTTTTGGCTTTGTGATTATCTCTATCATGTATTTGTTTTTATTTTTTTAATTCTTTTTAAAATTAATTTATTTGTTTATATTTTATTTTCAGCTGCGTTGGGTCTGTTGCTGTGTGCGGGCTTTCTCTAGTTGCGGTGAGCAGGGACTACTCTTTGTTGTGGTGTGCGGGCTTCTCACTGTGGTGGCTTCTCTTGTTGCGGAGCACAGGCTCTAGGCTCGCAGGCTTCAGTAGTTGTGGCACGTGGGCTCAGTAGTTTGGCTTGCAGACTCAGTAGTTGTGGCACATGGGCTTAGTTGCTCCACAGCATGTGAGATCTTCCCGGACCAAGGCTTGAACCTGTGTCCCCTGCATTGGCAGGCAGATTCTTAACCACTGAGATACCAGGGAAGTCTTACCGTATATTTCTTTTTGTGTTTATTTTTTGTTTTTTCATTTATTAAACTATTTTTGAGATAGCTGTAGATTTGTATGCATGTGTATGTTTTAGATATGCTTATTTTAAAGAGCATCTGTTGGAATTTTAATGCAGTTTTCAAACATTTTTAGCTGGGATATATAGCCTATTTACATTTGCAACAGTTGCTCTTATTTTTGCTTTCTATTTGTCCTGGCTGTTTTATATTTCCTTTTTCTCCTTTTTTGTTATTTTTAAAAATAGTTATTTCATATCTTATATCATTTCATTTTCCACATATATTAATTCAGAAGTTTTATACTTTTTTCTCTTTTTATAGTTATCCTAGAAATATCATGCATCCTTGATTTTTCAAAATCTAAAAATAACCAATATCTTTACCTTCCTCTTAGATAATACAAGAACTTTAGTAGTTTAATTTTATTCAGCCCCTCATAACTTAACGTGTTATTATTATGTAGTTTAATTTTTTTTAATATTCTTACCAGACAGAAGGACACCTGTTTAGAATTGTTATTGCATTTTGCAGTCAGTCCTTTTTTATATTTCCCACATTTTTGCTACTTTCTCTATTATTCATTGATTGTTTTATCTTTTAGACCATCCATCTAGGGCCATTTTCTTTCTGCTTAAAGTCTATCCTTTGGAATAGATGAACTCTCTTAGTTTGTGTTTACCTGAAGATGCCTTTGTTTCACCAACACTTTAGGAAAATGGTTTTGCTGAATATAGCAGTTTAGGTTGGCAGTTATTTTCTTGTAGCAATTTGAAGATCTCATTCCTCTGTCTTTTGGTTTCCATTATTGCTATTGAAAAGTCACCTGTCAGTCTTTCAGTTCCTTGTCTCTGGCTGCTTTAATATTTTTCCCTTTGTTTTTAGCTTTCTGCTGTTTCACTGTGTCTATATTTATCTTGCTTGGGTTTATTTGGCTTTTTTAAGTCTGTAAATTGGAGGTGTTTTGAAATGTGTTTATTGACTATTCATAATTCCTAAACTGAATTTCCATTTTTATATTCTATTGATCTATTTATCTTAATGTATAAATAAATCTTTTATAACCTTCATAGTAAATATTTTCTCCTGGTCTTTTGCTTTTCTTTTCCTTTGTTTCCCACAGTTTCCCCAACAGACTGCATTGCCAAACTCGTGGATTTTTGATAATCTGATAAGTGAAAAGTGAACCTAGACAATAAAACTCTGGAACTAGTCTTTTGAGAGGAGTAGGACTGCGACTACTCTTTCAGTTTTTTCATCGTAATTGGTTTATTCAGATGTTTCTTCCATTTAGACCAATGTTAGTAAATTATATTTTTATAATTTTCAAATTTATTGGTGTGTGTGATAATTTATAATTTTAGAAAATTTTCCCTGTGTTTGTGGTTAGCCTCCTTTTGTTGAATTTAATTTTTTCTCTTTTTTGATTATATTTGCTAAAGGTTTCTTATTCCAAAAGAACCAGTTTGGGGACTTCCCTGGTGGTCCAGTGGTTAGGCCTTCACCTTCCAATGCAGGGGGTGCGGGTTCAGTCCCTGGTGGGGGAGCTAAGATCCCACATGCCTCATGGCTGGGGGAGCGGGGAGGAAACAAAAAACATAAAAGAGAAGCAATATTGTAACAAATTCAGTAAAGATTTTTTAAAGAAATGGTCCACATTTAAAAAAAAATCTTTTTAAAAAAAAAAAGAACTAGCTTTTGGTTTTTATTGTTTAACTCAATTGGCCTTTTGTTTTTGTTTTTAAATTTGGCCTGTCTTTTTTTATTATGAATTTTCTAAGAAGTGTCTGGAGCATACTTTCTGTTTTCTCTTATGAATTTAGTAACACTTAATTGGATAACTAAATCCCTTGGTAATATTCTGTGTTAAAGTCTCTGCCTTCCTTGGTATGGTGAAATAGACCCTGTTTAGAACCTTTGGGTATACCTGCTTCCTCATTAAATATTCAAGACCCCAATTCCTGAGGCCTGTTTTGACCAGTTGAAGCACCTGCTTCACCCTGTGGTTATCCTCCACTTCTCTATGAGCCACCTTTAGTAAATAGGCCTGTTCTTTGCCCAGGGCATTTGTGATGGGATATATCTAGGGGTGGTGGTGATTTTTAAAAAATCATTGTTATGGCATGGATTAGATATCACTTTCCCTTTTGTTATATGTGATAATCAAAGTAATCTAAAGCAGGTCTTAAAATGTATTTGACTCTGAGAGAAATTTAGTCTTAGGATTTTCTTGTAAGAAGGACAAAACTAATTAACAATATCTTTGTAGTGTATAAATACAGTAATGAGTTTAATGCAGCCATTTCATTGCAGGCTGATAGTTTAATGCTGAAGCACAAATTAGTAAACGTGGTTTGATGAGCCAGAACAAAGGCCGGTTCCTTTATACAGATGTCTGAAAATGGTACCATATAAACTTTGAAGTGATTCTAATAAAAAGTGCATAATCTTGAATATGGAAAGTATGTTCTCCAAAGAATCTGTTGACTTTTTACACAGCATAGCAAGAAAGAAAACAAAATATGATTTAAGATTATAAGCATCTGTCTGATATACAGAAATCTTTTTTATAGTAGAAATGGATTTTGAAAATGTTAAAACAATCTTCAAAAATTGAATATTAAGTCTAAAAGTAAGCCACAGTTAAATGAAAAAATCATAGTACAAAGGAATAACTCATTTTTAGCAATGGAAATAATTTTTTTTTTACTTTTGAATTTTCTTTACTTTTTTTATACAGCAGGTTCTTATTAGTTATCCATTTTATACATATTAGTGTATACATGTCAATCCCAATCTCCCAATTCATCACACCAACACCACTCCCAGCCAGTTTTCCCCCTAGCAATGGAAATAATTTTTTAAAGTTTTTTTAAAAAGAAGGCAGTTGCTCTCCCATTGCATATACTAAATATGCAAAGTGATTTTGCTATTTTAAATAGTAATTAATCTACATGATTCTTTATGAATTTAAGTAATTTCCTTTGTGAGTTAAGGTTTTCCTATATATTTTCTATTTGTGCAATACCATAGCGGCAATGATTCTCTAGGAGCTCCTGATTAGTTTTCCTCTAGCAAGTGCAGATATGGTCCAGGAAATGCATATGGATGTCTTAGATTACTTGGTTAAAACATGAGCCAAAAGGAAAGACGTCCTTAGATCAGGCCAAACACCCCCCCCACACACACACACACACTCACACTCCAACTTTATTTTTCATGAGGTTTGTTAGGGCTCTGTGGCTTAGTGGGAGGGACAGGCACCCCCATCCCAACCCCGGGTGCTGGTATCAGCATCTCCTGGGCATATATGGAGTATCCAAAACCATATTCAGTAGACCTTTTATTTTTGTAAATTACACAGCAAAGCCCCATGAGACCATAATCAGCGAGTTTACTAGACAATAATGGGAAAGCTTTATACCGGCGGTGAGTTAGAATAACTTGGGGTCACTGTAGTGAAAAGACATGGATTTCGGGTTAGGTCTGGGATTTGCAATCCAGAATGGTTACTGAATAACCTGCAGGCAAGAGACCTTCGAGGGAATTGAAGCTTGGAACGATCGTTGTAAAATAACAATAAAACTGTCCACCTAGGAGTACTGCGAGACGTCAGAAACAGGGAACTGAGGACACTATGCTTGTCCAGCCCTCGGACCAGACTGCGGCTCCCGGACCCGGCTACCCGGCTGTGCGCGTGTGCAGGGCGGGGCTCGCGGTTCGCCACCCACCCTCGTTGACTTTTAAAGGCACAACCCGCGCCGCCCCTGCCACACTGGCTTTCGCTGGCGGGAGGGGGCCGGAGGGGCCAGCTGGGCAGAGGGACAGCCCCCTCCCCCACGCACCATGAGGTGAGGAGGAGGGGCCGGCCCTCACCCCCAGCCAGGGGCTCCTGGAGACACCTGCGTCTGGGGGCCTCCCACCTGGCCGGTGAGCTGCCTGCCAGAGAACTGGGTGACTAGGAGACTGGGAGAAGGGACGGACTGGCTGTCCCACCTTCAGGGGGCTTTAGGGAGTGAAGCTTTGGTGGGGCCGCCGAGGTAGGTGGTGAACAAATGGTTCTATGTACTTAAGGGTTTACGGAGCGCCTTTGCCTCCTGACTCGGGATTCTGCGAGCGTGGCGTGGGGAAACCCTTGCCGAACTGCCAGAGAGATGGCATCACTCTTTATAACTCTTCTGTGTGTGTAGACTTACAGTATTTTAGGAAATCTTTTGAATTGTAAAGCAGTGATTCCAAATGGACTTTTGCACTTCAAATAATAGCAGGGTTATCTTGGTTTCTATTCTTTCTGTGGGTGATTATCTTGACATTAGAAAACATTTAAACTTTTGTACATGGTAGACTTTTTTTAATTTAAGAAATTTTAAAAATTTAAAATTTAAAAATTTTTAAGAACTTAAAAATTGTTATAAAAATCATACATTTCTCATTCTGTAGTATTTTCTATTTTTTAATAGAGAAGCTTTATCTTATGGGTCTCTTACTGTTTTGGCTTATGGGAAATGCTATTTCCATTCATTTACTTTGTGTTCATTTTAAAAACTAACTTGCTACTACTTAGAGCCATGGGAGATCTTTTTTTCCAAAATGAAAATAGCTTTACTTCCCCAGATTATATTTATGCTTACATAAAATTTCAGATAACATGTAAAGCTGTAAAAAAAAGAAACAGAAATTACCTGTACTTGACCTACCCAAAGATAACTTGGTAGAGCATTGAGTACTGTGGTTCTAGGAGCTCTGCTGGGTGCTGAAGGGCTTTGTGAGCAAGACAAAGAGTATCTGCCTCTGTGGACCTTACATTCTGCTGGGGAAGATGGACACACACACACCCAAAAGTAAATTAACAAAATAGCTGTATGTTGTAATGAGTGATTTAAAGAAAATACCTACTTTAGGTGGGGTGATCAGAGGAGGTTTATCTGAGGGAATAACTTGAGATTTCACTAAAAGAAGAGAGGGAGCTAAGCCAAGGGCAAAACAGGAGAGCAGAAATAACAGCAAGTGCAAAGGCCTGAAAAGAGCAAAGAGCTTGAATGGAAAGACCAGGGTAGCTGGACCGTAGTAGTAAGCCAGAGGAGGGAGGATCAGGTGAGGTGGAGGAAGCAAGCAGGGGTCAGATTTCACAGGGCCATGGCAGGCAGGGGTCAGATTTCACAGGGCCGTGGCAGGCAGGGGTCAGATTTCACAGGGCCATGGCTGGGAGTGTGCGTTGTATTCTGGTGGCAACGAGAAGCCGCTAAGGGTTTAAGTAGAGAAGTGAAGTGATTTGGAATATGGATTGATTCATTCAATACATGAATGTTTATTGAAACCTTACTGTGTACCAGGCACTGTTCTGGGCACTGGGGTACAGCATGGAAAAGGATAAATTTCTGTATTCATGAAGCTAATAATCTAGTGGTGGGAGCATAATCAAATAAACAAGAAAAACATCAGATATTGATAAGCATTATACAGATGATAACCATTGTTTAAATCATAGTGTATGTTCTTAAGACTTTATGTATATATATACATACTTCTCCTTTGTTATCAGCTTTTCTTTCCCCTAAACAACTTACGGTAGGATTTTTTCTGTTACATTAAATGAACAGCTTTCTTTTACTTGGGAGCATCAGTTTGTTTTTTAGATTAAGTATGGCCAAAATAATACTACATAAATGAAAAAAATACTGTGCAGCAACAAAAACTTATCTAAGTCATCTGTTTGGAAAGAAGTATATAGTAACTTCCTTTGGACAGTCTGACATGTGGCTCTCCTCCCTCATCCCATGTTCCAGCAGCCCCTCATGATAACTTTGACCTGTAAATGTGGTTAGTTAAAGTTACGGATTTCCTATTTTTTGAACCAATTCATACATTCCTAAAATGTACCTTAATTGACTTCTGTTATTATTTTAGTGTCCTGATGGATTCTCTTTGCCAATACATATATTTTAGGATTTTAGTATCAATATTCATGAGATAGATCTATAGTTTCCTTTCTTATGTATTTTCTTTGTCAGATTTTGGTGTTAGCATTTGACTGCTTTATAAAAAAAATTGGGAAGCTCTTCCTTTTTCTGAGTTTTGGAACAGATTAAATTGCATAAGTATTCTTTCATTTAATTATCAAATACATATTTACTGAACATTCACTGTGTGCCAGGCATTGGGCTGATGCTGGGTAATCACAAGTAGACAAAACAGACATGATTCCTGTCCTCATAAGGCTTGGTTTATTAGGTAACTAGACATTAGTGAAATAATTATGATTATGTAATTATAAACCATGATAAATACTCTGAAAGAAATCATTGAAGATCTACTTTGACTGTTCTTTTCATGTATTTGAGTAAATGGTTATTGTGTTCATACACACTAAAAATTAATCCTTTTAAAATTAATCTAATATTTGTTGAAGATTTGATATGTAATTAGTTCTGTGGTAAATAAGTAAATAAAATGAGGTCTTCATAATTATAAAAGTTAAAATAAAAATAATGGTGATAGTAGCTACCATGGTAGGTGGTATATTGCACATTTTTTGATTGAAGAAATTAAGACTTACATTAAGTAGACACTTCAGTTATGTCTGTGACACATCCAGTTGTACACTCCTCTGGAAATTCCACTAAGATTATAGTAAAAGAGTAAAGATATAAATCCACAAAGATCAAGAGAGTGAGAAAGGAGAAGATAAATGAAATCAGTATTTGGGAAACTACAGAAGAAGGTGGTCAGTTACTAAACGATTTAGTGGATTAGAGAATGCTGAAGGCTGAAGAGAGGTAAGCCAACAAGAGAAGCAAGCCGATTCCCTCCACAGAATCTGGAAAAGGCTCAGGATTTAGAGGTACCAAGTACTTCTCAGGGCAGGAATATGGGTGGAATAGAAATAGAAGGGGTGATAGATGATTTTATAATTTTGATGCCCTCTATCCTCTTCACTGCATGCACCCAGACAACTACCTTTCTTGTACCCTGACAGAAGATTGAAGGTTTACACTCAGGAGACATGAACTAGGCAGGCTCTAGACAGCTGAGGTAGGGGTGAAGCACCTAAGTAAAAATAAGGATTAAGTGAAAGTCAACATACTGAACAGTAAAACCAGCGCTGTCTTTTTCTGTGTGGTTCCCAGAACTAATAGTCAAGCTTATGCTTCCCCTAAACAAGATATTAAAGGATTCTTTTCTGGGGAAACTTACCAACCCATGACAAAATATTTAACAGATATGGACTTTGCAAGTTCACTTGATTAAACAGCTGCATCACGATCAGATCACCTGCAAGAGTGAGGGCTGCTGGTCAGGAAGCAGTGCCCATGCACCAGATTTTCGGTTAACTTTAAGTGCCTCACACGTAAAGATAAGCAGACAGCTAAGGATCACCAGCCATTTGCTGGAAGTCTCTAACATAGAGGAGACCACGCAGGAATAAGCAAGTAGGAAAATAAAGGAACTTGGTAGAAATAGATTTACTGCTGGCAACAGAAGAAACTTCAACAAAATAAAACTGTAGTATCTTTTTTTTTTTTTTTTTTTTTTTTTGTGCTAGGCGGGCCTCTCACTGTTGTGGCCTCTCCCGTTGCGGAACACAGGCTCTGGACACGCAGGCTCAGCGGCCATGGCTCACGGGCCCAGCCGCTCCGCGGCATGTGGGATCTTCCGGACCGGGGCACGAACCCGTGTCCCCTGCATCGGCAGGCGGATTCTCAACCACTGCACCACCAGGGAAGCCCAAACTGTAGTATCTTTAAAGAGAAAATATAACTTACATAAAAGAAGAGATTCTGTTTTTTAAAAAGGGAGAGATTATTCAGGAAGCAGGAAAGGATTAGATAATAAAGCTGAAGAACTCTCCTAAAAAATAGAATAGCCACAACAATTAGACAAAAAGAGTGAGAAAGTATTTAGAAAATAAAGGTCCAGTCAAGAAAGTTTTTCATCTAATCCAGTGGTAGGAAGAAAAATCTGTAAAGAAATCAGTACTATAAATATGTGGGAGAATCTGGAACATGATACAGTGGGTACCCAGTGATACCAACAGCCAGTGTCATTGAGACGGGATATGTCATGAAAGGTTTCAGAGAGGCACTGATACTTGAAATCTAAGTAAGTATTCAAATGATAAGGAAGCCAAAAAAGGGCACTAGTGTATACATTTTCAGGGCAATAGAAATAGCAAATGCAAAGGTGGAAACATGATACACATGGGGAACTGCAAGCAGTTCATTATTTGAGAAATTCAGTATACTTTACAAAAAATAGCATGTATAGTTTTATAATAGTATACCTTTTTTCAAAAAGGATTTGAGGTAGAACTGTGTGGATATATTTAAGATTCTTTAGAAAAAGTAGCAATATTGATTGTATCATTCATTATGTCAAGAGGGGAGAATTAAATTGGGAGTCAGGAGACCAGGATTCTAGTGCAGACCTACCACTAACTTGTTGAGACCTTAGTGTGATAATGTTGTTGACTGCCTTCCCAGTAATCACCTCCCTTTTTCTTCCCTTCCCCCAAACCACAATTTTGTCTAGGTTTTGGGGTGATCCGATGCTTCAGGAGCAGCTTGGGCGGGTGAGAGTGGGGGGCTGTGTGACTATAAGTTACTCTAAGCTCATTATGGTAATTCCGCTCTCTTTGGTTAGTGATTGTTTTAGGAATAAACGTGTGACTCAGTTCTGGCCAATGAGGTGAGAATGGGTGCCTGCAGAGAGAATTCTGGGAAAGCTTTCTCACCAAGGACAAAGGAAAAGATGGACTCTCCCTGCCTTCATCTTATTCTAGCTCTGAAGATGTGTTTGAGCCCAGTGTAGGGATGCGACAGAGCAATTTTCAGGCGTAAGGGTTCCCTCCTCTGCTCCTGAAGCTGAGGATTGTTTTTAAAAATATGGTCCCTTTGTTGCTACTCCTTTTCTAAGTTGCAAGTCTAATCTGGTTTGGGAGGGTCTTTACTTCAAGCTCTGCTTTCCTCTTTGAGACCACTGTCACCAGGAGACACAGCCCTTGCTTTCCAAAGGTCACACACTCACTCTAGGAGTATTTTGTGAGCACACTCTAAGATCTCCAGGCTGCCCTTTCCTCATAGAGACGTTTTCTCGTTTGTCTTGGTAAAATCCAGGGTATAGCATAGTACTAGATACATAATAGTCATCACTAGTAGTTTTGTTTAATGAAGGGTGAATCAAATGTTACTTATTTAGGGGTGGGGAGAGGTTTTATTTGTGTTCTATTTGATTTTATTATTTCCAACCAGTAGAACATGGGTGTGGTTCTATAATCTGTTCATTTTGAAAGTTTTTTTTCAATGAGGCAAAAGTGATTCCTGTTTATCTCTGTGAAGAAAATTTTCTTTAGAAATTAAAGAATTGGGGGAAAACCACTTCAATTTATGTGTGTTATTACTTCTTATGCAGCAAATTTAGCCTTTAGCTCTGGAGACTTGACAAAGAAGGGAAACATTACAAAATTGTACCTAATGCTAACTAGATGCTCAGTAAACTTTTATTTATATAGTAGATATGCCTGAAATAGAACTATTCACTTTATGATTTAATTTTTTCTTTTTTCATTTTAGCATTTATGACATTAGCAGAGAACAGGACTATGTCAAGAATTCTGGGGGTACACTTGGTGAAAGTGAATTAAGACCACCCTCCCAGCTACATTCCCTGTTAGAGAAGACTGAGACAGGGTTCATATCAGAGAAGAGTGGGTATTAAACTAAATGCTATAAGCTATTACTAATGAATCCAAAGTTGAACAACACAATTTTTTAGATTTTAATTTAGATCATGTAAAATGAAAGGACTTTTAAAAAAATTATAACTTCTAGTAGCTACAAATTTCTTATAATTATTAGTCCAAAATTGATAGGTGATTAAGTTTTCAAATTGCATCAGAAAAGGTGTGTGTTCAAGAGAAATTGTCACACTCTTCTATTTGTATTTCTTTGAAATTATGATTTATTTTACTTGATTTTAAATTGAGATATTTTAAATAGTAGAAGTAATACATGCTTATGTAAGAAAAATCTAAGTTGTAGTAATATATATAAGGTAAAAGTATAAGTTCTCCTTTTTGTCCACTCCCCAATCACCATTGGTGTAAATACCGTTAACGGTTGGATTTCCCATCTTCCTACATCTTTTTCTGTATACTTTCAAACATGTAATTTTTTATGGGTTTTTTTTTTTTACCAAAATGACATATAATACATATTATTCACTCAGTAGTATACAATAGATATCTTTGTACATCAGTATATACAGATTTACTTTGTTTTTATTTAGTAATTGCAAGGTGTTTCCCTGTTGATGGCAATTTAGGTTGTCTCCAGTGTTTTTGCTGTTATAGGTGTTGGTGCATGGAACACCCTTGTACATACAACCCCTGCACTTATGCTAATATTTCTGAGGAATAGATTCCCAGAAATGGAATGGTTATTTGGTATGCCCATTTAAGTTTTTGTTACTTTCTGCCAAATTGTGTTCTAAAAAAGTTGTATATATCTTAAACTGTCAGTCCTTTGATATCTTAAAGGTAAGGGTAATACATTTTAGGATTAGGTGATGAAAGAATGGGCTGTTCCTTCAACAACTATCAAATGACCTACTTAGAGGAGATAAAGTATATAGGCATGGAGAGTATTAAAAGGTGTAGGTTGCATTCTACTAATAAGGGCCTTTAATGGCACATATTGTTGGTTTCTGAGTGTTTCTGTCTTTGATAAGTGCTATTGCTTAATTCACAAACAGGAGATGTGGTCATGTAAGTCTGGGGGAGATGTAGAAGTGGCTAGATTCTGTTAAATTACTGTGACACCTAAGTTGTTGACGTTTGTTCATCTCATTATTTGCTTTCAGACCAGGTGCTTATAGGATGGAAAATAGATACCTGTGGTATAACATCAGAAACTGGTTTATAATTTTCTTATCTCTCTTATTAGAAGTTAAAAAGAGAGAAAGAAGTGTCCCAAAATCAGACACTCAGTATCCCTGTCGTGGATTTTGAGATGGGGGAGATTGATGCAGGGCACATTGAGCAGAATCCAACTTGTTGTGTCAAGCTTGACCTAACTTTTAAGATCAAATCCACAAATGGTAGAGAAACGTGCCCAAAGCCAGGTGCTACAGGAAAGAATATTAACTCAGTTTTCAGAGCCATTTTGATTGAACTTCAAATTTTTCCACGTGCTTTCTGTTGGTCACTTAAACCATAAGGGACAGTCTTTATGCTTTACAGACAGGTTCTTTTCAAGTTACCTTCTTAGATGTTGCTTTATATTTCTTTGTGGACTAGCCCCCTCTTCTTTCTCTTAATATTCTGATAATCTTGAATGTTTAACTAGAGCATGTGCATTGCTCAGCAAAAAATGAAACTATCCATTTATTTAGTGTTCCTCGTTTTGTACACTTGTTTTAGGTGGTTAAACGAAAGCTCATTGTGTGGGAAGAGACAATGTCAAATGATTTCTCAATAAAATTCTCATCTCCTTAATTATAGAGCAGGAAAGTCTTGAGAGTATAATTGAGGTCATTTATTATGAAGTCATGAAAGATTCAGGATTTACTGTTGTTTTCCATTAACTTCTCTTTTGATATGCTTTTCCTTCTGCCAACTGTAAAATTATTACTTTTCTAACATATGGCTATTTGGAGAGTGCTGACATAAAAAGGAAGCATTTTTAACCATAAATAAATAGTTTTAGAAATTACAGTATAAAAGTACAAAGTAAGTCATTTCTTACTTGTTCCTCCTTGTTTATTTTAAATTATTACCATTAGTCCTAGCTTTATTGGGAGCAGTACTCCCCACATTGTATTAGATAGGGTTTTTTAAATTGCATTATTTCTCACAGTTTTCAGTTTATTATTGTGCGTTGACGCTCAAAATTGGGGATATATGTAGTATTCAGTACTTCTGAAACTTAAAATCTATTAACATCTTGCAGAATTTAGGGAAGTTGATAACATAGATTGGTCATTTCCAAAGCTATGACAACTTTTATTTCTTTCACTTGTAAGCAACATCTTTCACAAATATTGAGCCTCATAGTATAATTAGATTTTTTAAATATTATATTGCCTTTTAAAAAATATTAAATACTAGGTTTCTGAAATTATAATTTTTAAAGGAATCCTGATTTGCATTTGAGCTAGCAGTACAGATTATTTGTAAAAGGAATTTGCAAGTGCATAGGCTTCCCAGTTTGTTTTGAGTAAGTAGCTAAAGAAAGCCATAATTTTTTAATTGTTATCACTGGTGTTTTGCTATTTGAATCTCTTTAGAATATCCATATTTTTTACAGCACTGGTATACTGATATTGAAAGAGAGAAGGTGAAACTGAGGAAAAATAAAAGTAAGATAGAATCGATATAGATCAGATGTGCCAACTTCAGAATATTCTTAAGTGTTTCATCCTCTTTTCTTTCTTTCCTTGCTATTTATAATCTTTTATTTTTGATACTAGGAAGTTTTGTTATCAAAATCATTTTTAAATTACCTTGGGAATTGAAGCGTTAGGACAGTTTAGTCCAAATTAATTTTACTGAAATGTTTGTTTTGATTTCTGTAATAGTCTAGGGTTTTTTAATCTGTTGTTCATAAATTAATTTTAATTAAAAAGCTTATGTTTTCTTTAACTTTTGAACTTTAATGTAATTGGCAGAGTCCTGGTATAAGTAGGAAGCCATATTAATGTACTTATTTATACTGTAAGGCCCAAACTTCCAGTGTTACATAAATTATTCTCTCTATTATTTACAAATAATCAGTGTGTATCCTCCCCCCAACCTTGTTAAAGAGAATAGAGAGGATGTAAATAGAAAGGAGTAAACAAATCAAATAGTTAAATGTTATGAGAACTCATTAGGCTCAGTTCTTGCTAAGTGAGGACTCGTGAAATCAAAAGACACAAGGGCTCAATCAAGAGAATTACTGGATTGAGTCAGTAGTTCTCAATTAGGAAACATGCCTCTCATGGGAGGGGTATACCAGCATCTCTGGGATAGCACATGGGTATGGTTTGAAAAAAGCACTTTCAAAAAAAGTAATAAAGTTTTATTTTTGTAAAATGATGATTCTATAGTACAGCCCATAAGAAGTAAATTTTAATAGACATGTACAGGCTGGTGAGGAAGCCCCAAAGAAACATGATTTCTAATGTGTTTGCTGAGTGTGCAGTAGTAGGCCCCTTCCAAGGAACCTAACAGACTTCCTTGGGGATTTGGTGAGAAGACAGGAAGGGTAAGTTTATCAAAATGTGGCTTAGGTTTAAAAAAATTTAAGAATGAGAAGCATTGGTCTAAGCAGTTGCTGACCACCAACTTGACACTACAGTTGCATCTGCTTTTACCCAGTGTGGTTACAGCACCCAGCTTTAAACCAAAAGGGATTTATTCTTGCATTAAAAGTAATTCACCTTCAGTGATAATCCATTTAGGTTATTTTCACATGTGAAATCTTTTAAGATAGTCCAGATATGGTAGCCAAAACACATTGTAAATGTCTTAATTATACAGGAAGGAAATAGATGATTATTTCCTATTGTCATAGATGATATATTTCCTATATCAGTATTCAGAGAGATTTAGTGTGCCACTTTTCCCCATCCTTTGGTTTTCTTAAACAGTTGCATTATTTTTGTTTGTGTTTTACAGTTTTTGAGACAGTGTCCTTGAGTTCAGACTCTCTCTTCCAGAGGGCAGTTTCAATTCTCCATACTTCTTACTTGGACTCTGCATCTGAGCATGGTTTTCAGTACAGTCAAGTGACTTTGGTGAAAAATGACATTTTCTTAAATGAGGTGAGGTGCTTGGTACACACTGTGTCTGTGTGTTCGTTTTATTTTAGTTTTAAAGAAATAGACCCATTATTTTTGATATATAAGCCTAGTTCTTTTTAGCTATCACATTTCAGCTGAGATAAAAGATCCTTGGAAATAGTCACTTGAAAGGTAATTATAATATATTCTAGGGAATAGAAAAATAATAAATTTCATTAGTCTTTTAGCAGGAGGAATTCAGATCATGCATTTTTTAAAATTAATTTGCAAGGCAAAATAATATGTTTATAACATTTGATTATTCTCTCCTTATACAGTACAAAACTTTTTACCAAGAAAAAAAAGCAAGTAACTATACTCAGGAAGAACTTCAAGAAACTTATGGGTTTCTTCTGTTTGAAACTGAAAATCAGGTAAGGGAATTCGGTCGTAGAAAAGTAATTTTGTGATGTAATGTACAAAATTAATTATATCATTAAAGTTAAATATTGGTATTTTAGGTCTATAAAGTTTGTAAGATTACCAGTTCATCAGTCTTTTTTGTTAGTTTGGTGGCAATGTAAATGACAGTGAAAGCTTGTCATGAAAGAGATTTGATTTCTACAACTTTTCATAGGTTTTCTTTAGTTTTATCTTGAATACATTTGTAAGCTCGTGGTGAGATTTTGATTAATACAGATTTCTTAAGTATTAATAATGACTTTTAATGGAGTGAATGGATATTTTCTATTCTCGATCATTGTTTAGATAGATATTTTCTATTTCTTGTGGAGGTTTTTCAAGTTTAAATTACATGGTTTTGGGGACAATATGAACACGTTCAGCATTCTAGTTACTTGGAATTGTTTCATGCCTTATTTTGAAAATTGAACATCCATATTGTTGGTTGTACCTAAATTGTGGAGAAGGAAACTACTGTGTGCAGGTATGTCTCCAGAGATGTGTGTGGCTTCTAGATTCAGTTCAGCAATGCTAGAGACCTATAATCCAGCTTAAAGTAATTAAAAGGTAGTATTTTGGTTGGGCTCATGATTTTTAAAGAACAGGGATAGATTTGCTAAAGAATAATTAACATTAGCATATAACTTATGGATTATATAGTAATACTAGAGAGTTTATTTTCTTAATCGTTGAGTTCCAAATAAGATATGTTATGGATTCATACTAAAAAAAAAAAAAAAAAAAAAGGCATTTGGGGATAAGACATTTTCAAATTTAGTGATTCCCAAGCTGTAATTGAAAAAGAAATCTTCAAGAGAGGACTTATCTGTGAGCTTGTTTAATTTGGTTTTGCTGGTGACATTTTTGTTAACAGAAATAATAAAATTTCGTGAAAAAGTTTGAACTGTTAATATTAACTAAAACACAATTGCCTTACATAAGCTTACTTTGTGCCATGAATGCATACAATGTACAGATTCTGTATTGAAAGTTTGTATATAGATTATAGAGTTATTTCATTGACCCTCCCAAGAATGATATGATAAGCAAAGTACGATCTTTTGTTTAAGGCAAAGTTGGTATGTCAGCGTGGACTCTGTGTTGGCAGCAGTGCTATCACCACTCTGGGTGACCCAGGGAAAGGTACGTCTGTAAGGAAAAGGAATCTCTTTTACAAGTTGAAGTGGGGTTTAGTTAGTTACATAAGATACCTATGTTAAATGCTAGTTTTATTGATGATAAACAGTAATCTTTGGAAGCAGACCTTTAAACATATAAATGAGCTTTGAGTCTAAGACTTAAGGTTTTCTAGCCTTTTTTAAAAGGATGGTTGGACTAGAAAAGGTACTGAAGGTATCTTTCAGTGCCAAGAGTTTAGTGCAGTCATCTGGGGCTAATGAGGATTTCTTCTGAATTGTCATAATGGCAGTAGGAACACAGAACAGATGGAACTGACAAAACTTGGCAACTGTGGAATGTTAGGAGTAAGAGAAAGGAAATAATCACATGTAAGGTTTTAAACTTACACTGCATTGATATTGTCAGTAGAAAAGAGACACGGAAGGAGAGGAAATTGTAGGGAAGCTGATGAGTTAAAAGAGAAAGGTAATCTTATTGTCAAGAATGTGGATTAGCACTAATTTCTTTAAGCTTCACTTTCCTCATCTGTAAAATAGATGAAACTTTCATCTAGATTTGCTGTGAGGATTACATGAGACTGTGTCAAGTGCTTAGCTTGGAGCTTACACCTAAATGAGCACTACTACTTGAGTGAGCTAAATTTGAGAAATAATGAGGTGGTCATAAGTGTTTCTGGAAGCTGTCCTGCTGGTGGTAAAAACAGTTGGAAAAGGGATTAGAACTGGAGGTTGGGGTTCAAGGTGGCAGCGGGTGGGTGTTAGTTGAAGCCAAAAACATTGTTACATGGGGCAGCAAAGATGGCAAAGAACAGAAATTTCAGGTGGTTATGGGAGGAAGGGATGGGGCCATGGGGCAAGGCTAGGAAGAGGGAGTTGAGAGCAGTCCAGGGGATGAAGATTCAGGAGGTGGAGTTTCACAGGGAACAGAAGGCCGTAAGGAAGGGTGTTAGCAGTGTCAGATGCTACAGAAGTTGGAGATCAGCACTGAGAAGGGTTACTGGGCTTCATGGCTACATTCCTGCTGACCATTTCTTTTAGATAACAGCTTTATTGAGATAACATTCACATACCATTCATTTCACCTGTTTAAAGTATACAATTTTTTTTTAGCATATTCACTAAAATGAATATACAACCATCAGCACAATCAATTTTAGACCATTTTCATCAGTCACTCCCCACCCCCACCAGCCTAAGCAACCAGTACTCTACTTTTTGCCCCTATGGATTGGCCTATTCCAGACATTCCATGTAGATGGAATCGTATATGACCTTTTGTGACTAACTTTTTTATTTGGCTTAGTGTTTTTGAGATTCATCCATGTTGTAACATGTACTTCATTCCTTTTTTGACTGAATAATATTCCATTGTACCACATTTTCTTTATCCATTCAGCACTTGATGGACATTTGGTTGTTTCTACTTTTTGGCTATTATAAAAAATACTACTATGTACATTCTTGTACAGGTCTTTATGTGGACATGTGTTTTCATTTCTGTTGGGTTTATACCTAGGAGTGGAATTGCTGGCTCATATGGTAACTGTGTAAAACAAATGTTTTTTTAAACTTATATTCAGTTCTTCTAAAGGACATGAAAGGGGATAAGTTCATAACACCAATAACAGTTTACCTAAAACCTTTTTTTCCTTCTCCCCTACTCTTTTTAACCCCCCCTTCTTTTCATTATGAAAAATGCTAACATAGGAAAAGTAGAGAGCATAGTATAATACACCTATCACCTACGTTTAACAGATAATGTTTTGCATTAGTCTCTTCATTTGTTTAAAAAAGTTTTTTTCTGAAAATTGTGAAAGTGAATTACAAGCAAACACCTCAGCTTACATCTCTAAAAATTAAGGCCATTTTTCTGCTTTACTGCAGTCGCATGAGTTTATTGTTAATGTTTGAGAGGCTGGCTTCAGTAGGGTGGTGGAGTAGATAGAGGGTGGATTGCTCCTGTAAATACACAATCTTCATCACATGTACTGGGGGTAATAATAAAATAGCACTACTGCCTGTGTGTGTTCTATAGTTTTGGGCTCAAATAGAAATGGATAGTTCTGTGTATGAAAGTAATCCTTTATATTACTGTAGTGTATTATAGTTTTAAAAGTTTATGGATCTTTTTGGGCTTCCCTGGTGGCGCAGTGGTTGAGAGTCCGCCTGCCGATGCAGGGGACACGGGTTCGTGCCCCGGTCCGGGAAGATCCCACATGCCGTGGAGCGGCTAGGCCCGTGAGCCATGGCTGCTGAGCCTGCGCGTACGGAGCCTGTGCTCCGCAAGGGGAGAAGCCACAACAGTGAGAGGTCCGCGTACAGCAAAAAAAAAAAAAAAAAAAAGTTTATGGATCTTTTTAAATCTTCCTGAGAACCCTGTGATTTATGTATCTATGATTCATGCCCACCCTGTCCGCTTAAGTGACATACTCCTCAGTCACATGGTTATTATTAGCAATAAGTGAAAAACCTGGAACTGGAACACAATCTTCTGGCCACAAGTTTATTGCTCTGTCTGCTATATCAATGTCCTCACCATTGTCTTTTATATTTCAAAAGAGATACTTCAGGAATATCTCTGAAATGTGTCCTTTCCTCCTTATTCTCACTGCTGCTGCCATGTGGGGATCCTCCTCTCCTGTCATAACTTACAGGAGTCTCTCCCCTCTTGAGACTCACTTCTCTATTAAGCTGCAGTGGGCTGTGATGTGGCTACAGTGGTGAACAAAACAAATATAGCCCCCGCCTCCCTGGAGTTCACAGCCCAGCAGAATAAGCTGCTTGAAGGCAGGACCTCGTTGTATTTCCCTTTGTGTCACTGCTGCCTGGCACACAGCTGCCGTGTAGTAGACCTCAGCACACATTCTTAAATATGAGTACTTACTGAGATTTTTTGCAAAAAATAACTTGAGAATCAGATTACCATAGACCTTTTCACTGAATGATTGCATGGAGAAAAAACAGACTCACGAAGACTTTTCCAAAAATATTATACTCTTATCCCTTTTCACTTACTGTACCCAAATAGAAAATTGGTTGTCGAACAGATATATTGTATCTTAGCTCTAATGTTTCCATTCCTTTAGAATATCTCAAATAGTTTTTAAAAGGTAAGCAGTTTCAAAATAATTTTTTAATGTTAGCATTTATTTGTCTTGTTCAGTTAAAGGTAACCCATGTGTAAGCAATCTTTTTAAAGTGTAATTTAATCTATTTTTATACTTTTATAGGTGTATACATTTCCAAATACTCAGACTATCTTCATGCAAGACCTTGGTATCATGGGAAGTCTGGTTATGTTGTAATTTTTAATCTAATTAAGGTAAAGCCTAAATGTGCTTCTATGTAATTTTTCTTTTAAAAACGAAAGATTATCAGTCTGTGATAATGTTCTTTGCAGATCATTTGCTACGCATAGTCCTTGCCAAAGACAGCTATCTAAAGTCAGAAAAAATAACTGCTTTTTGCTTTCCTTTAAGGACAAAGCTTTTTTAAAATTCATTTAATAGATGATCTATGAGTATGTTTTTTTTTAAAAGCTTCAAAATAATACAACAGGTATTCAGTGAAAAGCTTTCCTCTCACCCTGTCCCACAATGCCACTTTTTAAATAGTAAATACAGAAAACAAGTAGCTGCTTATAAAACAATGTGATTTCAGTTATAAGAGATGAATTTAGAAAGCAACATTCATTGATTTAAATTGTCAAAATGAGAAACCTTTATATATTTTTTTAATCCCTAAAACATTGAGACCTTGTTCACAGTTTCATGGGGCACCTGCAACTGATGATCTCAAAAATTTTTAAATGTCCTTAAATAGTCCAGTATTAATGAATCATGCAATTCGAATTTTCACTCAAATAGTAGGAAAACTCTGATTTTAGAGGTTGGGGGGCTTTTTGAGGACATATTCTGTGGTCTTGTTTTGTTTTTGCTTTTGTTTTAGCTTTCCTACTATCTTAAGTTCTTTGGTTATAAACCTAACACTACTGATTTTTTTAAGAGTGTGAACTCTTCATATTCCAAAATTTGTCCCCAAGAACTGGAGGGAAAGTAGCATTGCATTGGCTCATAGTCACTGCTTCCCTCCCTTACTCTTCACTCTCCTGCTCTGTGATAAGTGCTGTAGTTCTGCCGCAGACGACGTGCCTGTCAGCTCAGATAACAAACATTTTTTTGTTTATGTCAGATTGTGCCTCGCCATTGGTTTCGTGCCCCTGTATCCCACCCAGTCTGGTGGATACAGCTGTTTAGTTTTTGCCTATATGCTCTCAGTCTTCCTTACTTTACCGCTTAGAAGCCAGCCCTGCCCAACATCATAAGCTGTTTGAGGGGGAGAGGATACAGGTTTTGATTGCTCACTGAAGTACCATTTATATTATTTGTCTTCTTAGTATTGCCTTTGGTGGTCCTATTGCTGAAGAGGCAGGACCTTAACAGCAAACATGTGTATATGTTCTTTATTAGGCTACTTTTAAATAAATCCTAGAGTAAGATTATTGCTATTTGAAGACATTCGATTAGTCTTAATATTTTCATTCTAGGGAGAAGTAAAGTTTGTGTTTGAGAATTATCCAACTAACTATACTAGCCCATATTCTGGCTATGATTGCCATGTGGCTGCAAATATATGTGTATATATATATATTTTAAGTAATGCATCTTGTAAAGATAAAATAAAAATTGCCTATTGTTTCACACCTCATTTTGATATATATTTTGTGTGTTTTCATTTTTTTCATGTATGTCATTATATTATTCAAGACAGCTTTTAAAATCATTGTGATCTTTCATTGCATGATAAGCTTATCAGTTCTTTTTTTCCTTTTTCTGGGAGATATGTAGCCCTTGATAAAGAGAAGTCCATAATGGAAAATACTATCAGCTGTTCAGTAATCAGGGCCATAGGCCTGTGAACTGCTTTACTGTGTATTTGCTCCTTGCTGGTTTACCAGGTCCTGGTGTAATAGAAGTATCTTGGTCTGTAGCTTACAGTTTATAATTTAATACTTCAGTTTGGAAACTCATCTTTTGAAATTTTAGATTTCACTTGTCATCTTTTATGATAATAGTCATTGAATAGCTAATCTGTTTGGTGGGCTATATAATTTCTCTATTAAAGAAATGGTTCTCCTAAATTTGGGGTAATTAATGTACTCCTTTGACACTGTGATAAAAGCTGTGGACACTTGCCTGAGAAAGATGCCCAAACATATCAGATTTTATTTTTTTAATTTTAAGTGTTAAGTACAAATTTAATGGGGTTCATGGATAATTAAAACTATTCTTGGCCTTAAGATAATTTTCTAAGAACCATAGTTCTTAACACAGTTAACTGTTAGTTAAAACACATCCACATCTGTATTAGGCTGCTTTTAAATAAATCCTAGAGTAAGATTATTGCTATTCGAAAACATTTGATTAATCTTAATATTTTCATTCTAGGGAAAAGTCAAGTTTGTGTCTGAGAATTATACAACCAACTATACCAGCCCATCTTCTGGCTGTGATTGCCACGTGGCTGCAAATACTAACAAGGTTTCTCACAAGACAAGTCATTTTCGCACCTTTGAACTGAGTCAGGTATAGTCACCTGGGAATAAATCATTTCTGATGTACATTTCTAAATCTAATGAGTTAAATTTTGGGGTTGGGTAGGGTTGAAATAAACTTGATGCACGTGGAATTCTGTAGTATTACCCTGATAATACTTATTTTGCTTCTTTCAGTATTACCTCTATGAACTTTCAGGCAGCACTGTTATTGAGCGACCCAGACAGATCTGTCCTTATATGATTGTAGCTTTTCAGTACAGGGAACCTAAAAAGATGGCAGCACCAGCTCATAATCATAAAAGCATGTAAGTAATTATGTGCATACTTTGTTTTACTGGATTTCTTTCCTTTGCTCTTATAAAAAATGCTTCTTTTTTTTCCCCCTAGATTTGAACTCAAAGAAAATGGTAAGAAATTATTTAATTGGTTCTTTTAGCTGTTTCTTTAAGTAAATGTTTTGTTCATAAATAAAATAATCAGTTTCTTTCTTACCCTCATTTCTTACAGTTCTCATCTCTCCATGGAAAGGGAAATTAATTATTCAAGGCTGTCTGCTGTGTGATATAACTCTTTGGTCCTCTTACGGTACAGTGGTTCCCAAACAACTGTAAGTATTGAATGAGTGCCTTTACTGATGCTTGTATAATTTTTTGATTCTCATTTTGAGGTCTTGCTTGTTGGCACTGGTGAAATACAGCAACTGTACTTGGTTTTAGATTACTCTTGGGGAGATGTATAGAGCACAGGGCCATGACACAGGAGACCTAAATTCAGATCTAAATCTGACCGTTGCCTTGAAATAAGTTAGTTTTATAATCTTTGATAAATCACTTTTTATATTTTAGTATCTTAATCCATTTATGGGAAAATGATCTCTCAGGCTAAATTAATTTACTTGATGCTAGAAGTTTGACTTTCCCCAAGAAACAAATTGGACTTGCCTAGATAACAGATGCAACAGATTCTAGCCACTGAATTCTTTTTTTTTTTTTAACATCTTTATTGGAGTATAACTGTTTTACAATGGTGTGTTAGTTTCTGCTTTACAACAAAGTGAATCAGTTATCCGTATACATATGTTCCCATATCTCTTCCCTCTTGCGTCTCCCTCCCTCCCACTGTGCTATGCGGCTGCTTCCCACTAGCTATCTGTTTTACATTTGGTAGTGTATATATATCCATGCCACTCTCTCACTTCGTCACAGCTTACCCTTCCCCCTCCCCATATCCTCAAGTCCATTCTAGCCACTGAACTCTGTTAGAGTATTTATAAGATTTGCAGTATCTAGTTTTTTAATTTTCACATGATTTTCCTAGACTAGTATTAGAGTAGCTTTTACATGTATTTACATTATGATGAATTACAATATTTGCTTCTGCAGAGAGAACTGTGAAGGGCATCTTGTGATATCTTTTTGTTTAATCTATTCTTAGTTTGCACCCAAAACTGTTGAAAGTTAGACACGCTTTAATTGAAAAATAAAATGAAAACTGGTGTGCTATTAGAAATCATTTTCTTTCTACTGGCCTTTTTTAAGAAGAGAGAGGGAATTTATAGCCCATAGAATAAATTAAGGGTTCTGTGAATAAATAAATGGGAGAAAAGGGAAAGTTCTTTCTCACTATAGAGTGCAACTAATAGGTATAGAAAGAGTGATGGAATTTGGAAATCACATTTTGGCAACATCATAATAATCAATGGAGGCTTGATATAGTAGGTGAAAGTTTGATGGTATTTACATATCTCACAAAGGAAAAAATAAAGACTTTACAATGGAAGAAGCTGCAGATACCATCTTAACTAAGTGGTTAAGTTAATGTCACCAGGAGAGGAATAAACATCATGTGCTTCCTGATACGATGCACAGAGAATAACACGATATCAGTCTGTGGTGCTCCTGCCAATCTAATCAGGAAGAAATGTTAGACATGCCCAGATTGAGGGACATTCTGCAAAATAAATGGTCTATATTATTCAAAAGTATCAAGGTCACTGAAGATAAAGAAAGACTAAGAGATTGTTGCAGACTGAAGGAGACTAAAGAGACATACGTAAATGCAATGTGGCATCCTGGATTGGATCCTGAACCAAAAAAAGTACCTTCTTTTGTTACAAGGGACCTTAGTGAGATAGTTGGCAACATTTGAATGAGGTCTGTAGGTTAAAAAATTGTCCTGTATCATTGTTAATTTCTTGATTTTGGCTAATTGTTTTGTGGTTATATAAGGAAATGTTTTTCTTAAGGGTACACATTAAGAAGTATTTGGGGGAAAAGGAGGCATCTGTAAGTCTACAAGTATTTCAAAATGAATTTTAAAGAAGGAAAAGGTAGTCGGGAAATGATGCAAGTCTGGCTGCAGTTCATCCTGTGGCACTGCATGGTCGGCAGTCCCATATTATCAAACGTTTTCAACTCTTACGTAGTGTAATTTGTAGAAGATTCTCATTCCAATATGCATAATTCTTCCACATGTCTGGATATTTTGGTTATAACAGAAATGCATGCATTCAGAAAATGTGAACACATTTGCAGACCATGGTTTATGAGGTCACATACTCAAAAATCTATAATATTTATGAATATGTACATTTATTTGACCTGGAGTTTATAGATTTAAGAATTTTTTGTGGTTATAATATTTTTGTTTGCTTTATATTAGAAAACCAAAACTTATGAAGCTGTAGTTTCAGTGTTTATTATATTACATGATATTGTTCTTTTGTTTTTTAGACCACATGAGCTAGATTTTAAGTATGTAATGAAAGTGTCATCTTTGAAAAACAGACTACCAGAAGCTGCTTTTAGAAAACAGAATTACGTGGAGCACAAAGGTCTGTTCAGATGTCATGGTACACTGCATGTCCTGAGCTTTGTTCCAGTTATTTTCCACCCTCTCTTTCATACACACATGCACGCGCGCATGTGCACTCTCTCTCCTGCCCTCTTACTTCTGTTTTCCCTTAAGTAATTCTTAAAAGGGTCTTTTGTGAAAGGTGTAGAGTAGCTCTGATATGGTTCCTGGGAGGTTCCCTCTCTACTTTCTGGAGAGTTTATATCATAAATGGGTGTTGAATTTTCTCAAAAGCTTTTTCTGCATCCACTGAGATTATATATGGTTTTTATCCTCCAATTTGTTAATGTGTATCACATTGATTGATTTGCGTATATTGAAGAATCCTTGCATTCCTGGGATAAACCCCACTTGATCATGGTGTATGATCCTTTTAATGTGTTCTTGGATTCTGTTTGCTAGTATTTTGTTGAGGATTTTTGCATCTATGTTCATTAGTGATATTGGCCTGTAGTTTTCGGTTAAGTCTCGGAAGGTTGTGCTTTTCTAAGAACTTGTCCACTTCTTCCAGGTTGTCCATTTTATTGGCATATAGTTGCTTGCAGTAGTATCTTATGATCCTTTGTATATCTGCAGTGTCAGTTGTTCTCCTTTTTCATTTCTAATTCT
>NC_041224.1:31242739-31243342 GCF_002837175.3 Physeter macrocephalus | reverse complement strand
GTCTCTCTTAGAACTTTTGCTACATCCCATAGGTTTTGGGTCGTGTTTTCATTGTCATTTGTCTCTAGGTATTTCTTTTATTTCCTCTTTGATTTCTTCAGTGATCTCTTGGTTATTTAGTAGCGTCTTGTTTAGCCTCCATGTGTTTGTATTTTTTACAGTTTTTTTCCTCTAATTGATATCTAGTCTCATAAAGTTGTGGTCGGAAAAGATACTGGATGCGATTTCAATTTTCTTAAATTTACCAAGGCTTGATTTGTGACCCAAGATATGATGTATCGTGGGGAATGTTCCATGAGCACTTGAGAAGAAAGTGTATTCTGTTGTTTTTGGATGGAATGTCCTATAAATATCAGTGAAGTCCATCTTGTTAAATGTGTCATTTAAAGCTTGTGTTTCCTTATTTATTTTCATTTTGGATGATTTGTCTATTGGTGAAAGTGGAGTGTTAAAGTCCCATACTATTATTGTGTTACTGTTGATTTCCCCTTTTATGGCTGTTAGCATTTGCCTTGTGTATTGAGGTGCTCCTATGTCAGATGCATAATATTTACAATTGTTATATCTTCTTCTTGGATTGATCCCTTGATCATTATGTAGTGT
>NC_041224.1:31235055-31241528 GCF_002837175.3 Physeter macrocephalus | reverse complement strand
AATTTTTAATTTCATTTATTGTGTTGTTCATCATTATTTGTTTGCTCTTTAGTTCTTCTAGGTCCTTATTAAACGTTTCTTGTGTTTTCTCCATCCTATTTCCAAGATTTTGGATCATCTTTCCTATCATTACTCTGAATTCTTTTTCAGGTAGACTGCCTATTTCCTCTTCATTTGGTCTGATGGTTTTTTACCTTGTTCCTTCATCTGCTACATATTTCTCTGTTTTCCCATTGTGCTTAACTTACTGTGTTTGGGATCTCCTTTTCGCAGGCTGCAGGTTCGTAGTTCCCGTTGTTTTTGGTGTCTGCCCCCAGTGGGTAAGGTTGGTTCAGTGGCTTGTGTAGCCTTCCTGGTGGAGGGGACTGGTGCCTGTGTTCTGGTGGGTGGGGCTGGATCTTGTCTTTCTGGTGGGCAGGGCTGCATCCAGTGGTGTGTTTTGGGGTGTCTCTGAATTTAGTATGATTTTAGGTAGCCTCTCTGCTAATGGGTGGGGTTGTGTTCTTGTCTTGCTAGTTGTTTGGCATGGGGCGTCCAGACCTGGAGTTTGCTGGACATTGGGTGGATCTGGGTCTTAGCGTTGAGACAGAGATCTCTGGGAGAGCTCTTGCCGGTTGATATTACATGGGGCTGGGTGGTCTCTGGTGGTCCAGTGTGCTGAACTCGGCTCTCCCACCTCAGAAGCTCAGGCCTAACACCAGGCCGGAGCACCAAGACCAACCCTGTCAGCCACACGGTGGGTCTAGGGAGAAATGGAATTTTTCACAATAGCATTTTAAAATAAGAAATGTTCTGTGTTTCTGATTTTCTCCACAGTCTGTTGCCAAGATATGTGCTTCAATATGTATGAGGTGGAACTGTCCAACAAACAAGGGGAAAAAGTAGATAAACTAACAGAGTACATTAAAAGGGAGCAATTGGTAAGAATCATCAATTTAAAATATTATTATTATGTTTTCCTTAAATTGAGAAATTGATATCTATTTATTAGTTGGCTCTGCCTAGATTGAATTGTTTTAGCTTGCTTAAAAGGATTTTTTTTTTTTTTTTTTTTTTGGTCATGCCACACAGCTTGTGGGATCTTAGTTCCCTGACCAGGGGTCAGACCTGGGCCCACAGCAATGAAAGTGCCGAGTCCTAACCACTGGACCGCCAGGAAATTCCCTTAAGAGGATATTTATCATTTAATATTTATTGACATGATATTTATTGGCTAACATGTTCATCCCCTTTGTATCTTAGTTTACTTTTTTTGTGTCTCACTAGTCAGTTCATACTCCTGGTTTTAAGTATAGGAGGACAGTTTTTCTCAAATCCTTTTTTGTTGTTGTTTTTGTTTTATGATGGAAGAATTGAGTAGATCCCTAGTATTTCTGCATTAATCACAGGAGATTGATTTGTGGGATATTTCTTTAAAAGTGACCCTTTTCAACATATAGGTGTATAAAGAAAGAAAAGTTGCTGCTTCTATTGTTTTCATAGTGTAGAAAAGCACGATTCTACTAAGAAATATGTAACATCCAAAGACCTCTCCACTATGTTAACCAGGGCTCCTCGGTCTGAGGATAGGAGTAGATGCTGACCTTATAGTGAGTGATTCCCAAACATCCCAAAGGAAATGGTGTGCGTGATGGAAGTGACCAAACAAGTCTGCTCAGCCCTTTAGTGGCACAACGGACTTATCCCCATAGTAGACAATATGAAACCAGTAAATTAACAGAATAGATATGTGAGCTGCCTTGGGGGTAGTGTCAGGTAAGATGCTTGAGTTGCATGTAACAGAAATTCAAACTGGCTTAAACAATAAAGAGTTTTGATAGGCTTACTTTTCAGTTTTAGATGGTAAAGCAAGTTCAAGTGCTGTTTTCTCAGGACTCTCTCTTTCAGCTTCTCCCTCCTCTGTGCAATAGTTCTGTCCTAGGCTGCCAGTCAGGGCTGCGTGCTTCCTTTTTGCATCCAGAGAGAACCCATCCGCCAAACCATGGCTTATGTCCTTAGACCAGTTCCATCATCTGCATATCTCTCAACAGTAACTGGAAAGGGAATGGCCCACACTAATTAGTTCAGGCCACTCAGAGCCCACCTTCCAGAACTGGGTGCGAGGTTAGTGCCCCCCATTCTGCAGTAAGGAGGTGCAGTGGTTGACACAGGATGCTGAGCAGATAACCACTGAATATCAACTGGGCTTATAGGCTATGTGGGTTTTTTTTGTTGTGGTACGTGGGCCTCTCACTGCTGTGGCCTCTCCCGTTGCGGAGCACAGGCTCCGGACGCACAGGCTTAGTGGCCATGGCTCATGGGCCCAGCCGCTCCGTGGCATGTGGGATCTTCCCGGACCAGGGCACGAACCAGTGTCCCCTGCATCAGCAGGCGGACTCTCAACCACTGCGCCACCAGGGAAGCCCAGGCTGTGTGTTTTTGAAGTAGTGTAGTTCATTTTATATTTGGAAATTAAAAGGAAGAAAGTTCAAAGATATTTTCAGAAAATGCATTAGTGAAGGGCCTACTTGTGAGTGCTTCTGGTATTGAACTCAGGAGACTTGGTGCCCAGCTTTACTTCACAGTTTGTGTGTTAATTACTTACAGAAATTACTTATCACATAAGGTCCTTCCCTCTCAGTGCTCCAGGCTGCTTTTCCTGCCTCATTTTGTAATGAATAATCTTTACATATCGGTCTCCCTACCTAGACATTGAGCTCCTTGAGGGTAGGTATCATGTCTTAAGCATCTTTGACGTCTTGGTGCCTGGTGTATAGTGGACGAGCAGTAAATGTCCCTTGTACCTACAATACTGGACTTCAAGAACAGTACTGAGGAAGGTCTCTTCTTAAAAAGGTGGTAAAGACATGTATGGCTGGATTTTTCTGTGTGTAAATGGAAAAGGCTAGAAGTAGATATTTCAAAGATTCTATGATTTTTTTCCCCACAAAGGTTAAAATAGGAATTTTATATAGCCCTTTCAGCACATAATTTGAGAGACTAATAAGATACACTACATATTTGTTTTATTTGTACATATTTTGGAATAAAGAAATGTACAGTTTTAAGCAGATATAGGATTTTACTTTCATCTATATTACAAAACTAAAATTCAGAATAATGTAGCTAATTATTGTCACTTTTACTCTTTACACCGATAAAAAAATAAAACAAGAAGTACATCTGTTTGCTGATAAATACCAAAGATATGGGTATATATAACTGTTGATACATTTATTCAGTAATTCTTTCTTGAGTGCTTACTGTGTGCCAGAAGCAAAAAGACAAATAGTCCCTGCCATCAAGCAACTTATAAGACTGTAGGAGACAAAAATGTAAACCAACCAATGCATAGGGGCTGTGATAGAAGTGTATGGAGTCTCACAATAGTGATTGTTCCTGTGGGTGAAGTTTCAGTCTCATAATTAGTTCCAATAAATAATTAGAAAATAAGTCTTTTTTTCATACTTGAGTTGTTGTTGAATAATTTATTGATTTATCATATTTGTAGGCTTATGACCTGTCAATTTTTGAAGTATGTTTTATCACTTTATAAAATGGTATATTTTATTCAGTTTTTTTAACTGAAAAATTATTGTATGACATTGAATTTTATCTTTGTTAAGGGTGTATAGGCTTTTGAAATGGTGACTAATGGGGAAGAAGAGCTGTTATCTCTGTGATTTAGAATGACAGAAGATGCCACTGAAGACTGTGGTAGAGGGAAAAAAGAAGTATTTATTTTCATCTGCATTTCTTATAACCGGGGGACCTAATGATGTTATTTCCTTTTATTACCCATCTCTTAGGAAGCTGTAGAAAGGATTCTTTTAATGGATGGTATCTTCCAGTTTTTCTAGTTCTAGTTCCAGGATTCTATGATATGTTTTGTATTAAAATGAGCTTTACATGTTAATCATAGGTCTGATTGACCTTGAATTTGTAGTGGCTTAAATGTGAACAGAGCGGCTACTTAGCGGTATGAAATGTCCAACATGTCAATGAAAAAAATGAAAGACGTTTCTGATTGATTTGTTATGTAGTTGAACACTATCCTAAAACTAACCCATGATGTTCTAGTTATTTATTATATGTAGCCATAACAAGGCCAAGATGACTTGAATGCTAAGGAACTTGCAGTTTCCTGATACTGGGGACAAAATTGTCCTGATACCCATAAATACTGACATTTCAAGAATTTTTTTATTTAACTTTTCATGGGCTTAAAAATCACTGAAGAATGTGGTAGAGGGAGAAGGAGAGAGGAATTGAATCTTCTTTCTTGCTATTTTATGTTTAAGGCGATCGTCAAATGCTTAGAAGATCGAGAATTTTTCATTTTACTTACGTCGTCAGCCTTAATGTCAGACACAAGTAAGAACAACTTTTTGAAAAAATGTTTTTCAGTATGTTTACTTTTATTGTTTACTTTTTATTGTTTACTTTTATTGTTTACTTTTCTTCTGATTCTCATTCTGTGTAGGTTTTGGAGAGGAGCAGATGGGTCTTCATGGGTTGCATTTATTCCATTCATCCCCGTCAGCAGGTAAGGATCAGGACTGGCAGTTCACTGCACCTGTGGGCCATTTTTCAGTCCTCGTCTTAAACTCTCAGCAGCATATGACCCTGGTAACTCTTTTCTTCTCTTAAATAACTTTCTTCCTTTACTCTCCCTGGTTAATCTTTCATCTCCTTTCTTTGTAGGCTTATCCTTTCCTGTCTGCTCCATGCTCAGATATCCACCTGCCTATGGACATTTCTTTCTACTTAAATGTCTCAGATGGTCCTCACATTCAGCATGTCCAAAACTGGATTCATTTGTTATTGAACAACAAGAGCTAGGAGATGGTTTTATCATAGTCTCCCAGTCAGTAGGACTTAAGGTCCTCACAGAAGCACTTCCCTCTGTCTGGACTACTTGTCTCCTTCCCCCTGATCGGATGATGTTGACCACCCCCCCAGCCAGGACCAGGAATTGCCTGTTAGGGGCAAAAAATATTGCTCCTGCAGTATGTAAATAGATATACAGTATATCTGTGGTATTAGAATTTCAGAGGGCAGTTAGGAAACAAAGTCTAGAAAGGCTCTCTCTGGTGGGGGTAGATAATGAATAAAATTGGAGGAGAAGCGCTGGTCTAGCCACTTACCCATAGCTGTCAGGTGTCAGTTTAAATATCACTTTATTTATTCCCATCACCACTGTTCCTTCAATGAGGACCCCTAGGCTTTTCACCAATATAATTTAAATATTTATTTTTATAATTATTTAATGCCTGCCTTTCTTGTATTCCACTGCATCCCTACTGCTTAGCAATGTCAGGCACCTAAAAAATAATAAATGCTTGCTGAGCAAGTAAATAAATGAAAGTAAATGAGTCATTTCTTTTTGTCATATGAGGAAAATTTCCTCATTGTTTTATAATCACACTGTGTATGTTTAAACATAATTTGTATATAGTATTGATAAAGCTACAACCAATCCAAAAAAAATTTTTTTAATTGATGTTTTTAAATTGTATTCAGCTACTCAAAGCAGAGAACTACTGGCATCACCACTTCGGAATAAGCAATATATTACCAATTATAATAACATAATGGCAATAGCTGCTTGCATTTTTCAAGCATTTACTACATTGGTATTCTGCTAGGCACAATTGATTTCACAGCCCTTAATAGGTATTTTTATTATGACCATTTCAAAGATGAGGAAACTGAAACTTAAACTTGCCCAAGGTCAAACAGCTGACTCTGAGCTGGCTTCCAGCTCTGTTCCCACACTGCCTCCCTCCGTATGCAGGAGCTCTGCCTTTATTCTTATTTTTAGGTGTGCACTACCACTTGAATAAGAAACATTAGTTCCTGTACCATTTGGTGTTGAACAGCACAGGATTTCTTTCTGAGTAAACATTGGAGTGTTGTGTTCAATGTTCACAGCCTCCTCTAGTTCATTAAGACACTTTTCTATTTCTGGTCACTCAGAAATGTTCAGTGCTGTGGTTATTTGTTTTAAGTTGAGTGCCTTCGCTTAGCAGACTTAAAAAGTTCTTTTTCTTAGATTTCATAATAGCCTGTTACAAATCGTCTGACTTCTGCCTTTCCAAATTCTTGAAATAATGAAGTTGTCTAGAAAACCACTGCTTTATTGTGAACTGTTAGTAGTACATAAGAACTTTGTCATGTCTTATTTTTCCTTGTTACTTTCTAAATGAACTGCAGAGAAAGGAATTTTTATTTTAATGGCTAGCCACATTTTCCTATTTATTTTTATTTGCCATTCTTTTCCTGATACCTGCTCAAGTATAAATGTATTCAGCTAGATGTTTCTTAATTTTGCAGTTACTTTTTTGTTAAAAAGAATGGTATAGGGCTTCCCTGGTGGCGCAGTGGTTGCGCGTCCGCCTGCCGATGCAGGGGAACCAGGTTCGCGCCCCGGTCTGGGAGGATCCCACATGCCGCGGAGCGGCTGGGCCTGTGAGCCATGGCCCCTGGGCCTG
>NC_041224.1:31213655-31234904 GCF_002837175.3 Physeter macrocephalus | reverse complement strand
AAAAAAAAAAAAAAAAAAAAAAAGAATGGTATAATTCATACTTCAGTTTAATAGGCACCAAAGGTCTTTATTATCTGTGGGTTTTTTATTACTGATAAATTACATTTTCTAGGATTTTATTACCTATTTCTCAGTGACCTGACCTTTTCTCTTTTTTCCCTGTACGGTTTTCCTTTAGGTTATTGATTTGCTGAAAAATTAGCATTTCAGTCAGAGAGTGAACCGAGGAGAGGAAGTAAAATACAGACTAGTCAGTCTAGTTACATAATATTAAAAAATTTCATTTGATAGAGAAGGTGATGAAATATATACCAGTAGTTACCATGAGACTTGGGGGTTACTTAGGGTTTACTTTCTTTTAGTTCAACTGGTTTGTGTTGTAACTCTAGTTTCTTCCAGTTTTGTTGAGATATTATATAATTGACATACAGCACTGTATAAGTTTAGGGTTTACCAGCATAATGATTTGACTTACATACATCATGAAACAACTACCACAGTAATTCTAGTGAACATCCATCATATCATATAGATACAAAATTAAAGAAAATAGAAAAAAAAAATTTTTTTCCCTGTGATGAGAACTATTAGTATTTACTTTCTTTTTCCTTCTTTGGCTGCGTTGGGTCCTCGTTGCTGCAGACTTTCTCTAGTTGCGGCTAGCGGGGTCTACTCTTCATTGCAGTGTGCGTGCTTCTCATTGCAGTGGCTTCTCTTGTTGCAGAGTACTGGCTGTAGGCACTCAGGCTTCAGTAGTTGTGGCATGCAGGCTCAGTAGTTGTGGCTCGCAGGCTCAGTAGTTGTGGCGCACGGGCTTAGTTGCTCCATGGCATGTGGGATCTTCCCAGACCAGGGCTCGAACCTGTGTACCCTGCAAAGGCAGGCGGATTCTCAACCACTGCACCACCAAGGAAGTCCCAGTATTTACTTTCTTAACTTTCATATGTAACGTCAGCAGTGTTAATTATTTTTATTATGTTGTACATTACATCTTTAGTACTTATTTATCTTATAACTGAAAGTTTGCACCTGTGACTACCTTCTTAAGAGAATTTGAAGTAGGTCATATAAGGTACAGATTAGATATATTTTAAAAGCAGAAAATGAGAATAGAAAAATAATTCTACCAACTCTAAATGCCGGTGCATTGAGCTCACGCTGGGCTCCTGGTCAGATGAGACGGAGCTGCAGGTGGGCCTCCCTTCTTCATTCTCACCTGGTGATCCCATCTGAGTGACTCTTTTTTGGTTCTTTGTGTGCATCTTTTCATATATATGGAGATAATATATATTCATTAAGTGCATCCATAAGTCTTCTATTAATTGCTGTTTAGATTACCATTTGAAACACTGTATCATATTTAACCATCCTATAATTTTGTCATCTAAAGCATTTTTTCCTGCATGTTTCTGAAAAAAGAACAACTTTGGGTTTTTAATACATTTGTATATATTTTAGGGCTGAAAGGCTTGAAAGTTGAAGATGACATCTCATTGAAGGTGGTACCTGTTTTACCTGCCCTTAATTGTGCCCTGCTGGAAGCGAAGAAATCATTTTCTGAAAAAGAAATCTGTCTAAACACATTAGTAAAGCATAATTTCCAAGAACTGTACAAGGTGGACAAAAGTCCTTCATTGACTGCTGCTTCTCAGGATGGAATTAAAGAGACTGCATTCTTTGGCAAAGTGTCAAGTGGTTTTGACTTGACTCCTCCAGCTGAAAAGTGCCCTTTACAGTCTTTAACTCAGTTGAGGTCTTATTTTTCAGATCCTAATGGGTACATTTTGGAAGTATCTACTGTACTAGACTTATTGGCAGAGTGTCCTCAGTCTCCTTATATTTCAGATGGAATTTGTGATGCTGGATTTTCTTTAGTTATGACTCCAGATCCTGAATTTCACGACTCAGAGGCAGAAGTAAGAAAAGAAACAGAAACACAAAAGAATTCTGAAGAGATGTTTCAAGCAAGGCAGGGAGCTCTGGTCCCATTAGGTCCAGCATCAAATCTGAGAGTTCAGCGTAAGAGAAAAGCAAGCACGCTGCCCGTGGTACAGAGTAAAAGGATGAACTTGTGCCGTCCCTTTCCCAAAAGAACTCCTGCTGGAGCAAACAAGGGTCCAGACTCTCCCACAACTCTCAAGTTAGTCAAAGGACAGTTTCCTCAGAAAAGAAAAAGAGGTAAGCATGGTCTGTATGGATTTTCAGATGAGCAATTAGGAATAACTGTTGTGTGTTAACCCTGTTCCTATGTGACCATCCTGGACTGTAGCTTGACAGTATCGGTTAGCTCTCTCCAGGTGATTTGTGTGCATGCTAAAGTTGGAGAAGCACTAATCTAGATAACATGAAAATCAAGAAATAGGACAAAAGCCCACCCACCAAAAGCTTGTATTTCACTTGTAAAACTGCTCAGATCATCACTCAGTTATTTACTTACCTGTCTAAGAAATAAGGTCATTCAGTTTCTGAACTGTCCTCGGACAATTTCGAGTGGAAGAAGAGGATCTCCTAAAATCAGGCACACTAAGAACAAATGGCAAAAACGGATAAGTGATAGCCCGAACATGTTTAAAGAGGGGGAAAAGTGCCGGGACCCTCCAAAACTAGAGCATCCTGGGGCAAAATTTCTAATCCTTTGTGTGTTTTAAAAGTGGTCACCTGGATCCTACTACAGACCTATTGAAAAAAGGTCCAGTGGCCTCGAGACATATATATTGAAACACTTCCTCAAGTGGTTTTGTTGCCCCCTGAAAACTGAGGGAGAATCAGCGTCCAGAGCCATTTAATGTTAGTCAAATGCACTTCAGTGAACAGAGCACAACAAATAACACAATTTTGGCTTAGAGTCATCTCAGATTATGTGCGGTGTATTTTGTTTAAAACTAGGGAACTTATGCTCTATGACCCCTTAGAGAAGAGGGGAGCAGACTGGGGCCAAAGGGCCCCTCAGGCATTACCTGTTGTCTCTGTACTTCACTGCGCTGGCAGAGGTTGGCAGCTGTGACTGAGGTCTGGCCCTTCACAGAAAAAATTTGCCAACCTTATCTATAGTATTTTAAATTTAAAAATTTTGATGCCTAAAGAAGAAACATTGGAGGTGTGTGGATCCCCAGGATTCTAGATAATTAAGATTTTACCCTGTGGTTTAACAAGTAGTTATTTCTGGCCAATTATAGTTTGAGAAATTGTGTGTGTGTGTGTGTGTGTTTAGGAGGGTGGTAGAAAGAACGGCAGTATGAAGCAGTGACTCACACTCTACATTTCCTCACAAATTCCAGGCCAACCATATTGGGCTTCTTCTCTATATGAACCATTTTAAAGGTATTAAATAAGTTACCTATAATTCAACATATATGTTGTCACTGTTTCTCAAGTGTTTTAATTTCATCCACTATAAGAAATATGTTTTAGGGACGTCCCTGGCAGTACCGTGGTTACAACTCCACACTTCCAGTGCACAGGGCATGGGTTTGATCCCTGGTCAGGGAACTAAGACCCCACATGCCACGTAGTGTGGCCAAAAAATGAACAACAGCAACGATGTGATTAAACCAGCCAAGATGACTAAATATAATACCACAAAAACTCAAAAAAAAAAAAAAGAAAAAGAAAAGAAATATGTTGTATATTGTAGTCCAGTACACACAAATTCATACATACTGAAACAGAAATTTCAGAAAACATTTACCCTAACAATGTGTAATACAATCTGATATCTTCTATTCTGTTTCATTTAATAAAGAATTCTGGTTGCAGCCCATTAAGTTTATTTTATAATACACCCATGGATTAGTGCATGCAGTTTGAGAAACATGTCATTGAGTGATGCAAATAAGCAGGGCAGTCCCTGCAGGATCACCTGTTTCGTGTTTCTCCTTTTCCTCACAGGACCTAGGTTGTGAGAGATGTTCCCCTCCTGCCCGTGCAGACGTTACGCTTCCCCTAGTCTTGATCATCTCATCTTATTTTCTTTCTCTTCTTAATTTAGTCTTAACAGTTTTCCTGCTTGACTTATATTTTGCCTTTTTTTATGCTAAAAATTTTAGAAATTGTGACCGGTATAAAATCAGAAGTCTTACTCTAAAAACAAATAAAACTGCTGCTTTATTGCGTTTAATAGTTTAGTAGGGAAGAAAATAATTAGACCCAGGGAAATGTACAACATTAAGAGAATCTGAAAGCTTTTTTAAAAAACCATTTATTTTTCTAACCTTCAAAAGAATGAAATGAAATTGGTCTCTTTTCTGCATTTCACTAATAACCATCACATTCTGAAACTGTTTAATATGTTTTCTGTTCTCAATTAGAAATAGTATTTTCCATATATGTGATTTTAAAATATTTGCAAACATTCACATGTGTGATTATTTTATATAGTCAATGGGGAAAATGTTTTCACAGGGAACATTTATTAACATTTTTTTTTAACTCTTAAAGGATTGAAACACTTTCTGCGTGAGATACAAGCAGGTTGTTAATAGTTTTTTCTCCTCATGTGCCTCCACCTTTAGTTCTTTCCTTCCTTCCCTGTGAGAAGTAAAGCTGAGCATTTTGTAAGAGAAATGAGCAATTATAATAGATTTATAGGAAGTTAAATCAGAAGAGGACTTTCTTCAATGTACCTTCCTCTGTCTTCTCTTAAGAGATGATTTTTCAGGCAGTGTTAAAGCTTTGATATTTAGGTGTAGTGAAGGAAAATATGTAAGATGGCTCTTTGTGAACCTACAGTCTCTTCTCTACAGTGTGATCATGGTTTTAACCACATGGCTTTATGGGAGCTGTGTCGCTTTTGTGTAAATTGAATTATCCGTCACCCTGTGCTGTGAACTAGCATGTTCAGCCTTACCTGCCACATCAGTCTGCAAAGATCATGGAATTTTTTAAAAAAATTAAGTCATGCCTTGTTTTTATAAAGTTATTACTCTGATATTTTTCTCCTAATCCTAATTAGGAATATAGACCAACACTTAGCAAGTTCAAAAATCTTTTAACGAAATACCCCAAATTTTATATTTTATTCCCCATTATTAAAGTTACCCCCCAAAACAAATCAAAGGAAAGCTATGCTGATAAATATGTGAGCCCCCTACCCCTTAAAAAACGGTGTCTTTTCTGCAAAAGGTGCTGAAGTGCTGACTGCACAGTTTGTACAGACAACCAAATTGGATAGGAAAAACCAAGAAGCTCCTATTACTAAAGATGTTCCACTGTCAACGAATGCTAAAAGGGCAAGGAAACGAGAGACATCTCCAGTCAAAACTGTTCCAAGGGCTAAGCCACCTGTGAAGAAATCTCCACAAAAACAGAGGGTAAATATAGTAAAAGGCAATCAGAATCCCAGAATCAGAAAGCAGCCACAACCTGGTAAGAAATCCTCTTCCTGTAAATTTCAACACCATAATACAGACTAATCGAGATTATAAGATAGCATATTGAAACAGTATAAGATCAGTTGAAATCTGTCACGTTCTTATGATCTTCTTTAGTTCAGACACTGACAGGACAAGTAACTTGGTTTCCCATTGTGAATAAATTAGAAAGTGCAAAGATTCATACCTTCACTAAATAGACCCTACTTTTCATTTTGCAGAAAGCATGAACATGAACTGTTTAGCAGAGTTAAAGTATAAATGGCCTTTTTTATGACTAAATTCACAGGCAAGTAGCATCTGTCAGTATTTTTCTGGACCATAATCAGTTATAAAAAGGAGATTATAAGTTTGTCCAAAGGGAACTGTAAAGACATGGTTCAAAGCAGTCAGTAATCCTGAATCCTGTATTTGGTTTTAAAAGGCATTAAATTAATTTTAAAAGCAGTTTTACTTTTCTACTTCTACTTTTGCGGAAGTGAATAACCAAGTCTCCTTATGTGAGCCAGCAGCTGACTGCTAGTTCTGTGTTCCACCTGCTGGAACCTCCTCGTTGCTGGCACGTTCCCTCATCACCGCGGACCTCACTTTTCTCCCAGCTCCATGTCCCTCTTCACACCCGTCTCTGAGTAGAGTGCAGCTCCACCAAGCTGCAAAATCTATACATTTTACAGTATCTTTGGTATTGAGTCCTACCGTGTTGTATGTGTGGTGGTGTTTTTTGTTTAGAAAAACCTTCGTTTCCTCATATCTCTGTATTTCCATCAGTTTTCTGTCTAATCTCGATTCTACTTTCCCTCTTATCTATCTTTAGATTTTTTAAAAGCCTCAAATTTAGTGGAATTCAGGGAAAGAAACTCTTGTTTTGTTGGGGTGATGGTATTATGGATGAGCTTGGTTTTTTCTTTCCTCATTTTTAAAAAAAATTTTTTCGGCCGCACCTTGCAGCATGTGGGGTCTCAGTTCCCTGACCAGGGATCGAACCCACACTGCCTGCATTGGAAGCACAGAGTCCTAACCACTGGACCACTAGGGAAGTCCCTTTCCTCAGTTTCGTTAATGTTGTTTATGACTGAAGATTTTTCTGAAAGCTCCTCAGTCATATCACTGTACAACCTGTAGAGAGTCATACCCAACGTGGACTCTCTGCTTGTCTCCCCAGGCAGTTACGAGGTGGTCTTACCCACGGGTCCACATTTCTCTCCTGCCATTTCCCAATGCGTGCCTTCCCTGCCAGGCACGTGGTGCCACCCACACGAACCACGCCTGTCACTCCTGTGCAGTCCCCTCTGCTCAGCTAAGTCCACACGGAGCCATTTCCTGATGCTCTGATCTGCACTCATTTCTCCTTTTTTTTTCATTTCTTTTTGGGTTTTTGAGAACATTAAAGACTTAATTCATACTATTTTCCAATCATCTGGTGTGTCTTGGTCCTGTCTTTCCAATTAGTTTGTAAACAGGATGAGTATAGATACATACATAACGCATTGTATTCCCAGCCTTGTCATTAGAATTCCTTGTGCTGAATTGGCTTCTGTATACTTGTAGGCTAATCGATTAGTGGGAGGAGGTATGCAACTGGGCATTGGCAGAAAAGTGAGCCCAGAAAATGAAAAGTTTTCAGAATGGGTATTCAGAAATAGGCCGATTTGTATTGCAAATGTCTGTATATATTGTGCAGCCACATTCCAAGTTAAAATTTTAAGATTACCACCTTTTAAATAATGTGTTAATTTTTCTTTTATTTCTTAATCACCCATGCTAATCCGCTTCATTTCTTTTACTTGAAATATCAGAGTTTAAGAAGGCTCAATCATTTTGTTACTGAAACTAATGGTTTTCTGTCCTTTTTAAAGTTTTCAATATATTTATTTACTGAACTCTTTATATTTTTTATAATTTATTTGGCATCATTTTATCTATATTTCTTAAAAGAGATAGATTATCAGTATTGTATTTTTAATTAATTGAAAACCTCTAACAAGTCAGTAATTAAATGATTTACCTGAAATGACACATTTATTAAAATGAACCCTTTTTCTTGACTCAATACAGTGTTCTCTATATTAGACCTTCCTCATAGTGATACTCAGTGTAAGAACCATAGTATTTAAGGATAGCATGAACTTAGTGTCAGTAAACACATCAGATCCTAAAATGAACGTGTTTCCAGTACATACCCGGGGGGTTCACGAGACAACTCTCTTCGGGCCACTTTCTCGTACCTCACCCCGTTGGGCTTTGATATTTTAAATAAAAACTGGGCAGTGGTTGATTAATTTTACCCTTCTCACCATACACACACTCTTGTCATTCTGTTTGATGACCTCATAGGCCAGAGTTTTCTCTGTAAATGTACTGTCATTGGGCTTGGCAGACAGGTCAGTAATTTATTTCTGACCTGCTACTACTAAAGTATAAAGAGGAGCACAGTTGGCTTTTCTGTCCATCCAGCCACCTGCTACAGGTACTCACTGCCCAGTATTGTTGAGAACTCTGTCCTTCATGATAACCACATTTTAAAAGGCTGAAGCAAAGTCCTGAGAAGGCAAGTAAACCACCTGAGAATGTCAGTTTTCTGACCGAACGCCAATGGGTAGATTTGACTACCTGCTGTAAGGAGAATTATCAGTAGATGAGATTTGCTTTTTTGCAGATAGAATAGAGAGGAAATGTTTTTAATGCAGAAACTGACGTTTTAAAACTTGAAATTAATTGGCGATTCTGAATATTCTTTTCTCATTTTTTATTCGTATCATAATGTATTATAATTAAACATCAATATGGTTAAAAATCATCTCTATTTTGAACTTAGGTGATTTCTCTAATAACTTGCCAAGGGAAATGATTTCTAAGAAAGTACATTAACATTCTATAGTATACACTTTAAACTTAGAAAGTCTTAGATTCTCACTAGATTGTAAGCTCTCTGAGGGCAGGAGTCTTGTTTTCTTTTCTTGTTTTTGTTTTTTTCTCTTTGTATATTTCTTTAGCTGAGCAGTATGCCTTGTGTGTAGATCAGTACATGCAGTTTTGAAGGGTGATTTCTTTTTAAATTAATACGTATGCACATTCCTTAAGACTTGTTCCTTTGGTAAATACATTATAATACATCAGGAAGTTGGACAAGACCTCACTCTGGTAATAAAAATTTAACATACAATTTATGCAACATATCAAGAGGTTTTTCTTGAATATGTTGACTTAACTGTTGATTTTCACTGAACCATAGTAATATGACAAAGAATTAATTCTATGGAAATCAAGTGTTATGTGTCTTTTTTTCTTTTATGCTGAAGCCAAAGGAGAAACTTCTTCACAGCTTCAATCAGAAATTTCAGATGGTCAAGAAGACATTATCAGCGTAAGTACAGCTCAACCAGAAAATATCACAGTGGCTCCAAAAGACCCACCTGAAAACTCCATTGTCAACTGTGACTCCCAGGCCCTAAATATGTTGGCTGATCTTGCATTAAGTGCTGCTACCTCTACCACACCATCCTCTGAGCCCAGAAACTTTCCCTGCTCCTCTGAATTGCCACAAAACGATGTTTTGCTTTCTAAAGAACATTCTTTGCGCGGTACATCGGACCATGAATATCATAGAGGAGTTAAAAGTCAAAAAGGTGGACCGTTATCCAAGCCCTCCTCTGATAAGAGTAATCTGACATCAGACCCCACGGTCAGCCAGGAGGAAGAGAGCTTGATTCCTGGCATTCAGGCCCCTGCGGAAGCCCAGTCGGCACTGCCTGAGGAAACCGTAGAAAGTTCCGACGCAAGCCAAAGCTCTTTTGTTGCTGTGGAGCATTCCTATGCCCTGCTCCTTGCAGAACATTCAAAGAAGCATCTACAGCAGAGAGGGGCCCCAAGCCCTGCCTTTGCCAAGAATGGTACAAAAGGCCCTGAAGCGGGAACCCCAGTGGGGAAAGTGATGCCATTTCGGCATCAGCAGGTCACCTCCCCACTGCAGAAGCTCTCCGAGGCCCCAGCGCTCAGGCGCAGGAGCAGGTTGCTGCCCTCCAGCCTGCAGGACTTCTGCCGCTCTCATACCGTATTCAGCTGTGATGGCTCCTTTAAGGTCACTTTCAAATGTGAAGCAGATTACGTGTTCAGCTTAGACAGCAAGTATACCAGCAACCCCCTGGAGAGGACTGTAATCAGAGCACTACACGGGTGAGTAGGAGTGACACTGGATGAAAATGGATGAACTTTTCTGTTGAGATAAATGTAGTGAGAAGGGATACTTGTGCTAAACTCTGGGGAGGGAGAAGGAAGTGTGTAAAATCCAGTAACTTGGGAATAATACCAAGCAGTTAATCGCTGACAATTAAGAAAACCTTAGTCTTCTGCAGGGCTTTCCATCTTGAGATGCTCCTTCATAAGTCTTTCTGGTCTTTGAATTATAATATGTAAATGAGATGTTAGTGTAAAATAGTGAGGTAAAGAAATAATGCTTTACAGACTGAATTCCAGAAGAAACATTTAAAGAATTACTTCTAGCTTGTCAAGTTGGTCAGATTGCTATGAGTGAGCAGTTTTCACGGGGTCGTTCTATAAATCTTCCTTAAGGGGTCAACACAGAATAACAGAGAGCTGAAAGCACGGGCTCTGGAGGGTAGACTGACCTCGGTGTTGAGCCTGGGCTCTCGTGTGTGCCTCGGGACAGTGCTGCTCACTCTTCACTGAGACTCATCTGGGGTCTCATTGAACTGCAGGTTCTGACTCAGTCCATTTGGGATGGGGCCTGAGAGTCTACATTTCTAACCGGTGTCCAAGTGATGCCAAGGAAGGGTGACAGTATGCGAGCAACACTTTTAAGCATGGGTTTAGTAATAGCCACTAAAGTTAGAGAGTTATGAGGGAGTTATGTACATTAGGGTTTGCATGGTAACGGGCACATACTAATAAATGGTAACTGTCGCTGTTAGCAGGAAGCGTTAGCCTGTGAAACAACACTGAGCTCCTGGTAGGGGGATACTGCACGTGTGAGGGACTGAATTCCATGAGACTTCTTTCCTTGCTCCAGGCATGAGCTCGTGCTTTCGTCCCCACCTGCTCATAAGGGTCACTTCCTTAGCTTTAACCCTGTTTCACTGAAGCCTAGTTCTATAGCCCCTTTGACTTGTTCCACTCAGCTCTGCTGTCCTTTGGCCTGGCAGATGGCCAGAAATGTTTTGTGTCTCCCCTTCCGGTTTCAGGAGAGTCTCCAGAGCTGTACTCTGAAAATAGTATAGTTCTGCTGAATTGCCCAACTCCTTTAATCTTCAAACTTCCCAACTATTAGAAGAGACACATAAAAATAGAAAAGAAATGAGTTGGCCAGACTTAACAGAAGCAAGGAGATGAGGATGGAAGTTGCTGAAACTGTTATTCACATAATGTATCTATCGTGTCCCAGGAGAACTTGCACTGAATAAGAGAAAAATCCTAGGCTAGGAGTGTGAAGGCCTATATTCTGATCATGGTCCTACCACTCACAGATTTTGTGATTTGAAAGAAGCCACTTAAAGCTCTGATTTTCAGTTCCCTCTCTGTCTCTGTAAAAAGAGTGAATTAGATTCACTGTGATTATTTGTTAAACAACTTCATTTTTATTTTACTCATTGTTTCATGTTCATGTAATTTTTTAAATAAAAATGAACACAAAAACTAAGGTTAATAATTAAGGCACTTACTTATGATAAGATAATCAACTAAATAGTCATTTTCAATGATTTTTGTTTCTTCTTTCTTTAAAATCTCAGGCCCTGGAATACTGATTTACCAGATAACGTGGAAGAAGTGAAGCTTTTACTTCATATGTGGGTAGCTCTGTTTTACAGCAATCAAAACAAGGTCATACGATCATCCCGAAAAGTAGTAGAACACAGCAACCCAGCAAAATACGTGTCCATAAATAGCACGTTAGAATCGTTTGAATTCAGTGAAATTGAGGAGTCCTCCGGCGTGGAAAGGTGCTCCGTAGACCCTCTGTTGGAGACTGATGATGCTCCCAGGGGTCCTACTGCCGAAGTGTCCTTCCCGGACACTGACCCCCTGCTTCCTTTCATGAAACCACCGCCTGTGAGAGGCTTGGAGCTTTGGGTGCAGAATGAACAGAAAGAAATGTTTGCAACAGCAGGTCATCCAGAGACCCCAGAAAGCCAGAATTTCATCTATTCTTGTAATGATGAGGTAGGTAAAGCTGAATACTGTAAATGCTGGTATTATTTTTGAAGAAATTTTTTTTGTACATAAAATCACATTCATAACAAGGCATTGGTTTCTTTTAGGAAAGTGGATTCTCTAGCTATGTAAAGGATTAGAATGCCAGAAACTTAGTTTTCAAAGTCTAGATTGTCTGCAGGTGGGGCTTATCTACCATCCTGATTGAAGAAACAAAAGCAGGGAAAAAATCGTAGGCCTCAGATGATCTGGGAGCCAACCATAATTATGTAACTTTTTTAGTTGTATGATTTGGGGCAAATTACTTGTTCTCTGAGCTTATTATCTTTTAAAAGAGGTGAATAATACTTACTCTGTTTACCTATAATAGTGTTTATGGATCAAATGCAGTAATAATAAATATTAAAAATATTTGATAAATCTTAAAGTAAACTAAAATTGAATATATTAAAATTATTTTTTAAAACAAATCCTGAGACAGTAAATAAAATGCCAGACCTCTCATAGGTCTGCAGATAACTGTTTATAAATATGGAAAATACACGTTGTTTCATTTCACTGTTCTCAACTGATAGTCAGGACAGATAATTGAATTTTAATTGGAGCAAATTAAAAAGTTGTATCAAGATTCTAAGTAAATGGATTGACAAAATACCTGCCTTTTTAAGCTTTCAGAACAGATTTATTCCAGAATAATTTTACATGGGTTTGGGCACCTTCAGTGCCTGTGTTAACATTGAGTTTCTGTACCTGGGCTTCCGTGGGGATTTGCAGGTCCAGGGGTGAGCCTCAGAGGGTCTGTGAGTGTCTGCAGATGCTCATCTTCATCAGAATGAAGACTGGTGGAACGCTGTGGGCCAGAGACTGGTCTGAGCCCTTCACTCGCATTAACTCAGTTAATTCTCACATAGCCAGGTGAGGTAAGGACCACGCCACCCATCTTATAGGTGAGAAGACTGAGTGAGGATGGAGAAGTACAGAATAGCCTGGAGGCACATAGTAAATTGTCCGGCCAAGACTAAGATCTGGACACTCTAGATGTTTCTCAGTGTCGAATTCTGTGGATGTGTTTATGTATATATATGCACATATGTGGGTGTTTATATGTGTATACGTAAAATATATGTTACGTGTGTATGCGTTCTTTTTCTGAGGATGGGGTTCATAAATTTCATCTTATTCTCAAAGAGATACATAAAATCACTACCTTAGAATAAGAAAGTATTTATAGTTTAGTCAGGCAGATTTTAATTATTACATATATATTCAATTATTACATAGATATTTATACACACACTAGTTTCTTATAAAGTATTTTTGGTTGTGGATATATATATTAACTGTTACTTTAGTAATGTCCAATTAGGAATCATGTTTTTGCAAACATGAAGGAGTATTAAGTAGAAAGTAGAATGTTAAAATTAATGATTCCTAACACTTTCTATAGCATATACTTACAAATATGTTTCCGTCATCTTCTTGAATGCTGTACCTCTACTTTAAAGGTGCACACACGTCCTGTACCACTCCCTATGCTAGGGCAAAATAGGATTATCAAAGTTTGCATTTCACTAAGAGCACAGGCATGGTGAGATTCACGACTATGGCCCAACATTATCAGCCACAGTATGATTGGGAGGGTCATAGAACTGTTCTCAGAATGAGTGTACCATCAAGATTTTTCTATGCTTTGTATCTGGCCAGTCGTGTCCTCTTAAAACCAAGTCTCAGCTCCACCCTGCCAATTACTCAGGTCAGTGTCTTTCTTTGACTAAGGCAGAAATGTTTTTAACAAGAGATTTGAAACACAGGTCCTGACTTACAACACGATTGCTTCAAAATATGGCGGGAAATCTGTGACCGTAGTGTTCCAGAACTACAGGTGTAGGTCAACTGTATGATCAATCCACTTTACCATATTCTGAACAAGACCATTCTTCAGCCTTTTTAAAAAAAATAAAAGAAACAACCTTTTTATGAGGTTATCAAGATTGTCCGGAGGTATTTCTGTTACTGTTTGTCCTAAATCCTTTCTGGTAATGTTTAAATCAGTCCTTTTAGTTTAGTTTATTAATGCAAGCTGCACTGTGTTTTCTACTGCTTTGTTGAATAGGGAGGTATTATAATGAGAGAGAGATTATGTCCAGTTATAAGCTAAAAAGATAGCTAAGGGGTAAGGGACCTTTATTTAACAGGAAAGAGATTGATACCTTGGGAAAGCTGCTTATCAGTGTATTCTGAGTACAAGAGATAATAATTAGTGTTTCCTCATGGGAACATTCCAGATGACAGTGTATTTATAGTCTTATTGAAAGCTGGTGTTTAAAATAAGTTATTCTTTGCTTTAAAGATTATCTTTTAATCTCACTAAAAATAATTTAAATTAATTGAGTACTTTTTCCTCTACTGCTGCCTTTCTGAATTAAGTGATGCTATTTAGCAAACAGGCTGCATTTTCAAGTCGTTAAATTGCCAGTGGTCTAGCCACTTTTCTTCCCAAAAGTCCATTAAAAAAAAGAAAAAAGGCTGTGCAACTAAGAAAGTTTTGGAGTTCTCGTGTGTGTGTATTTAGATAAAACAAATTCCTATTTGGGGGGTATTTTAAGCCTATCTAAGAGGAGAGGGATTTGCTTGATCTCTACCCTATGAAGATTCAAAGGAACAGAGCAAACTAAAATTGATCTTTGTCTGTTCTGTTCTTCACATATGTAAGTGCTTGAAAAAAAGATCTATTTGGCTCTTGATTTTTTTAATTAATTTATTTCTTTTGCTTTTATCGTTTCAGATAATTGGGGGGAAAGCCGAACAAGCGTCATCAGATAAACTAGAGACCTCTAATCTTGTGCTTTCTAGCATTGGAAGCACCCAAACTAATGCGTCTTCTATTCCTGCTGAAGATAAAACCTTTGAACCACTTGATAGCACACAGGTGACTTCTTATAATGATACTGTCACACAATCCACATTCGCCGGGACTTACGATGGGATCAGCAATCCGTCAATGATTTGTCAAAAGTCTGTGTACAGCACCCTTGAAAGCAAAGCTGATGTTTTTCATGCAAAAATGCAAACAAAAACAGGTGCTTTGCAGGGCCTTATCCATCATAGCAGCCCCATAAACAAAGAATGTCAGCCATTGTTGGAAGGGAAGGATGATACGGGGTATGTAATGATTAATCTGGAACCGGTTACATTCACTTTTGAAAAAAATGCTTATGCACCAATCCAGACAGAAGTTGTAAATAGAGCTGATAAACCTACAACCTTTAATGTGGAGTTGATTAAACAAGTATCACCTGCTACAAGCCTTAGACATCCTGTGTCCGCATTTGAAAAGGCACAGACACAGGGTCTTAGGGACATTCCCTCTCCAGCAATGTCAGGACAACAAGGCGCTAAGTACCTTTGTGCCTCCTCAGTGAGTAGAGAGACACTTGCTAAAGAAATGTGTTCATTACAGAAAGGACAGGCTGTTGCAGGCTCACCATCGCCATCTGATAACTCCCTGGTAACAGAGGCATTCTCACTGGTTAAAAGTTCTAATTATTTGTTACCCAGAGAAGAAATGAAGCTCTCTCAAGAATGTTTTCTGTCGACTCAGAGTCTCTTTAGCATCTCTTCGGAAGAGATTGTAGAGCCGTCACAGCTTGAAGAAGTAGTCTCATCGTCAGCCTCTGCCCCCTTGGAAGAAAAGGATTCACTTGACTGCATCCCATCAATGAGGAATGCTTCGGATGGCTCTTCAGAACTAGAGAATGACAAGAGTGGTCTAAACAGTGAAAATATGAGTTTTGAATCGTTTAATTCTGCATTTACCAAACAAAGCAGCCTATCTGTGAATAGAGAGGAAGTCAGCCTCGAGTTATCAGAGGAGGATTCTGATCTTGACCTCACTCTCACCATATCACCGCCCACGAGTCCCAGGGAAGACGCCCCCGCTGGTGAAGTGGAGCGGCAGCAGAAAGCCCCGTTACCCTGCTTAGAGCTTCAGGAGACAGCGGACGAAATAACTGAGCCCGAAGAGGTGCCCGACGTGAACGCTGCTGATCACACGTCAGTGAAACCACTAGAAAGTGAGAGACAAGGTGATAACTTACAGACGGTGGCTTTCATACTTGCTAAAGAAACCTGTGCCCTTGAGTTTGCAGAGGAAGTTCATGTTGCTTCAGACTTCCCCTTCGGTTCTTTAATTGAAGAAGTGTCACCAGCTTCTAGCCCTGACTGCCAGGTACCAGGTGAAGAAGCACAACCAGCTTGGGCTGTATCTCCAAGTAGTTTTAAACTCTGTGGTGCACACTGTGAGAAAAGTGACAGATCCTCCCAGGTTGAGTCAGTAGATTTGGCCATAACAGAAAAAGAAAATTCTTTTGTTGGTCCCACCCATCCAGTGGGACAAGATAACTTAACTCAGATACAACAAATGCAGCTTTCTGCTGAAATGCCTCTAATACTAAAAAATCACCTAGGAAGAAAAGATAGATTTTTAACCCTTCCTAGTGAAGTCACTGAGGAAATTGTCCCAAGTGAGTGTGGTGAGGGTTACTCTTTCTCAGAAAAGGTGCCACACCATGATGCAGAGTTAAACCAGCCTGCCTCAGCTGCCACATGCAAAGATTCTCTAGAAAACCTGGTAACGTCAAGAAATCCACTGCAGCCAATGAGCGTAGAGAACGGAAATCCCCACCTAAGTCATCTTGTCGTGGAGACCAGTGAGCCTCCGTTTAGCCCTCAGAAGATCCTTGAAAATAAGTCTTTTGCCGACACGTTTGTTTCTACAACCACACCAAGTGGTGTGAATGTGTCATTAAAACAGCAGACCAGCCCTAAGAGCCTTAAGGAAAATGTCTCGAGCAGTGATTTGAAAACAAACGAACGCTGTTACATCCTGGTTAAGTCCTTGCGCTTTGACCCAGTTGCCGGAGCTGAGGCTGTGCAGGCCCGCGGGTACCTGGAGCTCCCCAAGCCCACCCTCTCCTCGGGAGGGGCCACCCGAACCCACAGGGCAGGACCCAGCAATGCAGGGATGGAGTTTCAAACACAGGAAATCGCGTTCGTCAGAATGGCCAGTCTGCTCAAGAATAATGAAACTGGAGCTGAGTTACGTGAAAGAGCTATAGATCTAGGAGGTGTCGGCTCTCAGCTGCACATCACCTCTTCAGAAGGCAGACACAAACCGGCCCACATGCTGCAAGATGGGTCACCGTGTGCAGCAAGAGATCTGCTGAATGGTGGGCTTTTCCCCGTGTATTTACATGCTGATTCTTACCATAAGACAGCAGCACCCGGTGAAACTATCGATACAGAGCCTTCTGCTTCCTTTGTTCCCAAATCTTGGGCCCCTCTTGTTTGTGGGGTCTTTGAAGAGCAGGTGGAAGATAAGAGTGCTGATGAGGGGCTGAGGGCTGAGGGGGGCTCTGTGACCCGAGGTGGAGGCGTGGATATCAGTGTGAACTCTGACATCCATTATGAACCACTTTCTGGAGACTCAGATCAAGACTCTTTCGGTGAGTGTGGAAACCCCAGATTAGATACGGAAGAGTCCTGTACTTTGAGATGTAGTCACACCGAGAAAAAAGAACGTACTTCTGGTTTTGACTCTTTCCTGAACCTAAACAATAGTGATCATGATGACTGGGGCTACTCGAGCCAGGTTCCAGGGCTGGAGACGGGCATTCCTCCCAGAGGCTGGCCCGTGGGATTAAAGAAGGAAGATAAATGTGTGCCCTGTTACGTCCAAATCCGAGATCTCCGTGGGATCCCCAGGACCTACGCTAACTTCACTGTCACTAAAGAGCTGAGAGACACCACGAGAACCCTGCATAGCCTGTGGAGGCACCCCGGCGTCACGGCCAAGGGCGGCTTGCTCAGCTCCTGGACGGACACTTGGCAGGTGGCAGACGACCTCACCCAGAACACTTTAGATCTGGAGTATCTGCGTTTTGCACATAAACTAAAACAAATTGTGAAGACGGGAGATGCTCCATGTTCTGCCCCTTCCACCGCCGTCTTTCCTAAGGAGCCCCCTCTCCAAGGCGCCGTGGGGGCTTTCCCTGCGACAAAAGTGCCCGAGTCCCCGGGGCTGCCTCCTGCCTCCCGTAGCAGGAGTCCCCTTGTGGTGACAGTCATGCACTCAGACCCCAGACACCAGGGTCAGCAGGCGAGAGGGCAGACACGCAGCTGTGTGGACCGTTCCTCCTCCTCCTCCTCCTGGAAGGAGAGGTGTGGCCACAATAGAAATCATCTCACAAACTCTGAACGAAATTCGACTGTTCCATTCCACCTCAACAAACTGAAATATAACAGTACATTGAAGGAGTCCCGGAATGACATTTCCCTCATTCTCAACGAATACGCCGAATTCAACAAGGTGATGATGAACAGCCACCAGGTCATCTTCCAGGAGAAAGAGCCACATGCTGCTTCTGGAGAAGCTGAACCCCGAGAGCTGTGTCCCTCCATCCCTCAGCCAGCTTCCTACGAGGACATGATCGCAGACATGTGCACCAGTCTGCACGTCAAACTGGAGAGGGTTGTGAAGGAGGCTTGTACGAGGACCTTCCTCTTCCACCTCGTGGAGACAGAGGACAAGTCCTTCTTTGTAAGAACAAAGGTAAAGTGCCAGATTTTTCTTGCAGTTTATATTATTTTGATTGCTGTCTAAGTTTTTTGTAAGTAATACAGAATTCTCAGCTTCAGAAAGAAGCCATGATATGAAGTGGTGTTTCAGCTTCTCAGCTCAGTCTTTGCCTGCAGACTAAAGGTTTGGCCACAGGGATCTGCCATTTGTACTATATTTGAAGATTTGTATGATTTTCCAGAATTAGTGCAGTGAGTTCTTTTCATAAAACAGTACCAGTGGAGGCATATTCAATTGTACACACAAACACAGGCCAAAGGTAAAATTCAGCTTTAAAAAAAACTTACCTGTGTTCCTCCACTAGTGTGGAGAGTGAGGGAGATCCAGAGTCCTTCTCAGGTGTGCATGTTGGAGCCCTGCGTGCGCAGGTGAGGGGAACGTTGCCTCTCCTGATCCTCACGGTCTAACGGGACGTGAGAAACATGGTAAAGATACCTGTGCAGCTGTGGCAGGTGTGGCGGGGCAGGTGCGAAGATGTCATTCCGAGGGTGGCAGACCTGGTCGGGGGCCCAGGGACGTTCTCCTTCAGGAGAGGACGCCGGCCTCTCACCAGGTGTGGACGGTAGACCAGTAAGAGTTCTGGTCCCGATGCCCGATGAGATTTGTTTCAGGTGCACGCGTGTCAGCCCTCGTGCTGAGTCCTGGGTTAAGTCGGGGTGGCTGCCCCGGGATGACGTGCTCCAGGAGACCCTTGCCAGTGCCAAGCTGCTGAGGAGCACAGAGCGCCTGCAGATGTTTGCAACGTCTGGGCTGAGTGGCGAGCGTGACGGTCGCCATGACGGGTGCGCGGTGTGTAGATGGCAGGGCCCCAGACCACGCGCTGGCCTCCTGGCGGGTCCTGCCCCGCATCGGTCAGTGTGGACGTCGCAGTAAGCAAGCACCTGCGAGCCGAGGCTCAGCGCTGCCCTGGGGGAAGCACGGGGCCTGAGGAGGCTTCCTGAAGGGTGGGGGGCGTCCGGGGGCACGGTGATCACCGTCAGGGGTAAAAGGGCCACGTGGACGTCACGCGGGGGCACTTGGACTCTCCTGAGGTCCCTGCAGGGCACCGAGAAGTGTTTCTGAAAGGTGAGGAGCAGCACGTTTGCACCTGACAAAGAGCGGTCCCTCCACCACAGCACGGAGAGTGTGTGTGTGTGTGTGTGTGCCCGGCTCCCCTGCATCGGCAGGCGGACGCGCAACCACTGTGCCACCAGGGAAGCCCTGATATGATTTTTAAATACTTAGTTTTTTCCAAATTTGTGGAATCAAGGATCCTTTTGTTGTCCAAGATTCTTCACAAATGGCTGCCATATCTGGTCTGCCCTCCGCCCGCCCCCCTCCCCATTGCCTTTGTTGCAATTTCTGTGCCATTTTGGTAAGATTTTAGTCGAAAAAATAAAGCATTAAGTGGCCTTCAGTCTTTGGAAGGTGCTTAGCCTCCAAAAGTAACCTGGAAATTATTTATTTTAACCTTGAATTTAAAGTTGATTTTCCCTGGCTGAGTAGATATGCCACACCCTGACCTGCACTGAAATGTCAGGGTTAGCACCATGGCCATGTCCTTGTTTTGCCACATTGAGCAAAATACTTGATTTCTTTTTGCTTCCATCTCAAAAGCAACAATGCATTATCTTAGTTTTCATGTCTTTTATTACAGAGCACAGGTGATGCTGGTTTTCATATGGGAGCAGTCACAACGATGTTAGTTTATCGTAGTAACACTTCTGGATAACACGCTTGTTTCAGTAGTGACTGTATCATTTCATGGTAGTATTTTATCACGTGGCCACTATTTACAACAGAAAATAACAAATTGTGTGCACCTTTAAAACTAAACTTCAAATGAGAAAGTGGACATAGTATAAAGTACATTTGAGAATAAAGTGTGATCAAGAGCCAAGTGTTTTTAAAAAGCTCAGAAAGCTATGGTGGAGAATCCATCTGTCCTGGAGCATTCACCAGTGATGGGGTATCAGGCTGTTTACTCATAAGGTGATTCAGGGTGTGACAAGATGGCCCAGAATTCCACAGGAGCTGATGAAAATGTTGAACCTATCAGAAAATGTATTAATTCAAATCGTTCATTAGTAAAATAGATGAGGATTTATAAGGATTTATATTTAGATATTTTAAGGAGCTCTTTGTTAAAAGATATCGTCTGTAGGAATGTCTCTGAAAATACATCACCATACTTTTTTTCTCACTTTATTTTTAAATTTTTATTGGAGTATAGTTGATTCACTATGTTGTGTTAGCATTGCCATACATTTTGAGTGAAAACTTGAAGTCAAAATTTGAGTTGTCTTGAGATCTGGGGGGGAGACTGACCAAAGTAACACCTTATTTTAGAAAGGAAATAACAAGTGATGGTCAGTGTTTTTGGTAAGCCTCCAGAATCCTTCAGAGAGAAACAATGTCGAAATCACAAAGGAGGACAAGGTTAAGGAATTTCTTTAACTAACGAACTTATCTTCCCAATGAGGCTTATTGCAGAACTGCTCTGTGAAACACAGCCGTGCCCCACAACCAGGCACAGTGTAACACCCGGCTCCTGCCACTCTTCAAAGCGTGGGTCCAAGCCACTGCCAGCTTCCAGAATCTGTCCTTGTTAACGATACTCAAAGTAATGCGTAGGCATCATGGGTATTGTCAAAAGTCGTAGAAACATTTTGACTGGAGATGGCATTTTTAAAGTAAATATCTCCCCAAGGAGGGTGAGATTCATGTATGTATATTAGTCTGTTTCAGACGAATCTACCTTTGATACTTTATGAACATGAAAGATTCATTACAAAGTGCTTTGCCTTTGAAATAAACTTCTAAATCCAGTTGTCAGTGATACCCAGGAGTCATTTTATATGTGAAAGCTCATCTAGTAATAAGATAAACTGCCATTTATGTTGCCTTATTAGAATGTAATTTAGTAAACAGGATGTGATCTTTGATATTTTTAGTAAACTGTAAAAGTAGTTCTGTGCATTTTTTTTTTTTTTTTTTTGCGGTACGCAGGCCTCCCACTGTTGTGGCCTCTCCCGTTGCGGAGCACAGGCTCCGGACGCGCAGGCTCAGCGGCCATGGCTCACGGGCCCAGCCGCTCCG
>NC_041224.1:31206237-31208189 GCF_002837175.3 Physeter macrocephalus | reverse complement strand
GGGATCCTCCCAGACCGGGGCGCGAACCCGGTTCCCCTGCATCGGCAGGCGGACGCGCAACCACTGCGCCACCAGGGAAGCCCTGATATGATTTTTAAATACTTAGTTTTTTCCAAATTTGTGGAATCAAGGATCCTTTTGTTGTCCAAGATTCTTCACAAATGGCTGCCATATCTGGTCTGCCCTCCGCCCGCCCCCCTCCCCATTGCCTTTGTTGCAATTTCTGTGCCATTTTGGTAAGATTTTAGTCGAAAAAATAAAGCATTAAGTGGCCTTCAGTCTTTGGAAGGTGCTTAGCCTCCAAAAGTAACCTGGAAATTATTTATTTTAACCTTGAATTTAAAGTTGATTTTCCCTGGCTGAGTAGATATGCCACACCCTGACCTGCACTGAAATGTCAGGGTTAGCACCATGGCCATGTCCTTGTTTTGCCACATTGAGCAAAATACTTGATTTCTTTTTGCTTCCATCTCAAAAGCAACAATGCATTATCTTAGTTTTCATGTCTTTTATTACAGAGCACAGGTGATGCTGGTTTTCATATGGGAGCAGTCACAACGATGTTAGTTTATCGTAGTAACACTTCTGGATAACACGCTTGTTTCAGTAGTGACTGTATCATTTCATGGTAGTATTTTATCACGTGGCCACTATTTACAACAGAAAATAACAAATTGTGTGCACCTTTAAAACTAAACTTCAAATGAGAAAGTGGACATAGTATAAAGTACATTTGAGAATAAAGTGTGATCAAGAGCCAAGTGTTTTTAAAAAGCTCAGAAAGCTATGGTGGAGAATCCATCTGTCCTGGAGCATTCACCAGTGATGGGGTATCAGGCTGTTTACTCATAAGGTGATTCAGGGTGTGACAAGATGGCCCAGAATTCCACAGGAGCTGATGAAAATGTTGAACCTATCAGAAAATGTATTAATTCAAATCGTTCATTAGTAAAATAGATGAGGATTTATAAGGATTTATATTTAGATATTTTAAGGAGCTCTTTGTTAAAAGATATCGTCTGTAGGAATGTCTCTGAAAATACATCACCATACTTTTTTTCTCACTTTATTTTTAAATTTTTATTGGAGTATAGTTGATTCACTATGTTGTGTTAGCATTGCCATACATTTTGAGTGAAAACTTGAAGTCAAAATTTGAGTTGTCTTGAGATCTGGGGGGGAGACTGACCAAAGTAACACCTTATTTTAGAAAGGAAATAACAAGTGATGGTCAGTGTTTTTGGTAAGCCTCCAGAATCCTTCAGAGAGAAACAATGTCGAAATCACAAAGGAGGACAAGGTTAAGGAATTTCTTTAACTAACGAACTTATCTTCCCAATGAGGCTTATTGCAGAACTGCTCTGTGAAACACAGCCGTGCCCCACAACCAGGCACAGTGTAACACCCGGCTCCTGCCACTCTTCAAAGCGTGGGTCCAAGCCACTGCCAGCTTCCAGAATCTGTCCTTGTTAACGATACTCAAAGTAATGCGTAGGCATCATGGGTATTGTCAAAAGTCGTAGAAACATTTTGACTGGAGATGGCATTTTTAAAGTAAATATCTCCCCAAGGAGGGTGAGATTCATGTATGTATATTAGTCTGTTTCAGACGAATCTACCTTTGATACTTTATGAACATGAAAGATTCATTACAAAGTGCTTTGCCTTTGAAATAAACTTCTAAATCCAGTTGTCAGTGATACCCAGGAGTCATTTTATATGTGAAAGCTCATCTAGTAATAAGATAAACTGCCATTTATGTTGCCTTATTAGAATGTAATTTAGTAAACAGGATGTGATCTTTGATATTTTTAGTAAACTGTAAAAGTAGTTCTGTGCATTTTTTTTTTTTTTTTTTTTTGGTACGCAGGCCTCCCACTGTTGTGGCCTCTCCCGTTGCGGAGCACAGGCTCCGGACGCGCAGGCTCAGCGGCCATGGCTCACGGGCCCAG
>NC_041224.1:31195024-31206062 GCF_002837175.3 Physeter macrocephalus | reverse complement strand
ACCGGGGCACGAACCCGTGTCCCCTGCATCGGCAGGCGGACTCTCAACCACTGCGCCACCAGGGAAGCCCAAGTATCCTTTTTAAAATCATGTCTATTTGTAAATCTTTCAGCATATTCTAAGGAAAGGAGGCCACACAGAAATTGAACCTCAGCATTTCTGTCAAGCGTTTCACAGAGAGAAAGATACGCTCATAGTCATCATCCGAAATGAAGATATATCATCACATTTGCATCAGGTAGGTTTGGAAGTAACTTTCTCACAGAGAAATGTATTCTGGGGCATTTTATGTTATTCTATATCAGGCTCGTCACTGCCTTTTTATTTAGGGAAGAAGTTTAAAACACAATACCATTGAATCTAAGTGGGAAGATAATGGGGTTGAGATACTGTACTACTGATACTAATGTTGTAATTTACCAAAGTATTTATAATAAGGCAAATTATGTCTTAGAGTTAAGAACATTTTCATAGTAACTAAGGGAGAACTTCGATGAAAAGAGACTGGTAAAATTTTCTCACCTGAAATATAAATCTACATCTGTTGATGTCTTGCTTTAAAAGGACTTGTGAAATTTTTAACTCTTTGTTACCATATTTACCTATCAGTTAAATAAAAGTAATTGCTTGTCCCAAAAAGCTCTGACATCGACGCTCGGCCTGGGCATACAGTCCTGCGTCAGGAGGCAGGAACTGAACCCACAGCACGGACGCCACATGAAGTGGGAGACTAGGGTGGTGGTGAGCTTGGCACCTGCCTGATTACAGGTCCCAAACCTCAGGTGTTCTCCCCTCACACCATCTCCCACCTTTGGAATTGAGAGACCACTTTGTAATTAACTAATCTTAATGAGCGTGCAGCATTGCTGATGGAGTTAAAATTCCTTATTAACTGACAGAATTACCAGTCAGTCATCAAGGTTAAAGGTATTTCCAGCTGTTCCTAAGTTTGGACACCCTTGGATAGAAGTGACAAAAGTGACCCAATGAACCTGTCTTCACCGGGGGACCTTTTTATGTTTCAGATTCCTTCTCTGCTGAAGCTGAAGCACTTTCCCAGTGTCATCTTTGCCGGAATCGACAGCCCTGAAGACGTCCTCAATTACACCTACCAAGAGCTGTTCCGGACAGGAGGCTTTGTGGTGTCAGATGACAAAATACTAGAAACTTTGACATTAGGTTTGTCTCTCATTTTCCTTTCTTATCTACTCAAATCAGTTTCTCCTTGCCCAGTGATTCAAATATTATTTCATCAAAAAGAAATTAGTATCAACTCAAAATAATGTCACCATCTGTTGAGGGCTTAATTTCTGTCATATGCTGTGCTAAATAAGCACTTTGCTCTTGACCTCTTTTTTATTAACCGATTACCTTCACCACCAAACCTCTCAGTAATGTGGCTAAACTACTCATACACATTTGAGAGTTTGTTATTTTCAATTCCTCCCTTTGCCAAATCAAGTCAGCTACATATTTGTTTAGAATCAGCCCTCTTTCCTCCATTTCTGTTGCCATCACCCCTACCATTTTGTCGGTATCATGGAAATCTAAAATGGCTACTGGAGGTCTTCCCAGTTTTCTGCTTAAACACTCATATATAAATAATTTGGGGGCAATGAATTTGACATCAAAGAATGTTAGAGCACAGGGCAGACACTTTATGTACGATCAAAACCTGCCCAGCTCTGAAAGCACATTAGAAGTAAATATGGATACCACTTCTCCATTGAAGAGCAGGACGACATACCTTAACAAGCATGAACGTTGCAGGGAAAGTGGAGTTGAAAATATTTGTAGATTCTGTATTTAGAAGCCTAGACCTATCTTATCTCTATTGCAACAGGACCCCACTTCCGTTCCATCCATAGACTTATATACACTCAGAGCTTTTAACTGCTAATGACTGCAGTGCTCTTCTCTCTTGCTAGTGTGAGTAAGGTGGGGCTGGGTTGAGGGACCACGGGTTAACGTGCGGTCCAGCATCCTTCCTGCCCAGCTACAGGAGTGGCAGTGATGGTCAACATTCAAACATGGGGCCTTATTCTCACAAATAATCATCCCTGGGCTTTGACTAGACAAGCCAAAAATCCTAAAATACATCTTCTCTTGTCAAACTTGTTCTATTCCGTAGTACAACTGAAGGAAATTGTTAAAATCCTGGAGAAACTAAATGGAAATGGAAGATGGAAGTGGTTGCTTCACTACAGGGAGAATAAAAAGCTAAAAGAAGATATGAGGTGAGACCTTTATGGAATGTGAGACCTGGGTGTGGGGGAGGGTGGAAAGCCCCTGGTTCACCCAGAAAGGCTCCCTGAGCTCCGGACCAGTGTCATCCAAGTGTTGCCACAAGGTCAGTTTGCAAGAACATAAATAATCTATATCACTGAAGGCAGTGTTTAGGTCTGTGGACTGTTTTTCGGGTTTTGTTTTTATAGCAAGGCTTTCAGTGCAGGAAGCTGTGTTGTGACCATAATCCAGAGTCTGAGTTGCCTTCTCCAGACCAACAGTGACCAAGTCAGACACACACAGGAATCCTAAAATGTAAAAAGAATAAATTCACCTATGGGTTTTTGGACATTTATTCATAAATTAGGTTGCTCCAGTTATAAGGACAGAAAAATTGAGACCAGCATGTAGCCTTAATTTAACTCTTAAATAATAGACTAGAAACAGGCAGCCCTCCTTAAATGAAGAGACTTGGGGCCTGCGGGAGGCCGTTCCGTATCAAAGATGGGCCTGCAGGTTGGCAGGCTGTAATGAGACAGAAAGGGAGGGAGCGTGGGAACGCGGAGGTGGACTGGGGGAGGAGTCTGTAGATGGGACAGGTCATCTGTCACAGGACTGTCCTAGTAAGTTCACACGTAGGAATTAGACAGTACAAACCCACTTAAATGATGTGGAAGTTGAGGCACAGAGGATGCCAGACCTGACCCAGGCAGACAAGGAGGAAGTCAGGAAGCTGGGCTTTGACCCGGAATGTTCGTCTCCGACCTGACAGTTACCTTCTGTTTGACCGCACTGCTGTCTCCAGAAGACGACAACTGAAATCGTGGATGTGCACGGGATCTCGAAAGATGGCCGAGAATAGCAGTTGGGGAAAGGCTTGCACTTAGGAGAGGAACTCGTACAGGAGGAAAGAGGGAGCGGAACCGAGAGCTGAGACTGTCAGGGAGGAAGGGGCTCCAAGGGGCCCTCACAGGGCTTAGTTAACAGCGCTTCAGAGGGAAGGTTCAACTTCAGGAGTAAGTACAGAAGCAGATGAAAGCTGAGGTGGCACAGCACACCTGTTAAGATCGGTCAGTGTAAATTAATTCAGCATGCATAGGACTTTGCGTAAACAGAGACACTTATGCCACTGGAATCTCTTCAAATCAGGCCAGTCTCGAATAGTGAGAACTTTTCAGGAAACTTATCATATCCTTTTGCCCTTGGAGGCGGGGAGAATTTGTCCAAAACTAAAACAAAACAGAACAAAAACCATGCGTGGTTATCAGCAGCTACAAAACCATCCTCTAATTCATCTTTAGGCAGATACAGGACTAAATAGATACATAATTTTTTAAATATGCAAAATAATGCCACACATAGCATAAAATGGTAACTAGAAGCATATAAAAAATTTCTGTTCACAGTGATAAACTATGTACAGTATGATGCTAGGCATATAAATTTACATGTATGAAGGATAAAGCCTGGAAGGAAATTCATCGTGACGCAGTTCACGGTGTGACTAGAGCTATGGGAATACGCAGGCTTTGGGTTTTCTCCAGTAAGCAGGAGCGAGAGTGTGAGTGCAGGAGGGGCTGCAGGATGGAACATTTTCCTCTAAAAGCAAGAATAAAAGGTACAAACAAGATTTAAAGTGAGGTGAGAAAATTCTAGCTGTTAGATGATCTTAATGAAGTTGGTGACTATCTAACCAAAAAAGTAGAGCGGTTTTGGAGAGCCAAAGCCTGGGAAGCACTGCTGTATGAGACGGGATGCAGGAAGGGGCCCGCTGGGAATGAGTGGGAGGCTTGCCAGCCACATGGCTGGAAGCAGTGTGCGATGGCCATGTGCTGTCCCTCCTGACGAACGAGGAGTTAAGTACACTCGGAATGTTTTGAGGGAACTCGACAGGACGGTGATGTCTGGGAAGCCGAGTGTGTCGTACAGAAGAACAAAGAAGGGAAAAGGAGTTTGACTACGTATAGTGAAGGCCAGAAAAAGTCTAGGAATAAAGCAACTGAAAATTAAGATACAGGAAATCTTTCACAAACTTAGACTTATCTAAATTTAACATTTTTGTGTATTTTTCAGAGTGGATTCAATTGCACATAAAAAGAACTTAATAGTGAAATGGTATCAGAGTGCAAATATCATTGAGCTGCTTCATTATCACCAGTGTGACTCCCGATCATCAACAAAAGCTGAGCACTTGAAATGTCTGCTAAACCTGCAAATTCAGCATGTCCACGCCAGGTTTCCCGTCTTCCTTACAGGTAAATTCATAGCCTTAGTTCTAATTTTCATCAACCAGTTAACGCCCAGGAGGTCCACTCTAGAAACGTCCTTCCAGGTGGAGTCACTGGTGGCCAGGAATAAACGCACACGAGGCTGGGGCAGCAGGTATCGTGGGTTTTGTCCTGTTAATAGAAAAAGAAAAAACCTGTACTAGACCTGTTAAGTGTAACCATCTAAGCTTTTAAAAAAGTACTCCAAGTACTCCAGGAATGAATGCCCATCAGTGGTTTCAGCTCCCTCCCTCCTTCCCACCACCGCCCATGGAGGCGGCTGCTCCCAGAGCTCCAACCTCATTCCTCACTCGAAACAGGCTCGCTTTTTCCTTCATGTGTGTGAGTCTTTTTTTTCAATAAAAGGGATTTTGCTACTTTTAAAAAATATTAATGAATTTTTTCACCAAAAAAGGTTATTTTTCTTTTTACAGAAAAGCCTGTTGTCTCCAGAGAAGTCTTTGAAAACAGTGGCATCCTTGTTACAGATGTAAATGACTTTATTGAAAATATACAGAAAGTAGCAGCTCCGTTCAGGAGTAGCTATTGGTAAGAACACTTGTGACTCGAGCTGGAACTGACAGCAGATGCTGACATCTGTGTCTGCGGGAAACCAGTTGCTCAAAAACTTTTCTACGTTATACGTCATGCTGTAAATTTAAAGTTTTGTTTATTTAGGGGTGCTGCTGGTTTGGCATAAATGGGACTTTCTCAAGTATCACTAATGAAATAACCAACCTACTTTCTAAATGAGTGTTTTCACCTGCAGTCCATCTGCTGCCAGGACGGAAGACAATGTAGCCTACATGCATAGACGTTTTCCCCAGTAGGTAGCATCCTATTTATGGAATAGTTCTTGGTTATTTTATTTTAAAGACGGAATTATCAGTTTTGTATTTATCCAGGTGATTTTAACTGCAGCTTACCTAGACATCGGTGATGCCAACAACAAATTAGTATTTTCCCTTTTCTTTGAAAACCTTTGATTTTTCAAATATGAGAAGACTATTCTGTGTATCTCAATGTTCTACAACTTGGGGGAACATTTTTCTTCATGTTTTTACACATTGCCAGAATGTCCGACTTTGTTGTCTGACTTTGTTCACAGCAGCACTGTAGTTTTCCATTAGTTTTGGGTTACAGTGTTAAGCAGAATACCTTCAAAGCTATTAATTGAAGTTAATGATAAAAATAAGAATTTCACAAGTGTACTCAGTTGTAGCAAAAAAAAAGTGTTTTAACCAGTAGCTTTGTTTTTGCACGTTAAGGTCAGAAATGCACATGTAATGCATGTTATAGTCTGTTTTAAAGGTTTTACCACCTGTGTAAAAACTAAAATCTTCAATGGTTTTATCTGCTGTTATTCATGCTACATACACTACATAAACATTTTTTTCCTAAATGGTACAAATTTATAAACTGTCATTTTCACTTACTCAGTTTTTATAAATAGCGCACTACAAAAATAAACCATCTGAGGAAGAAATAATCATTTATTTATATTAGAAATAATTTCTACAACAATCTTTAAAACTCAAAACCAAGAAAAAAACATTTGTAAGATACACAGTATCTATTTGGAACAAAGGTTTTTATAACTAATTTGTTTCATTTTTTAAAATAAAGACAACTAAAAATAATTCAACTGCTTCTGCAATGATTTTATAGCAAATATTAAATTTGTAAGAGAATGTTTTACAGCAGTTTAAATAGCAGAATAAGTAGCTTCCAAAAGAATCCTACCACTCACCTCACTTTGGCCTCCATCTATCAAGCCTCGTCCCCGCAGGCCTGCCCGGTGCTGTCCCCTCCCTCGTGCAGTGCGAGCAGCAGGCTCCAGCAAGAGGACACTTTACGACTCTCCACTTGGCCCTTCCAGGGGGTCATGTCAGCCTGCACAGGAACCTCCCTCAAAAGCCATTATCTGCTTTTATACTCCCCCTACAGAACCGAAAGTGTTCCTTTCCCCTCATTATGTTCTCAGGAGGAGGAAGACTGACTGAGTTTTAATTATTCTTACCCTAGCTCTTGCTTAGAGACCCACTCAGCTGGTTTTTACCCCAGAAATAAGAATCTAATAGGACCATAACTGTATTTGGTACACTGAATTAATCTGAAATTAATTACTACAGAAAAGGAAAGTAACATTTACAGAGCACCTGCCAGCTGTGCTCCTCCCCTGAAGAGCCTTCCAGTACCCACGAGGCCACCCGTTCTGTAACTGAAGGCTTAGCCAGGCCACAGAGGAGCAGGCGCTTCCAGACTGAGATGCTGCAGAGACTCTGCCCTCATCACCTTTGTGCCCCGTTGGCCTGGCACAGACATGTTAGTTGTTCCAATAAATATGCCGAATGCAGAATATGAAGACATCCTGGTGCTTTCTTCGTATTACTAACCCAGCTTGTGCCTCCACCTGCGTTAACAGTTCACACAATGTGAAATATTGCAGGAAAAGAGGGGAAAGGCCTGCTGGAATTTTAGATAATCTTATCATGCAAAGGAAGCAGTTGTTTTCAACTGGAGTGATCTGGGGTTGTCACGCCAGGGAGGTGCATACAATGTGCAGAACAGCCCACCTACAACAAAAAATTCTCCAGCCAAAAATGGATAGTGTGAGATTGAGAAAATGAGCTAAAGTAATCACTTGGATAATCGAAGTTATTATTACTCTAAATCCTTTAACAGATCGCCTATCTTAGTCTGTGTCCTTCAGACTCCTCAACCATAAAAGAGAATACAGTTACAACTGTCCTCATTCCTCCGACATAAATGACAGACAACTATAAAAGAGAATACAATGTCCTCGATGTAAATGACAGCACATACAGTGAGGCTTGTAACAATCAAGGGGAAAGGACGTACCACTAAAAACTATATCTGTCTACAATCTGAATTAAATGAAAATGCTGGGACTTCCCCTCATGGCACAGTGGTTAAGAATCCACCTGCCAATGCAGGGGACACGGGTTCGATCCCTGGTCCGGGAAGATCCCACATGCCACAGAGCAACTACGCCCGTGTGCCACAATTACTGAGCCCACATACCACAACTGCTGAAGCCCATGCGCCTAGACCCCGTGCTCCGCAACAAGAAGCCCACACACCACAATGAAGAGTAGCCCCCGCTCGCCACTAGAGAAAGCCTGTGAACAGCAAGGAAGACCCAACACAGCCAAAAATAAAATTAATTAAATAAATATATTAAAGCACCCATTCCACCTGACATCACTTACTCTCTGATGGGAATGAATCCTTGTTCTAAACCACTACTAAGGATATCTAAGAGAGTCTAATAATTATATTGTATCAAGAAGTAATTCGGGGTCTACTCACAGTGAAGCCAGATGGCAGCGCTCCACCATCCACTAGGGTCTTCAGCAGTCTTCCCCAGCATCCACTTTCAGCTCTAGTGAAGGAAATAAGCAGCTGTGTCAAGGCCAGTACAATACTTACTAGCTCTGAATTGTCAGGACACAAAAGACCAACAAGACGGAGCTGGTTTCCAGAGTTTGGCTTTATTTTGCAGTACAGAAATCATTTGGAGCCATTGTGAGACAGACATCATTGAAGCAGAGGCTCTGTCAAATCAATACTGCGTTGCAGCAGCTTGGTCCATTGAAGAAGCCACACCTGGGATACAAAAGAAGCTTCTACGTTTACCTGCTTTATGATAGTTTCTTTCCCCTCTGCTCTCATCAAATTTATTAGATTAAAACCGCACACAGGCTTCCTCCAAAATGACTCTCAAAGTCTGGAGTTTGGTTAGAATTGGAGGCCCACATAAACCAAGCTTGTGGCTATGCTGCCTGGGCACTGTTGTAACACTTGACGTAAATGTACAGGGGTGGGGAGGAGTGAGGGATGCTGTCCCCAACGATGGAACATTCGATTCCGTATCTCCTTAACGTCAAGAGGACAGATGGCACGCAAACTGTACTGACCCAGCTCTTGAGCAGCAGAAGCTCATAACTGCAAAGGCTACACTGATTAAAAGATACAAATACTGTATCAAGTTCTCTGTATCAGTATCACAATGTTTTAAAACTGATCCTTCACTAGAAAAAACAAGCCAGTATTGGTTAAATTGAACAGAATGTGGGAACCTGCCAATTCTGAAGAGCCACTCCATGAAAACAAGTTAATACATGATATTAGAAAGGGGAGGAATATTTACTGGTACAGTGCTCTGCAATCTCTCAGCTTTGATTACAAAAGCAGGCCTTACAATATTGATTTCATACAATATGCATCATTTGCCAAATTTTAAGTTTGTCCTAATTAGATGCAAGTAATGAAATTGAAACCATAATTAAAAATCTTCCAACAAACAAAAGTCCAGGACCAGACGGGTTTACAGGTGGATTCTATCAATCATTTAGAGAAGAGCTAACACTGATTCTTCTCAAACTCTTCCAAAAATTTGCAGATGGAGAAACACTCCCAAATTCATTCTACAAAGCCACCATCACCCTGAGACACATAGAAATAAATGACAACGAAAACACGATGACCCAAAACCTATGAGACGCAGCAAAGCAGTTCTAAGAGGGAAGTTTATAGCAATTCAATCTCACCTCAAGAAGATAACATGTACTGCTGTTAGTCTTCCCCATAGATGTCATTTTTCTTGCGCTTCATTTCCTCAAAGTCAAACTCGGATCCCATCATCCTCTTATAGATGTCCTTAATGTCATCACAGGTTGTCTCAAAGTGAGTTGTCGCATCATATGCACGGGATATAAAGATCTGGAAATGAAAGTCACAAAGACTTAAGACTATTTAGTGATGTCTCCCAATAAAGCCTGGTAATTACCCTTTTCAGACTGCCACTCACCTGGCTTTCTGTTCCCAAATCTTTTGGTACAAGGAGGTCACTGATGCTTACGAATCTGGAGGGGAAAAAGAATTAAGTAAGCAGGGAAGTTGACACGCCCACTCACTGCTTTGCCTGAAATTCAAAACCCAGGCTGGTAAGAGATGATGGTTGCTCTCGTTGTTCTCATGGGGTTCTGCTCACCATGGAGCCAAAGGCAGTCCTGGGTTTGAGCTACTATAAATGAATGCATCACTTACTTCTGCTCAATTGGTTCCAAGAGTTCCAGAGCTGGTCTGATTTCTTTCTCGGGCTCCTTGGTCTCCACGGTTGTGCTGGCGATGGCAATGTACTTGCCCTGTGCGGCCACATTGTGTGCAGAGGAGATCATGCAGACATAGATATCTGCAAGCAAGCAAAGCCACCTCACTGCCAGGGTCTTTAAACCTTGGGCCTGTGTGCGCACTCAGTTTCACCCATACTTCATTGAGGTGTGAGTTAAAATTACTTGGAACAGACTGGATCTTCTAAGCTTAAGTTCTATATGGAGACAAACAAGGTCATACATAAAATATACAAATATTCAGCAACTCTTAGCCCACTGGAGATGAAGGTTTTATGTGGCAGTGAACGGTGGACGGGGAGATGACATTCTCTACCCAGATGTCACAGCTCACTGTGGAAACCTGTCTTCCTCTCTGAACCCTGCATTTAGAAAGGTTTTGAATAGCTAAGATAGGATTTATTTAACTACTGATTTCTCATTTTTTAAGCAATATAAAACTGCAAACACAATAAGCTATTCTTGAGTTGGCATAAGCTCGTAATAATTCCATAGATTCTACTTGTCTGTATAACACTAAGTAACTACATAATTTCCAATATAGAAGACAATTACTGGGCTCCCTTTACTCTTTTTAGACTCTCCCTGACCCTGAGATCTACTTGGGAACCCTTGAAAGACTACTTTCATCTGTGTCTCTTAGTTCTCATAATAATCTTCTGTGATTTCGTTTCTTACATGGGAAAAAAAAATTAAAAGCTTTAGGGCTTCTAACTGAAAGGAAGATGGGAAAAGTTAGTGGATGAAAACTGGTTAAAGCAAACAGATTAGGAATTAACGATTTCAGAGCTAAGTCCTGATCTTTTTTTTTTTTTAATTATTATTTATTTTTGTCTGCATTCGGTCTTCATTGCTACACGCAGGCTTTCTCTATTTGTGGAGAGCAGAGGCTACTCTTCATTGCAGTTCACAGGCTTCTCATTGTGGTGGCTTCTCTCGTTGCAGAGCACGGGCTCTAGGTGCGTGGGCTTCAGTAGTTGCGGAGCGTAGGCTCAGCAGTTGCGGCTCACAGGCTCTAGAGCGCAGACTCAGTAATTGTGGTGCACGGGCTTAGTTGCTCCGTGGCATGTGGGATCTTCCCAGACCAGGGATCAAACCTGTGTCCCCTGCATTGGCAAGCAGATTCTTAACCACTGTGCCACCAGGGAAGTCATGCTAAGGACTGATCTCAATCAGAGAAATCAAAGTCGTTTTCTAGCACACTGCTAAAATCAAATACAAGTACTTAAGTTGACAAATCATGACATAAAAGCAGTGCTGTCATCAGCTCAAAGTAACAGTGAAATCAGGTCAACTAATGAGCATAAACCTCCACAAGCACACAATGTTCAAACCAGGCAAGACTGCCTGCTCATCCAGTCCAGCCTCTCAGTTCTACGGAAGAAGAAA
>NC_041224.1:31186025-31187719 GCF_002837175.3 Physeter macrocephalus | reverse complement strand
AACACTCCCAAATTCATTCTACAAAGCCACCATCACCCTGATACCAAAACCAGAAAAAGATATCACAAAAAAAATTATAGACTGATATCACTGATGAACATAGATGCAAAAATCCTCAACAAAATACTAGCAAACAGAATCCAACAGCACATTAAAAGGATCATACACCATGATAAAGTGGGATTCATCCCAGGGATGCAAGGATTCTTCAATATACACAAATCAATCAAGGTGATACAGGACATTAACAAATTAAGGAATTAAAAACGATATGATCATCTCAATAGATGCAGAAAAAGCTTTTGACAAAATTCAACACCCATTTATGATATAAAAACTCTCGAGAAAATGGGCATAGAGGGAACCTACTTCAACATAACAAAGGCCATATATGACAAACCCTCAGCAAGCATCATACTCAATGGTGAAAAACTGAAAGCATTTCCACTAGGATCAGCAACATGACAAGGATGTCCACTCTTGCCACTCTTATTCAACATAGTTTTGGAAGTCCAAGCCCCAGCAATCAGAGAAGAAAAAGAAACAAAAGGAATACAAATTGGAAAAGAAGTAAAACTGTCACTATTTGCCGATGACATGATACTATACATAGAAAATCCTAATTCCCATTTACCACTGCAACAAAAAGAATAAAATACCTCGGAATAAACCTGCCTAAGGAGGCAAAAGACTTGTACTCAGAAAACTATAAAACACTGATGAAAGAAATCGAAGATGACACAAACAGATGGAGAAACATACCATGTTCTTGGATTGGAACAATCAATACTGTGAAAATGACTATACTACCCAAAGCAATCTACAGTTTCAATGCAATCATTATCAAACTACCATGGCATTCTTCACAGAATTAGAACAAAAAAATCTTACAATTCATATGGAAACACAAAAGACCCCGAACAGCCAAAGCAATCTTGAGAAAGAAAACGGGAGTTGGAGGAATCAGGTTCCCCGACCTCAAACTATACCACAAAGCTACAATAATCTAGACAGTATGGTACTGGCACAGAAACAGCAATATAGATCAATGGTACAGGATAGAATGCCCAGAGATAAACCCACACACATATGGGCACCTAATTTACGACAAGGGAGGCAAGAACATACAATGGAGAAAAGACAGCCTCTTCAGTAAGTGGTGCTGGGAAAACTGGACAGCTACATGTAAAAGAAGGAAATTAGAACACTTCCTAACACCAAACACAAAAATAAACTCAAAATGGATTATAGACTTAAATGTAAGACCAGAAACTATAAAACTTTTAGAGGAAAACATAGGAAAAACACTCTTTGACATAAACCACAGCAAGATCTTTTTTTGACCCACCTCTTAGAGTAACAGAGATAAAAACAAAAATAAACAAATGGGACTTAATTAAACTTAAAAGCTTTTGAACAGCAAAGGAAACCATAAACAAGACAAAAAGACAACACTCAGAATAGGAGAAAATATTTGCAAATGAAACAACAGACAAAGGATTAATCTCCAAAATATACAAATAGCTCATGGAGCTCAGTATCAAAAAAAACCAAACAATCCAGTTAAAAAATGGGCAAAGGACCTAAATAGACATTTCACCAAGGAAGACATACAGATGGCCAAGAGGCACATGAAAAGATGCTCAACATCACTAATTATTAGAGAAATGCAAATCAAAACTACAATGAGATAT
>NC_041224.1:31173437-31178191 GCF_002837175.3 Physeter macrocephalus | reverse complement strand
GTCAGAATGGCCATTATCAAAAAAGCTAGAAACAATAAATGCTGGAAAGGGTGTGGTGAAAAGGGAACCCTCCTACACTGTTGGTGGGAATGTAAATTGATACAACCACTATGGGAAACAGTATGGAGCTTCCTTAAAAAACTAAAAATAGAACTACCATATGACCCAGCAATCCCACTAATGGGCATATACCATGAGAAAACCACAATTCAGAAAGAGACATACACCACAATGTTCACTGCAGCACTATTTACAATAGCCAGGACATGGAACCAACTTAAATGTCCATCGACAGATGAATGGATAAAGAAGATGTGGCACATATATACAATGGAATATTACTCAGCCATAAAAAGTAACGAAATTGAGTTATTTGTAGTGAGGTGGATGGATCCAGAGTCTGTCAAACAGAGTGAAGTCAGAAAGAGAAAAACAAATACTGTATGCTAATGCATATATATGGAGTCATGCTAAGGACTGATCTCAATCAGAGAAATCAAAGTCGTTTTCTAGCACACTGCTAAAATCAAATACAAGTACTTAAGTTGACAAATCATGACATAAAAGCAGTGCTGTCATCAGCTCAAAGTAACAGTGAAATCAGGTCAACTAATGAGCATAAACCTCCACAAGCACACAATGTTCAAACCAGGCAAGACTGCCTGCTCATCCAGTCCAGCCTCTCAGTTCTACGGAAGAAGAAATGGAGGCCCAAAGGGGGGGGGTACAAGTCCAAGGCGGGGCTCCTAGGCAAACGTTTCCATTTCAAAGTGATGACTTAGGATCTCTATGAGCTAAAAGGGATACATCACATTTTATTTTCCATATGTAAACTAAAGTCTCTTCACTATAATAGAGCATATAAAATTTGGAATTTCTACACACATCTGCTTATCTTCAAAACTGACCAGACTTCCGATTGACTTGGTTCTGTGGGATGATGATCTGGCAGGAGTTGGCATCGTTGGTGTTCTTGATGGGGTGGCTGAGGATACAGATGACTCTGATCACCTGGCCCACTTTTTCAACTCGATCTTTCACGTAGCTGGGATCACAGATGAGCTGCTTACAGCGAGCAATCTGTAACAAAACATTAAAGACTTTCTAACGGGTATAATGATGCCATCATTCTTGAACATCGCCTGTTATCTTCATCAAGTTAACTGTAGATAATTAGTGAATTATAGATAACTATTAAAACTAGCTTTGCCGACAATCCCTATAAATTCTCCTGGAGCAAATCTATTAATTCTAAATCTTATTCAAATATTAGGAAAAGTGTGTTGCATGGTTTTCAGACACGTAAGTTTTAAAACTGGGCAGAAGAGGGTTCAAATCCTGGCTCTACCCAACCTCAAAGAGGTTGTTGTTAGGATAAATGAAACTGTATTTAAGGAGTGTCATTATATGTGAATGGACCCAGTGAAAAGTAAATGGTCTATAAATAGTTCTTTCTAGTATTAGAAACAGACCATAATCTCTCCTTTTAAGACTATACTTACTAAGTAAAACTTAAGTTGCAAGATAAATTATGTATTATTATATTATAGTCTTCCTCTTTATATCAAAGCCCTGAAATGTCCTAAGAGGAAGCAGTTGTCTGAAGAAAAGAAAAATGGAATGAATAAAAAGAACTTTGAGATATCAGATTAAGACGTTTATCCCTATTCCTAAACATCTATTATGTGTATGCTGGAAGCACAAGATAGTTACAAAAGACCTACAACAATAAAGGGTCAGATGGCCAGCTAGTGAGTATAGATTATATGGTCTGAACCCATAGAATACCATCAGGAATATTTTTTTAAACATAGTTTTTCAGTTTCTTTTTTGAACAGTTCCATTTGTAAAAGTTGATGGTTCATGAAATATGATCTGGCTTGCAGACCAACAGCACTGGCACCATCTGAGAGCTTGGAAGAAAATGCAGACCCACCACAGACCTACTGAATGAGAAAACGTGTACTTTGACAAAATTAACAATTTATACTCAATTCAAATTTGAGAAACACTGCTCAAAACTCCACCTGGCCAGTTCCTTGGCTAAACCCCAAATAAAATAATGTTAATAGTAATGATTATTAACATTATTAATATTTAATAATTTATTAAGTAATAATAAATTAAATAAATAGTATTGGCCAAGCCCCAATTCAACCAGTAAGTTATAAGTGGTACATATAAAGCTAAATTTAAATGAAAATTTGGGAGACAGGCACCAACCCACACTACATATATAATACTTACCATTTAGAGCTCATTCATAATTTCTATTTTAGTCTTAAGCAACAATCAACACAACAGAAAATATTAAACATTATCTATAATTAGTTTTCAGTCATTATGAATACCAAGCTACCATAAAGAAAACATATATGGTGTGAAATCTAGGATTGATGTCCATACCAAATTGAGTACCTATTAAACAATAAAGTTTTCTTTACAAGAATATAATATTGTAAAAGCTACATACCTCTCCTTCAGATTTTACACCAATCACTTTTCCATTCTGCATAATGATTTCTTCAATTGGTTTATTCAGCATGTAGGTACCTCCATAAATAGCACTTAGCCTAGAAAGGTGTTTAAACTACAATTAGTAATTATAATTATAATCAATCAGTAATTCATAATTATTTCAACTACTAAAGTCTCCTTTCTTAGATTTTGAGTTACAGGAAACATGTATTTGTTCAATTTCCTTCCAGAAGGCATTAGTTTAAATCATAAAAGCATCAATTATAAAACAGTCAAAACCATGTAATGATGTCTCACATTCGTAGTTATGAATATCAAGTGCAAACAAACAAACAAACCACACTGACCAGTAATGGAAGAACAGCTTGTAAGTCTAATCCTCCTGCATATTAAAAATTAAGACTCTGAACAACCAAAATCTATCAGGAAGCACACTGGACAGTGAGTAAAAGCAGGCAGAAACTAGACAAGAGACTTGAAGGAAGCAACTGGATGAGATCTTCATGTGGTTTGTATGGCTCTTCCCCTGACAGAATGACCTACCCAGTCCTTGTAACATGGGACAGCTAGAACAGAAGCAAAAAACCTGCAGTCTTACTGATTTAACGTGCCATAAGATAGAGTTTGGGGCTGTATGAGGAGATAAAACTTGTGGGAGAAAGTCTTCCAAAATGGGGAGCAACCAAATTATAAAATCTCTTCAAATCCTTAACTAACTCCAGAAATGCTTGTACACAGGAGAGAGACTCCAAGGAACCCAGCAAAAAGCAAAAGCTAAAAGGCAAAAAGACTTGAGGAGAAACTACAGCTATAGGCCTTAAGGACAAATAAGTTTGAAACTGCCATATTAGAGGAACTTGGTACATACCTTGGGCTTTCCAATGAAACCCCAGAGGACCACACCTCACTAAGGATCAGACAAAGACAAAAGACCCCCCACCTACAAAGTATAAAATCAAGTCTCCAAAAGTTCAAGGTGAACGACCAATTTAACTGCCAACTCAAAACTAAAATCAACACATCACAGAAAGAATCCAGCATCTCTACAATATACCAATCAGTATGTCCAATATACAATCAAAAATTACTGGACACATGGAAAAAAAGAAAATGGAAAAAGTAAAGAGGAAGAGCAATCAAAACAAACACCCAGATTACTGATGCTAAAATATGCAGGAAGTCAAATGCAGCTACTACGAATATGTACAAGGACAAACATCCTTGTTCAGAGATCTATGTTCAAGAATGTTATAGGGGAGAAGTCAAGAGGGCGATGTGGGAAGACATGGAGTTAGCGTCTCCCCACAACTAGGGCGGCTGCCAGGCACTGGTGGGGGACTCTGACCCCCAAGGAGACAGGAGGAACCCCATAATGAACCAGTAGGACGTAAGGGGACCGGGTGGGGAGGAGAAGTGGAGGCCAGACAAGATCGGCGCCCCTGAGGCTGGGCAGATCAGGAGAGGCAGGTGGGAGGGAGTCTCCAGGAAGAGCGGGAGAGCAGGGGAGGGTGAATGCCCCACCCACTCAGGCAGGGGGAGCCTGCTGAGCTCCCAAGCAGGTTCCCCCACCTTCAAAGCACCATCCAGGCCGCATGTGTCCTGGGGGGCACAGAAAGGAGGCCGAGGGGAGTACATGAGAGGCAAGCGGGAGGGGCCCTCCGGAGCAGTGGGTGAGGAGCAGAGGGTTACTGTCACCCTGCGCACTCAGGCACGGGGAGCCTGCTGAGCTTCCAGGTGAGGTCCCCTGCCCTCTGAGACCAGGGGTGGGGGGCACGCCTGGGCCCCTTCTGTTCTTGAGCCTAAGCCCCACCACTTAACAGCCCCCAGGGCCTTTTCCAGCCCTGTGGATCCTGAGGATTGGCCCCACCAACCACCCAAACCTCACCCTTGCTTAGGCCCTGCTCTCCACAGCCAAGGCCCTTCCCCGCCCCCACCCCCCGCTTTTTTTTTTTTCCCTCCTCTTTTTTACTATTGTGGTACTGATGTACCTTCTGGTTGTTGATTCATCTATATTTTTATTTTTACATTCTTTATAATACATCTGTTAGTTTCCTAGTCTAATTTTACTTTTTACTTTGTTATTCTTTTTTTTTGGCCACCCCACACAGCTTGCAGGATCTTGATTCGTGAGCCTGGGGTCGGGTGGAAGCTCCTGTGGTGGGAGCCGTGAGTCTGAACCACTGGACTAACAGAGACCCTCAGGCCCCAGGGAATAGTCATTGGAGTGAGGTCTCACAGAGTTCCTCATCTCAGCACCAAGACACAGCTCTACCCAA
>NC_041224.1:31163701-31169510 GCF_002837175.3 Physeter macrocephalus | reverse complement strand
TAATTATTAGAGAAATGCAAATCAAAACTACAATGAGATATCATCTCACACCGGTCAGAATGGCCATTATCAAAAAAGCTAGAAACAATAAATGCTGGAAAGGGTGTGGTGAAAAGGGAACCCTCCTACACTGTTGGTGGGAATGTAAATTGATACAACCACTATGGGAAACAGTATGGAGCTTCCTTAAAAAACTAAAAATAGAACTACCATATGACCCAGCAATCCCACTAATGGGCATATACCATGAGAAAACCACAATTCAGAAAGAGACATACACCACAATGTTCACTGCAGCACTATTTACAATAGCCAGGACATGGAACCAACTTAAATGTCCATCGACAGATGAATGGATAAAGAAGATGTGGCACATATATACAATGGAATATTACTCAGCCATAAAAAGTAACGAAATTGAGTTATTTGTAGTGAGGTGGATGGATCCAGAGTCTGTCAAACAGAGTGAAGTCAGAAAGAGAAAAACAAATACTGTATGCTAATGCATATATATGGAATCCAAAAAAAAAAGGTACTGATGAACCTAGTTGCAGGGCAGGAATAAAGAGGTAGACATAGAGAATGGACTTGATGACATGGGGTCGGAGGGCAAAGCTGGGGCTAAGTGAGAGTAGCATCGACATATATACACTACCGAATGTAAAATAGTTAGCTGGTGGGAAGAGCAACAGCATAGAACAGGGAGACTGGTTCCCTGCTTTGCGATGACCTAGAGGGGTGGGATAGGGAGGATGGGAGGGAGACTCAAGAGGGAGGGGATATGGGGACATGTGTATGCATATGGCTGATTTGCTTTGTTGTGCAAAAGAAACTAACACAGTATTGTGAAGCAATTATACTCCAATAAAGATCTATTAAAAAAAAAGAACGTTATATATTCGTGAAAGTCAAAATGAATAAATAGAAAATCTCACAAGAAAAATGAAAACTATATTTAAAAAATGGAAATTCTAGATCAATTGAAAAAATATTTTCTAAAAAATTAAAACTCACTGAATGTGATTAACAGCTTACTGGAAATAACAGAAAAAGGAACTAGTGAACTTAAATGAACACACATTACCCGATATGAAACATAAAGAGATAAAACGAAGAAAAAAATGAGCAGAGCCTCAGTGACCTATGGCAGCGGTCCCCAACCTTTTAGGCACCAGGGACCAGTTTCATGGAAGACAATGTTTCCACAGACCAGGGGCAGGGGGAGCGGGGGTAGTTTGTTCAGGTGGTAATGTGAGTGATGGGGGGGATGGTTCAGGCGGTAATGCGAGCAATGGGGAGCAGCAGATGAAGCTTCGCTCGCTCACCCACCAATCACCTCCTGCTGTGCGGCCTCTTTCCTAACAGGTTGAGGACCTTTACCAGGGGTTGGAGACCCCTGAACTATGGAATAATACCAAGTATCTAACATACAAGCAAGCGGTGTCCCAGAGGACAAGAGAGAAAATGGGACAGAATATCTGAAGAGGATAATGATTTTAAAATTCCCAGCTTGATCTAAAAAATTAACTTACACATCCAAGCAGTTCAGCAAATCCCAAGCAAAACCACACCTAGGCAAATCCTAGTTATACTCCCCAAAACACAAAGAAAATCTTGAAAGCAACCAGAAGAACAAAAACAAACAAAAACACAGAAACAACTATTTATTACAGTTGACAGCTAACTTCTCATAAACAAAGCAGGCCACAAGTGAAGGGAACAACAGCTATAAAGTGCTGAATAAAAAAAATCTTAAGCCAACAAAAGTCCTTCAAAAATGAGGGTGACGTAACACTTTCAGATAAACAAAAGCTGAGAGAAATCATCAACGGTAACTACAAGAATGCCACTGAAAAGCTGAAGAAAATGACAACAGATGGAAACAAGGATTTATAAGAAAAAATGAATAGCATCAAAAATGGTAAAAATGTGGACAAATGATTACAGTTTTCCTTCCCTTCATTTCTTTAAACTGACTGTTTAATGCAGAAATTATAATGTTGTATTGTAGGGTTTAATAAAGTATGTAGACATAAAATATAGGCAACAACAGCACAAAGGAGAATAGTAAATGGGATGAAATTGTTGCAAAGTTCTTAGTTTATGTAAAGAAGGACAGCATTAACTCCAAATAACTGTGAAAAATGAAGGATGATACTATAATTTATGGAGCACTAAAAAATTAGAAATGAAAAGGCACAGCTAAAAATTAAGCAATTAAGATGAAAATATTTGATTAATTCCAAAAAAGGAAAGAGGAACCTGGGGGGGAGTCAGGGGGAGGGGGGGAAAAACAACCGATCTAATCCCAACCATATCAATAATTGTATTAAACATAAATGACTAAAAAATTCCATTAAAAGGCCAAGGTTGTCACATTGGATAAAAAAGCAATATTCAACTATATGCTGTCTGTAAAAGACTCACTTTAAATATAAAGACACAGAGGGTTTAAAAGCAAAAGGATAAAAAAAAATTGTTCAAACAGTAAACAAGTTGGTATGGTTATATTAGTATGAGACAAGGAAGACGATGTAATCAGAAATTAGTATCACCTAGTAAAAGAGCTTTAAATGTCTGAAGTACAAACTGACAGAAATAAAGTAGGAAACAGATAAATCCACAATCGTGGTAGAAGACCCTCTCTCAGCAACAGAACTAGAAAAAGAATCAGTAAGAATATACATTTGAACAACTCTATGAGCTACCTTTCTAGAACATGCATGCAGAATTCTTTCAAGGGCATAGTCACTAAAACAGATCATATATTTGGCCATAAATTATGCCTTAATTAATTTCAAAGACTGAAAATTTACAAGTTTGTTCTCTGACCATAATGGAATTAAATTAGATGTCAGTATGATATTTAGGGAAATCCTCAAATGTTTAGAAATTAAACACTATACTTTCAAATAACCCAAGGGTCAAAGAAAAAAAAATCATAGGAAAGATAGGGCACCATATTAGATGGTACATATTTAGAGGGAAATTTAGACCTTCAAATGTTTATGTCAGAGGAGAAAAGTATAAAATCAATTATCTGTTTCAACCTTAAAAACTAAAAGAAAAAAAAAACCAAATAAGTAAAAGGAAAAAATTAAGATCAGAAATCAGTAAAATAAAAAATAACTACAAAGGAAATTAACAAAGCTAAAAATTTGGCACTTTGAAAAGATTAATAAAATTGATGAAATCCCATCCAGAAAAGAGAAATTATAAACTATCCAACACAAGAATGAAGATGGGAACCTCACTAAAGATCCTATAGACATCAAAAACATAATAAATATTATGAACAACTTTTTGTCAAAAAGTTCAAGAACTTATTTGAAATAGTCAAATTCCTTGAAAAACACAACTGAAAATAAGAAATAGTACATTTGAACAGCCTTATTTCTATTAAAAGAAAATGAATTAACACTCAAAAGCCTTCCCATAAAAAAAGTTGCACAGGCCCAGATGGCTTCATTTGTCAATTCTATCAAACCCTGAAGCACAATACCATTTTTCACAACCTCTTTCATAAGACAAGAGTAGGAGGAAACTCTTCCAACTCATGTTATGAGTCTATTAAACCCTGATACAAAAAAACAGACAAGAATATTACAGGAATTACAAACCAGTATCTATCATGAACATAGGCACAAGAACTCGTGTGTGAATGTACACATACAAACAGGCACACACAAACACATACACACACACACATATATGCAAATTAAATCCAACAATAAATTAAAAGGAAAATACATCATGAATAAGTAGTGTTTGCTCTAAGAATGCAAGGTTAATTTAATATCCAAAAATCAATCTATAAAATTCACAATAGCATAAAGAAAATCTGCATTATTAACTCAATGTGAACACCCAGTCATAATAAAAATTCTCAGCAAGCTATGAATAAAGCGGGATTTAATCTGACAAAACTGCCTATTAAAAAACCTACAGAAAACATATTTAATAATAAAATATTGAAAACATTCCCCTTAAGGCTGGAAACAAGCAAGAATGTCCAACTTCACCACTTCTGTTCCTCATTCTTCTGGAAGTACTTGCCAGTTCATAAAGTCAAGAGGGTAAAAACACAAAGGTTGTATAGAAGAAGCTAATCTCTCTATTCACTGATGATGTAACTGTCTACAAGGAAAATTCTAAGAAATCTATAAAATTAATAGAATAAGTGCAAGGTCACAGGAAGTACAAAAATCAATTGTACTTCTGTATATAAGCAGCAAACAACTTTAAATAAAATTGAAACTTTCATTAGCAGCATCACCAGGTGAGGTCCCCTGCCCTCTGAGACCAGGGGTGGGGGGCACGCCTGGGCCCCTTCTGTTCTTGAGCCTAAGCCCCACCACTTAACAGCCCCCAGGGCCTTTTCCAGCCCTGTGGATCCTGAGGATTGGCCCCACCAACCACCCAAACCTCACCCTTGCTTAGGCCCTGCTCTCCACAGCCAAGGCCCTTCCCCGCCCCCACCCCCCGCTTTTTTTTTTTTCCCTCCTCTTTTTTACTATTGTGGTACTGATGTACCTTCTGGTTGTTGATTCATCTATATTTTTATTTTTACATTCTTTATAATACATCTGTTAGTTTCCTAGTCTAATTTTACTTTTTACTTTGTTATTCTTTTTTTTTGGCCACCCCACACAGCTTGCAGGATCTTGATTCGTGAGCCTGGGGTCGGGTGGAAGCTCCTGTGGTGGGAGCCGTGAGTCTGAACCACTGGACTAACAGAGACCCTCAGGCCCCAGGGAATAGTCATTGGAGTGAGGTCTCACAGAGTTCCTCATCTCAGCACCAAGACACAGCTCTACCCAACAGCCTACAAACTCCAGTGTTGGAAGCCTCTGGCCAAGCAACTAGTAAAACAGGAACACAATCCCACTCATTAAAAAAAAAAGGGAGATGGCAAAAAAAATATGTCACAGATGAAGAAGCAAGGTAAAAACCTACAAGACCAAATAAATAAAGAGGAAATAAGCAATCTACCTGAAAAGAATTCAGAGTAACAATAGTAAAGATGATCCAGAATCTCGGAAATAAAATGGAAGCATGGATTGAAAAAATACAAGAAATGTTTAACAAAGATCTAGAAGAACTAAAGAACAAACTAACAGAGATGAACAACACAATAACTGAAATGAAAAATACACTAGAAGGAATCAATAACAGAATAACTGAGGCAGAAGAACGAATAAGTGAGCTGGAAAACAATGGTGGAAATACTGCTGAGGAGCTGAATAAAGAAAAAAGAATGAAAAGAATTGAAGACAATCTCAGAGACCTCTGGGACAACACTAAACGCACCAACATTTGAATTATACGGGTCCCAGAAGAAGAAGAAAAAAACAAAGGGTCTGAGAATATATTTGAAGAGATTATAGTGGAAAACTTCCCTAACATGGAAAAGGAAATAGTCATTCAAGTCCAGGAAGCACAGAGTCCCATACAGGATAAACTGTCAGAAAAACACACTAAGACACATATTAATCAAAGGAACAAAAATTAAATTCAAAGAAAAAATATTAAAAGCAGCAAGGGAAAAACAAAAAATAACATACAAAGGGATCCATCCCCTTAAGGTTATCAGCTGATTTTTCAGCAGAAACTCTGCAGGCCAGAAGGAAGTGGCAGGATATACTTAAAGTGATAAAAGAGAAAAACCTACAACCAAGATTACTCTACCCAGCAAGGATCTCATTTAGATTTGATAGAGAAGTCAAAAGCTTTTCAGACTAGCAAAAGCTAAGAGAATTCAGCACCACCAAACCAGCTTTACAACAAATGCTAAAGGAACTTCTCTAAG
>NC_041224.1:31153275-31160471 GCF_002837175.3 Physeter macrocephalus | reverse complement strand
TAATTATTAGAGAAATGCAAATCAAAACTACAATGAGATATCATCTCACACCGGTCAGAATGGCCATTATCAAAAAAGCTAGAAACAATAAATGCTGGAAAGGGTGTGGTGAAAAGGGAACCCTCCTACACTGTTGGTGGGAATGTAAATTGATACAACCACTATGGGAAACAGTATGGAGCTTCCTTAAAAAACTAAAAATAGAACTACCATATGACCCAGCAATCCCACTAATGGGCATATACCATGAGAAAACCACAATTCAGAAAGAGACATACACCACAATGTTCACTGCAGCACTATTTACAATAGCCAGGACATGGAACCAACTTAAATGTCCATCGACAGATGAATGGATAAAGAAGATGTGGCACATATATACAATGGAATATTACTCAGCCATAAAAAGTAACGAAATTGAGTTATTTGTAGTGAGGTGGATGGATCCAGAGTCTGTCAAACAGAGTGAAGTCAGAAAGAGAAAAACAAATACTGTATGCTAATGCATATATATGGAATCCAAAAAAAAAAGGTACTGATGAACCTAGTTGCAGGGCAGGAATAAAGAGGTAGACATAGAGAATGGACTTGATGACATGGGGTCGGAGGGCAAAGCTGGGGCTAAGTGAGAGTAGCATCGACATATATACACTACCGAATGTAAAATAGTTAGCTGGTGGGAAGAGCAACAGCATAGAACAGGGAGACTGGTTCCCTGCTTTGCGATGACCTAGAGGGGTGGGATAGGGAGGATGGGAGGGAGACTCAAGAGGGAGGGGATATGGGGACATGTGTATGCATATGGCTGATTTGCTTTGTTGTGCAAAAGAAACTAACACAGTATTGTGAAGCAATTATACTCCAATAAAGATCTATTAAAAAAAAAGAACGTTATATATTCGTGAAAGTCAAAATGAATAAATAGAAAATCTCACAAGAAAAATGAAAACTATATTTAAAAAATGGAAATTCTAGATCAATTGAAAAAATATTTTCTAAAAAATTAAAACTCACTGAATGTGATTAACAGCTTACTGGAAATAACAGAAAAAGGAACTAGTGAACTTAAATGAACACACATTACCCGATATGAAACATAAAGAGATAAAACGAAGAAAAAAATGAGCAGAGCCTCAGTGACCTATGGCAGCGGTCCCCAACCTTTTAGGCACCAGGGACCAGTTTCATGGAAGACAATGTTTCCACAGACCAGGGGCAGGGGGAGCGGGGGTAGTTTGTTCAGGTGGTAATGTGAGTGATGGGGGGGATGGTTCAGGCGGTAATGCGAGCAATGGGGAGCAGCAGATGAAGCTTCGCTCGCTCACCCACCAATCACCTCCTGCTGTGCGGCCTCTTTCCTAACAGGTTGAGGACCTTTACCAGGGGTTGGAGACCCCTGAACTATGGAATAATACCAAGTATCTAACATACAAGCAAGCGGTGTCCCAGAGGACAAGAGAGAAAATGGGACAGAATATCTGAAGAGGATAATGATTTTAAAATTCCCAGCTTGATCTAAAAAATTAACTTACACATCCAAGCAGTTCAGCAAATCCCAAGCAAAACCACACCTAGGCAAATCCTAGTTATACTCCCCAAAATACAAAGAAAATCTTGAAAGCAACCAGAAGAACAAAAACAAACAAAAACACAGAAACAACTATTTATTACAGTTGACAGCTAACTTCTCATAAACAAAGCAGGCCACAAGTGAAGGGAACAACAGCTATAAAGTGCTGAATAAAAAAAATCTTAAGCCAACAAAAGTCCTTCAAAAATGAGGGTGACGTAACACTTTCAGATAAACAAAAGCTGAGAGAAATCATCAACGGTAACTACAAGAATGCCACTGAAAAGCTGAAGAAAATGACAACAGATGGAAACAAGGATTTATAAGAAAAAATGAATAGCATCAAAAATGGTAAAAATGTGGACAAATGATTACAGTTTTCCTTCCCTTCATTTCTTTAAACTGACTGTTTAATGCAGAAATTATAATGTTGTATTGTAGGGTTTAATAAAGTATGTAGACATAAAATATAGGCAACAACAGCACAAAGGAGAATAGTAAATGGGATGAAATTGTTGCAAAGTTCTTAGTTTATGTAAAGAAGGACAGCATTAACTCCAAATAACTGTGAAAAATGAAGGATGATACTATAATTTATGGAGCACTAAAAAATTAGAAATGAAAAGGCACAGCTAAAAATTAAGCAATTAAGATGAAAATATTTGATTAATTCCAAAAAAGGAAAGAGGAACCTGGGGGGGAGTCAGGGGGAGGGGGGGAAAAACAACCGATCTAATCCCAACCATATCAATAATTGTATTAAACATAAATGACTAAAAAATTCCATTAAAAGGCCAAGGTTGTCACATTGGATAAAAAAGCAATATTCAACTATATGCTGTCTGTAAAAGACTCACTTTAAATATAAAGACACAGAGGGTTTAAAAGCAAAAGGATAAAAAAAAATTGTTCAAACAGTAAACAAGTTGGTATGGTTATATTAGTATGAGACAAGGAAGACGATGTAATCAGAAATTAGTATCACCTAGTAAAAGAGCTTTAAATGTCTGAAGTACAAACTGACAGAAATAAAGTAGGAAACAGATAAATCCACAATCGTGGTAGAAGACCCTCTCTCAGCAACAGAACTAGAAAAAGAATCAGTAAGAATATACATTTGAACAACTCTATGAGCTACCTTTCTAGAACATGCATGCAGAATTCTTTCAAGGGCATAGTCACTAAAACAGATCATATATTTGGCCATAAATTATGCCTTAATTAATTTCAAAGACTGAAAATTTACAAGTTTGTTCTCTGACCATAATGGAATTAAATTAGATGTCAGTATGATATTTAGGGAAATCCTCAAATGTTTAGAAATTAAACACTATACTTTCAAATAACCCAAGGGTCAAAGAAAAAAAAATCATAGGAAAGATAGGGCACCATATTAGATGGTACATATTTAGAGGGAAATTTAGACCTTCAAATGTTTATGTCAGAGGAGAAAAGTATAAAATCAATTATCTGTTTCAACCTTAAAAACTAAAAGAAAAAAAAAACCAAATAAGTAAAAGGAAAAAATTAAGATCAGAAATCAGTAAAATAAAAAATAACTACAAAGGAAATTAACAAAGCTAAAAATTTGGCACTTTGAAAAGATTAATAAAATTGATGAAATCCCATCCAGAAAAGAGAAATTATAAACTATCCAACACAAGAATGAAGATGGGAACCTCACTAAAGATCCTATAGACATCAAAAACATAATAAATATTATGAACAACTTTTTGTCAAAAAGTTCAAGAACTTATTTGAAATAGTCAAATTCCTTGAAAAACACAACTGAAAATAAGAAATAGTACATTTGAACAGCCTTATTTCTATTAAAAGAAAATGAATTAACACTCAAAAGCCTTCCCATAAAAAAAGTTGCACAGGCCCAGATGGCTTCATTTGTCAATTCTATCAAACCCTGAAGCACAATACCATTTTTCACAACCTCTTTCATAAGACAAGAGTAGGAGGAAACTCTTCCAACTCATGTTATGAGTCTATTAAACCCTGATACAAAAAAACAGACAAGAATATTACAGGAATTACAAACCAGTATCTATCATGAACATAGGCACAAGAACTCGTGTGTGAATGTACACATACAAACAGGCACACACAAACACATACACACACACACATATATGCAAATTAAATCCAACAATAAATTAAAAGGAAAATACATCATGAATAAGTAGTGTTTGCTCTAAGAATGCAAGGTTAATTTAATATCCAAAAATCAATCTATAAAATTCACAATAGCATAAAGAAAATCTGCATTATTAACTCAATGTGAACACCCAGTCATAATAAAAATTCTCAGCAAGCTATGAATAAAGCGGGATTTAATCTGACAAAACTGCCTATTAAAAAACCTACAGAAAACATATTTAATAATAAAATATTGAAAACATTCCCCTTAAGGCTGGAAACAAGCAAGAATGTCCAACTTCACCACTTCTGTTCCTCATTCTTCTGGAAGTACTTGCCAGTTCATAAAGTCAAGAGGGTAAAAACACAAAGGTTGTATAGAAGAAGCTAATCTCTCTATTCACTGATGATGTAACTGTCTACAAGGAAAATTCTAAGAAATCTATAAAATTAATAGAATAAGTGCAAGGTCACAGGAAGTACAAAAATCAATTGTACTTCTGTATATAAGCAGCAAACAACTTTAAATAAAATTGAAACTTTCATTAGCAGCATCAAAATAACATATAATACTTATGAATAAGTTTGAACAAAAAAGGGCTGGATCTCTACAATGAAAGCTACAAAATATTGCTGAACCAAAGAAAACCTAAATACATGGTGAGAGACAGCATTCACGGACTGGAAAACTCAACGTCATTAAGATAATTCTCTCCCAAATTGATCTATAGGTTTAACTCAATCCCAACTAAAATCACACCAAATATTTTTTTCAAGACATTGACACCCTGTTCTAAAATCTATGTAGAAATGCAAAGGACCTAGAATAGACAAACCAATTTTGAAAAAGAACAAAGTTGAAGGATTTATATTACCTGATTTCAAGACTTACTATAAAAAACTGTAATAAATCAGGATGGTGTAGTAATGGAATAGGAAAAATAAATAGATCATTGGAACAAAATAGACATGTGTCTATGGCCAACTGATTTTTCACAAAGGCACCAAGACAACTTTACAACAAATGGTGCTAGGACAACTAAAGATCAGTACAGAAGAAAGTGAACCTCAAGCCTCACCTCACACACCAACATGATTTCAGGATGAATCACAGATTTAAACACAAAGCTAAAACTATAAAGCTTCTAGAAAAAGACACAGGAGAGTATCTTTGTGCTCCTGAGGTAGGCAAAGCTTCTTAGGAACCAAAAAATACTAAACATTTAAAAAAAACCACTTTGGTATATTAGCAAAATTTAAAACTTCTGCTTATCAGTGAAGACAAGCCACAGACTAAGAGAAACATTTATAATACATATATTGACAGAAGACTTGCAGTCAGGATACATCAAGATTGCCTACAAATCAAAAACAAAAAGACAGCCCAATCTTTAAAAATGTGCAAAAGAAATGAACACTCACACCACAAAATTATACAAAACAAGCTCATGAAAAGGTGATCAACATTAGTCCTCAGGAAATGTAAATTAAAACCATAATGAGATAGCATTTCACACCTACTTGGGTCGTTAAAATTAAGAAGACTGACAATACTAAAGGTTGGCAGGTATGCGGAGCAACCAGAACTCTCACACGCTGCTAAGTGAATGTAAAATGGTACAACCACTCTGGAAAGTTGTTGGGCAGTATTATCAAGTTAAACATATACTTGCCATATCAGCCAGCAATTCCACTCCTGGATATGTACCCAAAAGAATGACAACTGATGTCCATACACACTTTTACACAAAAGTTCATAGTAGCTTCATTCATAGTACCCCAAAACGTTTTGAAAACTACCCAGATGTCCATCAACAGGACAATGTGGTATATTCACATAATTCACATAATGAAACATTACTCAGTATTTTTTAAATGAATTAACAGCATGTGCCTCAACATGGCCGAATCTCAAAAACATTGTTAAGCAAAAGCCAGATAAAAATGAGTACATAGGGACTTCCCTGGTGGCGCAGTAGTTAAGAACCTGCCTGCCAATGCAGGGGACACGGGTTCCATCCCTGGTCCGGGAAGATCCCACATGCCGCAGAGCAACTAAGCCTGTGCGCCACAGCTACTGAGCCACAACTACTGAGCGGAAACAAAAGAAAAAGCCCCACAAAAACAAACCCAAAACAATTAAGAAAATGGTAACAGGAAAATACATGAATGTAAATGAATTAAATGCCCCAACCAAAAGACACAGACTGGCTGAAACAACTACTGAGCCCACGCGCCACAACCACTGAAGCCCACACGCCTAGAGCCCATGCTCCGCAACAAGAGAGCCACTGCAATGAGAAGCCCGCACACCACAACGAAGAGTAGCCCCCACTCACCGCAACTAGAGAAAGCCCGCACGCAGCAACAAAAACCCACTTCAGACCTAGGGACACATACAGACTGAAAGCGAAGGGATGGAAAAAGATATTCCACGCAAATGGAAATCAAAAGAAAACTGGAGTAGCAATACTCGGTATCAGATAAAATAGACTTTAAAATAAAGACTGTTACAAGAGATAAGGAGGGACACTACATAAGGATCAATCCAAGAAGAAGATATAACAATTATAAACGTTTATGCAGCCAATATAGGAGCACCTCAATACATAAGGCAAATACTAACAAACCATGAAAAGAGAAATCAACAGTAACACAACAACAGTAGGGGACTTTAACAACCCACTTACAAATGGACAGATCATCCAAAATGAAAATAAGTAAGGAAACACAAGTTTTAAATAACACAACGGACCAGATAGACTTAATTGATATTTATAGAACATTCCATCCAAAAGTGGCAGAATACACTTTCTTCTCAAGTGCACATGGAACATTCTCCAGGATAAATCACATCTTGGGTCACAAATCAAGCCACAGAAAATTTAAGAAAACTGAAATCGTATCAAGCATCTTTTCTGACCACAATGCTACTGGAAATCAATTACAGGAAAAAAAACTGTAAAAAACACAAATACATGGAGGCTAAACAGTGCACTACTAAATAACCAAGAGATCACTGAAGAAATCAAAGAAGAAATAAAAAGACACATAGAAATAAATGACAACGAAAACACGATGACCCAAAACCTATGAGACGCAGCAAAGCAGTTCTAAGAGGGAAGTTTATAGCAATTCAATCTCACCTCAAGAAACAAGAAGAATCTCAACAATCTCATCCTACACTTAAAACAACTAGAGAAAGAAGAACAAAGAAAACCCAAAAGTCAGTAGAGAAGAAAAGAAATCATAAAGATCGGAGCAGAAGTAAATGAAATAGAAACGAAGAAAACAATAGCGAATATCAATAAAACTAAAAGGTGGTTCTTTGAGAGGATAAACAAAATTGATAAACCCTTAGCCAGACGCATCAAGAAAAAAAGGGAGAAGACGCAAATCAATAAAATTAGAAATGAAAAGGAAGAAATCACACTGACAACGCAGAAAAAACAAAGATTATTAGAAAATACTGCAAACA
>NC_041224.1:31141475-31146345 GCF_002837175.3 Physeter macrocephalus | reverse complement strand
GCCTGCCAATGCAGGGGACACGGGTTCCATCCCTGGTCCGGGAAGATCCCACATGCCGCAGAGCAACTAAGCCTGTGCGCCACAGCTACTGAGCCACAACTACTGAGCCCACGCGCCACAACCACTGAAGCCCACACGCCTAGAGCCCATGCTCCGCAACAAGAGAGCCACTGCAATGAGAAGCCCGCACACCACAACGAAGAGTAGCCCCCACTCACCGCAACTAGAGAAAGCCCGCACGCAGCAACAAAAACCCAACGCAGCCCAAAAATAAATAAATAAATAAATTTTTTTTGAGTGAGTACATATTATTCCTTTTATATAATAAAACTTCAAAAACAGGCAAAAGTGTTCTACGGTGATAGGAATCACAAATGTAGTTGTTACAGTGCAGGGGTGGTGGTGATTATGAGGGGATACAAGGGAACTTCTGGAGTAAGGAAAATGTTCTACATCTAGATTGGAGTTTTGGTTACAAAGGTCTATATATATGTCCAACTCTTTTTTTTAAACCACAGATCTGTGGTTTCACTGTATATAAATTTTACTTCAATAAAAACAAAAAGCACCTCACCACTCACAGACAAGTCTTGTCTCATTATTCACAACCACAACCATATCATAAACTACCGTTCAAGACGAGGTTCAGGATCAGTGAGGTTTTAGAACAAAGATTAAACATGGGCTCTCACCGTGCAAATCCTTGTGGCAGTTCTCCAAGGCCATAGAGTGGATAAAGGTATGGGCTTTTGCCATATCTTGCCAAAGACTCACTGTAAAGTTTAATCCTATTAATGGTTTCACAACATGGTTGATCTAAATAGCTAGACAAAAGGAAATGACCATTAGAAAAGGGCTTTGGTTTGCATTCTTATATTCAATTTAAAATCTTTTTCTGAATGGATTTTAATTCAACATCTCCATATTTTACTTAAAAGGCGCTAACTCTAATGTGCAGTTAGAACTTCTTCTTTAGTAGTATAATAGAGCTATATATTTGTTTTGTTAGAATTTCCACTCTGCAGAATTGGGAAATTCAGTGAAGAATTCCAAGAAAAATGTAAATCTAAAAACCAAAAAACTTACTCATCAGTTCTGTAAAGTGCCAGGGCATGACCAGTAAAATCTATAACATCTTGGCCCAGGTCAAATTTCTTATACACCTCTCGCATTGCCGTCTTCTTAGGATCAATGCCCTCAAAAGTTCTAGGATCATTCTCATCAAAGTTGGCAACATACACCAGGAATTTTCTGAATCGACGTTTTTCAAACAGCCCCATTAGGCCTAAAAAAGAATTTTTCAAAAAGCACACACTCACAATAGGACACTGAGGAAAAGAAAATGTGAAAATAAAGTTTAAATATTTTATGTTATCTGAGGCTCTTCTAAGGCAATGTGCAATTTAAAATATGGGAGTTTGGACATTGCTTTAAAATAAACTGACAGTTTCATAACACTTTAAAATAAACTGTCATAATTACAATAGATCAGCTATTAAGCCTTCAATTTTACACTACAATTACAAGTAATTATAACCAGTAATTAATTAAATGCAATATGTATAATTATACCTCTTATTAGGTACAAGATAAATAAGACTGAAAAACTATTATTCATGAAGGCATCTATCTGAACGTTTTTTTGACAGCTCTGATCTGTACTCCAGCAACTGCCTAAAACTCTCAATGCACTTCATTTTTTTTTTTCTTTTCCTGTATGCTAAGATAAACTCTGGTATTTAATGAAAAAGCAGCTTAGATACCAAGAACAATCTGACCTCAAAGAAATTTAGATGCTGGTTATGCTGCCAGTCACTTTAATGAAGTCCTAGATAAGCAGTTCACTGCTTTTTACACTAAAAAGTAGATCAGGCGAAAGCTATGAACTACCACCTAAGAAACCCTCAGTTCTTCCTACTAGTCAGGATCCCTACTACTGTAGATAGCTGGTAGAAAGACAAAGTCAAAGAAAAAGAAAATTTTCTGGTTCCATCTCCTTCTTCCCCTTTCTTAAACCATATGGCTACTTTAAAAACAACTATAGCTTTAAAAATAAACGCTTAACCATTTCTTTTATATCTGTTGACAGCTGATTATTTTGATATTTTAAACATTATTTCCCCCAAGACTATAGCTGAAATCAACAAAACTGAAAATTAAAATGATCATGAGGCTATTCATGACAGCTGACGACATTTAACTTTTTAAATTAATATTTACAACGTAGCTTTAAAAAAATGGACAGACTGCATACACAGTAAAAGCAAAAGGCTAAAAAGAAATATTCTATTACCACACAGCCCCCTACTTAAGACACAAGTGTAGTTTCAGCAGAAGGTGTAAAACAGCCAAAGGAAACCGAGTCACCACTGCAACGCACTTACAACTCGGGGGTCACTCTGGTGGACACTGCCTGTTGGAACCTAAAGCTCTTACCAACAGTTTATTGTTGAGTTATCACATAACTTCTCTTAAAATAAAAATGAAAATCTACTGTGTATTCTTAAATTCCCCACTCTTTCCCTCTTTTCATCTCCCTCCCTCCTCCAAGCCTTGAGCCTGACAGGGACGCTCTCCCAGCACAGTGGACTCCTGTCTCCCAGCACAGGGGAGATGCTCTAAGCTGCTCCTCCATCCCTTTATGTCGGAACCAGATACCAGTGCAATTACCAACATGTGAGAGACCCTTTGCCCATTCTGAAAAAGTCCTAATTTAACGAATTCAAATATTATTTCCTACCGTGTAATTTTTATAACAGCTACTTCTATATGACGATGCCTTCCCTGGGCACACTATTTAAACCAGTAGCCCCACCCTCACTCCCTCCTTTCATCTCCATATCCATCTGATATGCTTTTATATCAGATTATACCACCATCTGAAATGCTTCTCCTTATTTTTCTATAGCCAGTCTCCCACTAATGGAAGCTCCAACAGGGAAAGCATTTTGGTTTATTTTTCCTTCTGTTGCACCCTCCCTACCCCCAAACCTAGAAGAGTGCCTTGCATATAGCAAGTGCTCAATAAATATTCAATCCATATAATTAACATCTGATGGGACTGAATATAAAAGAAGTTGACTTATTCATATACTGGACATACAATATATAAAGAAAATACTCAAATTATATGATAAAAGGACTAGAAAAAATGTTTTTCACAATTAGTCCATTGAGTTGTACCTTTACTCATTTCAAATGGTTTTACTTTTCCCTTCATTCTCTTGCACACTGAGGGTTATTTACCAAAAAAGACACTTATGTCAAGACTTTTAAAACAGAATAAAGCTACAAAATCCAGAGCAGTTTCAATAAGAGAACAGAAAAAAGCGTTCCAATTAACTAACAGGTATAAGATTTGACAAGTGAATAAAAAAATAAAAAATAGAAAAATCAGAGTAGAATTAACATCACAAGAAAAGCACTAAAACATGGCACACGACATGTCATTCTGACAGTGGACCTAAACAGCCTCACTCCAGTTCACAGCTGGGCTTTGCAGCAGGCACACCAACTCCTGACGGCCACAAGCCCTGAGAGGTCAAAGGGGCTCCCGACAAACAGATGCCTCACAGCAGTAAGAGTGAGAACAAACAAGCAAGCTAAAGATTCAACCGAGGATACAAGATTTTGCTGGGCACGTTTCAAAGCTATTCATGAAAATGTCTCAAACTTCTCTGAACATAGTATCTGTGTTCAACATTACTCTAGAAGCCAAATATACTTCTCATTTATTTGACTAAAATAACATTTGACCAATGAACAAATATTTATTGGAACCTTGAGGTTTTAGCTGGCATCATGACCTACCACAAGAATCAACAGTATATACAGCTCCTAAAAAAGCCTATGTAAACTTAGGCTACATTAATAGAAATATATTGTCCTAGGAAAGTAAAAGTCCCAAGGACACTGAGTGGGCAGACAACACTTGGAGAATCAGGTCTGGTCTGGCTCTAATTCTACTATATGTAAGATAATCTTGGCAAATCAAGAGAATTTCCAAAGAAAAGTGGCCAAGAAACCTAGACGGCATATTATATGAGAAACAACCACAGGAACTGGAAATATGTAGCACGGAGAAAAAAGGAATTCCAGTGTACGTAACAGTTGTTAAAATATCTGAGAAGCTACATTTATATATTAGTTCAGCAGTTAAGAGTGTGGGGTTCTTGAGTCTGACAAATCTGGCTTCAAACTAGTTTTACTAGTCATGAACTAGGCTACTTTGCGCTCTTTCACACCTGTATACCTCGGTGTTCCCATCTGTCAATATAGATAATAGCACCACGTCTCAGAGGATTGTAGTGAAGGACTATATAAAATAAACTTAGACTATACACATAAAATAATTAGTACATAAATGCCTGCACATAATGTTCAAAAATGTTAGCTATAATTAAAAGCATAAAATAATTTGTTTTTATTTATCTTTCTCTTGAACTTCCCACCCTCTACACTTTTCCTACCCCATTCATTCATTCTGCCTAGAATTGTCTTGCCTGCCATTCCAACTTCAAAATCCTATCCATTAATATAAAAACAGTTGCTGATAAGGTAGTGATTGGTAAAAATTCATGAAACTGTATACTAAAATAGGTAAATCCTAGTGTATGTAAATTAAACCTCAATAAATCTAACCTTAAAAATACATACATTAGGGGCTTCCCTGGTGGCGCAGTGGTTGCGCGTCCGCCTGCCAATGCAGGGGAACCGGGTTCGCGCCCCGGTCTGGGAGGATCCCACATGCCGCGGAGCGGCTGGGCCCGTGAGCCATGGCCGCTGGGCCTGCGCGTCCAGAGCCTGTGCCCCGCAACGGGAGAGGCCCCAGCAGAGGGAGGCCCGCATACCACAAAAAAAAAAAAAAAAA
>NC_041224.1:31129280-31141415 GCF_002837175.3 Physeter macrocephalus | reverse complement strand
CTGTGCTCCGCAACGGGAGAGGCCGCAGCGGAGGGAGGCCCGCATACCACAAAAAAAAAAAAAAAAAAAAAATACATACATTAATACATTTGCTTATTTTTGCAAAAAGAAACATAAGGAGGGTAAATCAGAAATAAGTAAAAATGACCACCTATCAGGGTGGAAAGAATGGAGTGGCAAAGATAAGACTCTAAATATATCTTTTAGTATAATTTTGACTTTCAAGTCATGTAAATGTTTTACATATTTGAAAATATTAAATCAAAAACAGAAACATTAAACTGTTAAGGTAAGTCCTTCAACTGTTATTAAATGAAGGAAGTGGTTGAAGCTATTAATATAGATAAGAGCTCAAAGAGAGAATAAAAATTTTAAATTAAAAAACCACAAACTTTGTTTAAAAGAGTTCTGCTCAAACTGTTGAACTCTTATTTCTATGAAAACACTTTATTTAAATTAGATGCACTGTCACTGAAAAGACTTTAAATGATTTCTAACCCATGATCACACCATGGACTCCCCTCCATTCAATCAGAAGCCATTCCTTCCTTTACCCAACTGTCATTCCCAACCTGGCCACAATTCTTAATGCTCTTTTTTACTTTCTAGCTTTAGTGTTTTTCAACGTTTTATGCCCAATATTTTCTCCCCTAATAGCAAGAAGTAAATAAATGGAGTTAGAAAAACTGCCAAAATAAACTAGGTTTTTACGTGAGAAATTTTTTTTTTTTTTTTTTTGGCTGCGTTGGGTCTTCATTGCTGCGCACGGGCTTTCTCTAGTTTCAGCGAGCGGGGGCTGCTTTTCGTTGCAGTGAGCGGGCTTCTCCTTGTGGTGGCTTCTCTTGCTGTGGAGGAGCATGGGCTCTAGGCGTGCGGGCTTCAGTAGTTGTGGCTCATGGGCTCTAGAGCGCAGGCTCAGTAGCTGTGGTGCATGGGCTTAGTTGCTCCACAGCATGTGGGATCTTCCCGGACCAGGGCTCGAACCCGTGTCCCCTGCATTGGCAGGCGGATTCTTAACCGCTGCACCACCAGGGACGACCCCTAGGTGAGAAATCTTTTCCAATCTTAATGCCAAAATAATTACTGGAGAATTTACTGGCACTCTTCCTATTCTCCCAATGCAAACCTTTCCCTCCTCTAAACTCCTACAGCACCTACAAAACTTATCTACCCTTTAGTTATACAAATTTATCCTTCCTTAAACTGCTCTGCATGGCAACAAAAACACCTTAAAGGATGGAAGGTCTTTTCTCGGGGTGTTTGCTATTGAAAAGACTCAGAATAAAAAATGTTAAGCAGAAATCTTTGATGAGCCAGTAGAGGAAATAATTTGGGGCAGAAAACAAAATCACTCCATATTCACTGGGAATACCTAGAAACAGAGATGCTGGAGAATGACACCAGCACCACTTAGAGGATGAGTTCCACCAGAACAGCATGTTGGATAGAGTAGCAAAGGAGGTCAGCGTAGATGGGTGATGAAGTACACAGGCTGTGCAGCAATCCCACCAGGGTTTCAATGCCATCCTGCCACTCATTACCTATGTGATTTTGGGCCTGAGTTTCCTCATCTATAAAATGGAAACCCTACCTCACAAAGGGCTTCACAAGTCAAGTAAGAAAGCAAATGTGAAGTGTCTCCCACAGAGCCTAGCACACAGGAAACAATCCAAGAGACAGTGACTCTCACGAATTATTAATCTGAAAAGAGTATACTAGACCTAGGAAGGCTCAGCTTCACCAGCAACAGGTTCCATGAGATAAAACCTCTCCAGGCTTCAGAAGGGCAGGAATTTCTGAACATCTTGTTTACTGAAGTACTCTCAACTGCCTAGAACAGTGTCTGGCACATAACAGACACCCAATAAATCTTTGTTGACTGGATGAGTGGGTGGATGACTAATGCAGGGGACCTTAAATTTTATCTCTAAGATCCCTTTACGTTATAAAATCTTAATATTCTGAGAAAATAAAATAGAATTACTTACTAGATGCCAGGGCTTCTGCTTCAGTGGAAGGAACCTTGTAGATTTTTCCTCCCTTATAAACAAAGCTCCCTTCAGTCACTTTGAAATCCAGATAGCGAGTGACCTCTGTAAAAAGCAGCATCTTAACCAGCTGACCTGTAAGAGTCACATAATTCAAACTGTTACTTAATCTTACTACTTTCAAAAATCAGCAGAAATAAAAGTACATTTACTAATACTAATGGCTTTTACAATTTTTTTCTAACACCATCCAGTAACTCCTAGAAAAGTCTCCAAAGCCATATTTTAAACAGGACAATCAGAATGCAGGCCTATTGCTTAGCATATTTAGACTTTTTTTACATGTTACAATTCAAGGTTAATAACTTCAACATGCTTTTGTAAAAGTTATACAATAATTATTAGAAGTATGAGGTTTAGAATTATAGTACTACTGCAAATGGGTTTGGGTTTCTTTAAAGTTCCTACTGTACTTTAAAGAGAGACAACTCATAGGCAAAATTTCCCAGGAATTTGTGCTTTTCAGTTTCTAAGTCAATTTATATTTATTAAAATGAATACTAGTTTTGGGTCAAGAAAAAGCTAGGATAAAGCGAAGAAATATTGGTATACTAAAAATAATAAACTTCTTTGAGAAACCAAACAAAATTATTTTAAAGCTCATTTGAAAGGATAAACATACAAGGACAATCAAAAAAAATTCTTTTTGAGAACAAGAAATAGAGTAATGAGGAGACCTTTATGCAGCCAAATGTTTCAGTATACTGTTCATTAACTAGTCCATAAATCAGTGAAAAATGGAGACCCATGTAAAAGAATTTAATATATGATGAAAGTTTTCTAATCAAAGTGGAAAAGATAAATGATGTTGAGGAACAACTGATTAGCCATTTTGAAAAAATAAATTTCTATCTCTACTTCTCAAACAACAGGGTAATAAAATAAATTTATTCATGTTAAGACAGATGAACCTTGGGAGATTGGGATTAACATAAACACACTACTATATATAAAATAAGATAACTAATAAGGACCTACTCTATAGCACAGGGAACTCTACTCAATACTCTGTAATGGCCTATATGGGAAAAGAATCTAAAAAAGTGATATATGTGTATGTATAACTAATTCACTTCGCTGTACACATGAAACTAACACAACACTGTAAATCTACTCCAATAAAAATTTTTTAAAAAAATAAAATAAAGGGCTTCCCTGGTGGCGCAGTGGTTGAGAGTCCACCTGCCGATGCAGGGGACACAGGTTCGTGCCCCGGTCCGGGAAGATCCCACATGCCGCAGAGAGGCTGGGCCCGTGAGCCGTGGCCGGTGGGCCTGCACGTCCGGAGCCTGTGCTCCACAACGGGAGATGCCACAACAGTGAGAGGCCCACGTACCGCAAAAAATAATAATAATAAAAAAAAAAATAAAATAAAACTGTTACATATTTTCATAGTTCTATGAAGGAATAAGATAGATGCTGACATAAAAAAACAAAACAAAATAGATGAACTTATTTATACACTGAAAAAATGAAACCATAATACCATTAAAAGCAGATATTAGTATTTTTATAAACTTGAGGTAGTGAGAAAAATTTTAAACATAGCCTTCCAAATCAAAACCAATAAAAGAAAGTTCAACCAATGACTGTGTGAAAAATAAAAGCTTTTGCACAGAAAAAAAAACCGCAAGAGTTATATATAATGCCAATCACAAACTGGAAAAGATATTTTCAACATACTTCAAAAGGGCATTTAACAGCTGTTATAATAAGCTCTTTTACATCAATAAGGAAAAACACAAAACATCAATAGAAAAATGTGCAAAGCGAAAGGCTGGCCAGTTCATTAAAGAACATGAAAGCCAGTAACTCTAGAAATCATTTCACCCTCTAGTAAGCAGACATATTTTAAAAATCCACTATTTTGTCTTCTAGTATGACAAAAATCACAAAAACTAAAATAAATAATATCTGGGAGCGGTAAAGGTACTGGGAAAGGGGCAGCCTCAGTCTACTGGTAAAAGTAAAATTTGGCAATATAAAGGAAAAAGTCTTAAAAAATTACTGCCTTTAGGGACTTCCCTGGTGGCGCAGTGGATAAGACTCCACACTCCCAAGGCAGGGGGCCCGGGTTCGATCCCTGGTCAGGGAACTAGATTCCACATGCATGCCGCAACTAAGAGTTCGCATGCCACAACTAAGGACCCCATCTGCCACAACTAACACCCGGCACAACCAAATAAATAAATAAATATTTTTAAAGAAAGAAAGAAAATTACTGCTTTATCCCCATACTACACTTCGAGGAATATACAATGAGATTTATCCTCCCCTCTAGCCCCTGGTTCCATCCCTCCCTCTCTCTTTTAAATGTTCACAGTATACTGATGGAAAAACATGTTAACTGGGAAGAGGTGAGGGGGAAACTGGCAGGTGATACACCAGAATATTAACCATGATTCTAAACAATAAGATTCTGGTTATGAAAATTTTATTTCCTTTCTGCTTATCTGTGTTTTCTAATTTTAATTAAATAATTTTATAATTTATATAATAAAAATTTTGCGTTTACAATTAACCTCAAGATAATTCAGTTATTTAACTTCAAATTTCAGAGAAAATTCCAATAGGATCTTTCCACTGAACATATTCCCAAATTATAGAACATAAATTCAAAAAGGGGGGAAAAGGTGGTACATACTTTATTTCATGGGACATAAAATAGACTTATACTTACAATTTAGTTTTTCAACGTCATCTCAGAAAAAGATGATAAAAATCACAGCAATTTAAAGATACTCCTCTAATTAAAAATATGAGAAAGAGTATATTTTAAATTTCTAGTTTGTGTTAAGGATTAGTTTATTTGTTTGCCTAGGAAAAAAAGTTTCAAAAAATTCAACAGCTAAAATTATAATGTTCTAAAATAATATACCCATTAAACCAGGAACTAAGAAAATACCGTGATGCATTTTAAAAACAAAAATCTAATGAACATCCATTACTTATTCTATGCCAAGACCTCTGAAAGGGTTATTTAACAAGTCCCTCAGTCCTCAGAACCACCCTATCATATTACTATTATTATCATCTCCATATTACAGATAAGGAAATGAAGCTCAGACAGGTTTTGTAGGTGGTCTGGGGTCGCCCAGGTAAAGACATTTTGTGAAGTTCTCTCACCGTATGTCATCTTTTTCTGACATTAAAGAGCCTGCAATGGACTGTGAAGGCGTGCTTCTCAAATGTCATTCCGCTTAGGAATTGCCCAGGGCTCTTATTAAAATACAAATTTTGCTTGGGTAGGTGTAGGTAGCGTCCGAGACTCTGCATTTGCAACCAGCTCCCAAGCGCCCCTTAGTCCATGGACTGAACTTTGCAAAGTCTTAAGGCATTACTTTCCTCCGTTTTCTCGCCTCTTCCACCTCCTTCTCTCTGCCTTGGCCTTATTTTTTTTTCTACTCCCTGCCTTCATATACCTTTAAAAAATTTCCTAACAGAAATGACCCACAAGTGTGAACCAGTAATATTAGTGATTCTCAAAAGGATGTACAGAAATAAATCCACTCAGCTGTCTTAAAGTTTCATGTATACTGAACAGTGTCAGATCATTCAGACTTCACTGAGCTCTTTAGTGTTACCTAGGGACTTCACATTATTTTTAAAGCACACAAAACACCCCCCGCCCCGCAAAAAAAGAAAAAGCCCACTAGAGCATACTGAATCCAGTTTCTTCTTACTCTTTGTGCTCTGTGAGGCAAAGTGAATCATCAGATGATCTCCAAGTACCCCCAGTGCATGAGCCCTCTGTTCTGTGATATGAACCCTGCTGAAAGCCATGGTCGCCGACCAGGAGGGTGGATCCATTCTGCCACTGCAGTGTTCCTTGGGGCCACCTAAGGCCATATTTATGACTTCACAGCTGCCATTTCTGCCGCATTAAAGTGAGATGTGTCCATGTTTCTATTGATGAATGAACCTCAAGAAGATCTTCTGACTGGCATATATTTGAGAGCAGCCACAAAGACATTATTAGTATTTATTTACCAAAAGTTAAGATTTGAGATTGGAATTCTGCGCACACCAAAATTATTGCCTTTGTAGGAATTTTTCTTTTAATATAACTTGATTATGATAATTATTTGAAAAAAGTCACACTTTTTATACTACTGCAATGCCATTAACATATTATGCAATCATTTGTTTTCAGTTCCCTTTTATTCTTTGTCAGGTGTCCCAGTTGTTTCATGGGAGCTGATGAACAGAAGACACTGTCCTGGGAAATGTCTGTTCCACCCAGTTCCATGTGTAGTGAGGAAAGTGTGCACAGTGTGTAGATCAGTTCTTTAACTGAGTTAAGGGACCTACCTAGAATATGAGCATTTATGTCTCTCACTGTTCACTCACTCACATTTACTTGCTTACCGCCCCCCATCCCCCGCCCACCCGCCTGCCTGTCCTTTCCTCTCTATCTAGCCTAGCACATTACAGACCAGTTTGCAAACTCATTTCCTACTGAGGCCAGGCAGGTAATAGAAACGAGCAAGGTGGACTGGGCTTAAGGGAAGGTAGGAAGTGGTGGAAGCTGAGGGGAACTTGAGAGCTCAGGAGGCCTTATCTAAGGGAGGCAGCTGCCAGTGAGTCCTTATCTTCCAGCATTTAAAGAGGACCTAGGTTGTTAAGAGAGTGGATCCTAAGAGATCTCATCACAAGAAAAAAAACCATTTTTTTCTTTTTCTTTTTTGTATCTATAGGAGATGATGGATTTTCACTAAACTTACTATGGTAATCTTCACAATATATGTAAGTCAAATCATTATGCTATAGACCTTAAACTTATACAGTACTGTATGTCAATTATATCTCAATAAAACCGGAGGAAAAAAGAAAAAAAAAAGAGAAAACATTAATATGAAAAAATAATTGTGAAAGCTTACAAACTAGAAAAAAACATTAATATGGCTGTTTCTGAAGGCCCAGTTACCTAAAATTGTCACCAAAGTATCAAGAGGAAAGTCTGTTACAAATGCTTACAATTCTGATATGTATTATGCCACAGCATAATTTTGTTTCTCCAAAACCAATTACTAAGAAGTCACCCCCTCTTCCCTCCATTCTTAACTTACCAACTCTAGATGCCTCTAACGGGCCCTATTACTCACCATACCTTTGCCATTCAACAGAATCCATTTCCACATACCCGGAATAACACTCTGTCAACAGCTACTTTCTACTTTCAAAATGGATTCAATGTACTATCATAAATTTAAGTTGGAATTCTTTACCATTCGCCATAAGGAACTTGGGAATTAAGTCAACATTCCAGTCTCTTCCTCTCCCCATTGATGCTGGTGGTGCTCCAGGTATTTTAAATCTTTTGTATAACTAAAACCAAAACAAAAAACACCCATAATGTAACAAAATTTAACTTTCATTGCACAACTATTTTTTGATGAAGTGATTTTGGTATAACTAAATACCACCAACATGAGGTAAAGTACAAGTGCATTTCATTTTTAATCAGAACATTTAGCACTATTCCAATACATATGTAAATTAAATATATTACCCAACTCATGAATGCCAAAATAAATATTGCAGAGGTGGTGTGTGTTTGCTTTTAACTAGCAGGAATACAAAACAAACTATTTGTTATGATGTACTAGTTTTGCAGATACATCCCTTACTATTTGTAGAAATCATTTAAACTCATTCTCTATTGAATAAAAAGCTAACAAAGGCTTAATTTTGCTTCTGTGGTTACGTAGGGAGTTAAAAATAAATTTTGGATTATTCAAATCATAAAAGACAATTAAAATTAGTTCCAGTTAATTTATAATTTACATGAGTTTGAGGCTCTAAAAGCAGCTTGCAGCTTAAAATTTAATATTCATTCAAACTCATGAATTCTATTGCTAAGGTGGAACAGAACAAGCAAAGGTGGTATATATTCACTCAATAAAAACCCCCGGGCTTCCCTGGTGGTGCAGTGGTTGAGAGTCCGCCTGCCGATGCAGGGGACATGGGTTCGTGCCCCGGTCCGGGAAGATCCCACATGCCGTGAGCCATGGCCACTGAGCCTGCCCATCCGGAGCCTCTGCTCCGCAATGGGAGTGGCCACAACAATGAGAGGCCCGCGTACCGCAAAAAAAAAAAAAAATCAACATCACTAATTATTAGAGAAATGCAAATCACCTCACACCAGTAAGAATGGCCATCATCAAAAACTCTACAAACAATAAATGCTGGAGAGGGTGTGGAGAAAAGGGAACCCTCCTACACTGTTGGTGGGAATGTAAATTGGTGTAGCAACTATGGAGAACAGTATGGAACTTCCTTAAAAACCTAAAAAGAGAGCTACCATATAATCCAGCAATCCCATTCCTGGGCATATATGTGAAGAAAACCATAATTCAAAAAGATACATGCACTCCAATGTTCACTGCATCACTATTTACAATAGCCAAGACATGGAAGCAACCTAAATGTCCATCAGCAGAGGAATGGATAAAGAAGATATGGTACATATATACAATGGAATATTACTCAGCCGTAAAAACAGAATGAAGTAATGCCATTTGCAGCAACATGGGTGGACCTACAGATTATCATACTAAGTGAAGTAAGTCAGTAGAGGAAGACAAATACCATATGATATCACTTACATGTGGAATCTAAAGAAAAAATGATACAAATGAACTTATTCACAACACAGAAACAGACTCACAGATTTCGAAAACAAACTTATGGTTAACAAAGGAGAAACATGTAGGGGAGGGATAATGTAGGAGTTTGTGATTAACATACACACACCACTATATATAAAATAGATAATCAACAAGGACGTACTATATAGCACAGGGAACTCTACTCAGTATTCTATGATAAGCTATATGGGAAAAGAATGTGAAAAAGAATGGATATATGTATAACTAAATCACTTAGCTATACACCTGAAACTAACAACATTATAAATCAACTATACTCCAATATAAAATAAAAATTAAATTAAAAAAAAAAGAAAGAGGACAGCTTGCTCATCTTACTTAACACTAGCTAATAAACATACTAGGTGAAGAAGGAATGATGCCAGCGCATCGCTCCACAGATGATTTACGATGGAGAGTTCAGTGGTCGTCACCTCAACCAGGTCAAACTGAGCATCATGAACAGTGATGCCGATGCAGGCACTGTGCCTCCTTATGGGATGCAGCATGAAGTGCCCAACAATACCTTCTTATAAACTGGCCTAGACGTCCCAAAAGAGGTGGCGAGACTTTTGTAGATTAAGAGAATAAAGGGAAACAACACAAAAGGCAATGAATGCTTAAACTAGTTTTTAAAAAAAGAAGACAAAAAAAAAAAAAGAAGACAAACCACTCCTACACAGCAATATACAACATTCTTGGGATCAATGGGTAATTTGAATATAGTCTGGATATTATGGTTAATTTTCTTAAGTGTGATAATGGTATTATGATTATGTTGGAGAATGTTGTTCTTCACAGATGAATGCTGAAATATTTAGGTCAAGTATCATGTCTATTACTTTCAATGGTTCAAAACCAATAACACAAACAGACATGAAGCAAAAAAATATTCCACTGATATTATTCTTTGAACTTCCCTGTATGCCTGAATATACAGAAAAAAGATTTCTGATATAAACATTAAGTTTATTTCATCAAAGTCACTATTTTAAAAGTAACTGACAATATCTATATATCTCCTATAAAGCACAGTACAGCTCAGATTCACACATGTGGATGGTGAACAAACCCTACACAGAGAAATAAATATACTTAGTAAAATACACTTTGGAAACGCTTCATGTGCTCATTTTCTAAAGAAGTAGGAAGCACAGAGTATAGGAAAAGGAACTAAGCTTTGACATGGAAACACCTAAATATCCATCAACAGAGGAATGGATAAAGAAGATGTGGTACATATATACAATGGAATACTACTCAGCCATAAAAAAGAATGAAATAATGCCATTTGCAGCAACATGATGGACCTAGAGATTATCATACTAAGTGAAGTCAGACAGAGAAAGACAAATATTCTATGATATCGTTTACATGTGGAATCTAAAAAACTGATACAAATGAACTTACTGATGTTTACAAAACAGATATAGACTCACAGACACAGAAGACAAACTAAACAGAAACAGACTCACAGACACAGAGAACAGACTTGTGGTTGCCAAGGGGGAGGGAAGCTGGGGGAGAGATGGAGTGCGACTTTGGGATTAGAAGATGCAAACTATTACATATAGAACGGACAAACAATAAGGTCCTACTGTATGGCACAGGGAACTGTATTCAATATCCTGTGAAAAACCATAATGGAAAAGAATATGAAAAAGAATATATAGAGAGCTTCCCTGGTGGCACAGTGGTTAAGAATCTGCTTGCCAATGCAGGGGACATGGGTTCAAGCCCTGGTCTAGGAAGATCCCACATGCCGCGGAGCAACTAAGCCCGCGTGCCACAACTACTGAAGCCCGTGCACCTAGAGCCCGTGCTCGGCAACAAGAGAAGCCACCACAATGAGAAACCCGCGCTCCACAACGAAGCGTAGCCCCTGCTCGCCACAACCAGAGAAAGCCTGCATGCAGCAACAAAGACCCAATGCAGCCAAAAATAAATGTAAATAAAATAAATTTTAAAAAATATATATATGTATGCATAACTGAATCACTTTGCTGTACAGAGAAATTAACATAACATTGTAAATCAAATGTACTTCAATAAAATAAATTAAAAGAAAAAGGAACTAAGCTTTGGAATCATATAACCTGGGTTATCAGCCCGTCTCCGTGATCTTAAGCCCACAGAAACTATTTTGCCATCTAAAAAATGGGGATAAAATCTCTTTGAGTGACTGGGAAGATAACTAAGACCGTGTGGAAAGCACTGGCACTGTGCCTGGCGTATGTTAGGTCTTCACCAAAAGGTACCCTCCATGCACCCTGTCAAGCCTACGCTCTATTAAATTCGAGAGAGAACAGATAACTGCTCCAGATGGCAAAAAAGGTCACAATTTAAATTTCTACAAGCCCCAAACTAGGAGCTCCTGAAAATTATGATGTTACATATAATGTATTTAATAAAACAAAATTAAAACCATCTATAAAAAAGTAGATATTCACAAGTAAAAGACTCAAAGTACAAAAGGGATATTAATTTATTTTAATACTTACATCTTCCAGCGGTGTTATAGATGCACTCTCTCCTCCATAATATGGGTTTCTATCCATGTGAAGAACTTTCTTTCCATTCACTGACATTATACCTGACAGGATACATTCCTACAGGGAAAGCGTAAGTATCTTCAAAGGAAGGAAAATGCTACTGCATGTTTCAAACAGATAATTTTTACAAGCCTGTCATTAAACATTCTTTTAGTAATTAATACTTATGTATAGGCAATATATGATGTAATTTTTAAGGACAAAGCCCTAAAGCAACCAGGGTTCAAAGTGTGTTCTGTGGCCCCTCTGAGTCCAAAGGTTTAAACCATTTTCATAATAATACTAAGACATTATTCATTTTTTCCCACTGTATTACATTTGCACTGACAGCGCAAGATCAATGGTGGATAAAACAAATTAAGGCGCTGGCTCTAACTCCACTAGTCATTATATTCTTCACCACAAGGCACTTATGGTTCAAAAAAACAAGGCCAGTTTCACTTAAGACTAACCTTGATGAAGCATTAAAAATCACCTCTGTTAACAACACCCTTGAACACCCACCTTTTAAATATCCTGTGTAGCAAAACGGGAAGTTCACATAAAGCAATTCTGGCTCAAGGAAAGCCTTTTGTGCGACTAATTTGTAAGCTGAACTAGCTACTTTTTTCATGGATCATCATTTTTTTTTAATATATTTATTTTTATTTATTTATTTTTGGCTGCATTGGGTCTTTGTTGCTGCGTGCGGGCTTTCTCTAGTTGCGGCGAGCAGGGGCTACTCTTCGTTGCAATGCGCGGGCTTCTCATTGCGGTGGCTTCTCTTGTTGCGGAGCACAGGCTCTAGGCGTGTGGGCTTCAGTAGTTGTGGCACGGGGGCTCAGTAGTTGTGGCTCACGGGCTTAGTTGCTCCACGGCATGTGGGATCTTCCCGGACCAGGGCTT
>NC_041224.1:31083563-31129219 GCF_002837175.3 Physeter macrocephalus | reverse complement strand
TGAACCCGTGTCCCCTGCATTGGCAGGCGGATTCTTAACCACTGCACCACCAGGGAAGCCCCATGGATCATCATTTTTAATTGGAAAAATAACTGACAAACTATGATTACTCAGACTTAGGATTCTGGCAGACATTTTCTCAAAAATGAATGTCAAGGAAAATAACCAACAGTATTTGTTGCCAAAAATGAAAAGTCAAAATTTTGAATGAGGGACTTCCGTGGTGGTGCAATGGTTAAGAATCCGCCTGCCAAGGCAGAGGACACGGGTTCGATTCCTGGTCCGGGAAGATCCCACATGCCACAGAGCAACTAAGCCCATGTGCCACAACTACTGAGCCTGTGCTCTACAGCCCACGAGCCACAACTACTGAGTCCATGTACCACTACTACTGAAGCCTGCACACCTAGGGCCCGTGCTCTGCAACAAGAGAAGCCACCACAATGAGAAGCCGGTGCAAGCAAGAGTAGCCCCTGCTTGCCACAACTAGAGAAAGCCCGCGTGCAGCAATGAAGACCCAACACAGCCAAATATTTAAAATAAATAAATAAAGTGTATTGAAAAAAATTTTTTGAATGAAAATCTGAATTTTGGAAAACTTACATCCACCACCATGGGTACATCAGATCCCCAATACTTAAAGGAGTTTTCAGACAACATCGGTGATATTAACAAATATGAGGGGCTTCCCTGGTGGCGCAGTGGTTGGGAGTCCGCCTGCCGATGCGGGGGTCACGGGTTCGTGCCCGGGTCTGGGGGGATCCCGCGTGCCACGGAGCGGCTGGGCCCGTGGGCCATGGCCGCTGGGCCTGCGCGTCCGGAGCCTGTGCTCCGCGACGGGAGGGGCCACGGCAGTGAGAGGCCCGCGTACCGCAAAAAAAAAAAAAAAAAAACAACAACAAATATGAGCTTTTGATATGGAATAACAAAATGTGTCAACAATTCAAAAGACCTGCATTACTAAGTAAAACAGTACTTTCCCAAGTGACCAATGAATGATGTTACAAAATCATACAGGAGGCTAAAAGAGAAATTCAAAGTGCAAGCTAGATTAACCGATTTTAATGTAACGGAATAAGAAATGTTCACTGATGTGGTTTCAAATTGCAATTAATCTTTAAAAATACCCTGCCACTTGTGTTTAGGTGTAAATTATAAAAGGATACCCACAACAATCTGAAAGGCTATTAAAATACTCCTACTTTTTCTAACTACACATCTGTCTAAAGCCTGATTTTCTTCATATACTTCAGCTATGACAAAAATTATGAAAGACTGAACACGACCAAAGCAGATAAAAATCAGCTATCTTTTAAACTAGATATTAAAGAGATGTGCAGAAAATGTAAAACAACCATACTCTTCTCAGAAATTTTTTTGTTTTGGAAAACACAGTTATACTTTAAAAAATTGTTATTCATGTTAACATGTAATGAGTTTATCACCGTTATCTTTAAGTGAATTAATAAAAACCATTTTTTAATTTCTCAGCATTGATTTCTAATAGGATAAATACTGACAGATACTCTTACAAGCAAAAGCTCTTCAGGGACCTCAATTTTTAAGAGTGTAAATAGATCCTGAGACCAAGAGTTTGAGAACTAGACCCCTAAATGAAGCATCCAGGATAACCATTAATCAACTGACAATCAACAGAGGATTATAAACCATCACTCTCAGTAAAAAGGTAAACAAAGTGTGAATACACTAAGACATACCAAATCAAGATGGGGTGGGGGAGCAGTCAAGAAAGTCAACCCAATTAATGGATTAATGAGAAGAAACACAGAGATGGGATATTCATTCACCCAAAACCCTTATACCAGAGTTTAGGTGATAAGAGCTTTATTTTTTTTAATGACAAAGGAAATTCTCTGTAACTTTATAAATCCTAGTGCTTCTCAAATTTATCCATGACTCCAGACAACAGAGAACAAGCTCATCCCCCTAGAAGCCTGACTCTGAAATCTTTATTTTCAAAAATTCATACATATCTCAAATTCTCCTCCATCATGTACTATTCATTTTAATATTTTAAAAATATTTTAAATTAGTTACTGTCAGGTTCAAATTTTACTCCAAGAGGGTGCATCATTTCTTATTTAGATCAAGAAACATTATGAGCACTCCAGGCCACCTCCAGCCATAACCACTCCTCAGCCCCAGCCACGCTCAGGACTTTTAAGAGCAAAGATTTGTTCTACCTGTTTTTGAACTCTGAATAAATGGCATCTTAAAGTATACACCTCTTGTATACACCTTTTAATCAACAGATGTTTACAAGATTCATCCATGTTTTGTTTGCAATAGAAATTTTCTTACTCTTACTGCTATACAGCAGGGGTCTCTAAAGTACAGGAGCCAAATCCAGCCTGCAGGCTATATTTGTAAATAAAGTTTTACCGGTAAACAACCATGCCCATTCATTTACATACTGGCTGTTTTCACTGTACCACAGTGGAACTGTAGCTGTGACAAAGACCACGTGGCCTGAAAAACCTGTGGACTTTTACAGGTTTGCCTAGCCCTACCAACAGCGGATTTCAAAGAGAGCTCCTGATTTGGTATCACCTGTGAACTTGTTAGAAATGTAAATTCTAAGCAGATTCTGAAACTTTACTTTGCATCCACATCACCGGTACAGCTTGCTAAAACAGAACGCAGGGCCCCACCCCCAGAGCTTCTGAGTCAGCAGGTCTGTGGTGGAGCCTGAGAATCTGCACTTCTCACCAGTTCCCAGGTGAGAATACTGCTGGTCCAGGACCAGTTTCAAGAACCACTAGTAAAGCAGTGCTGCTCAAACTTTATTAAACACCTGGGGATCATGTTAAACTGTAGATTTTGATTCAGCGTATCTGGGGTGAGGGGTGTAACCGTCTGCATCTCTAGTAAGTTCTCAGGTGTTGCAGAAGCAGTTGATCCATGGACCACACTGCGGGTAACAAAGCCATAGGAGTCTTTTGAATGAATACTCCGCACAGATATTCCACAACTTATTTATCCATTCTATTACAGGAAGACATTGGGATCGTTTCCAGTTTGGGGCTGTTACAAATAATGCTCTATAAACATTCTCAATGTGTCTTTTATGTATGCACTTGTTGGACAGATATCAAGGAGAGTACAGATACTGCCAAACAGCTTTCCAAAATGGTTGTACCAATTTCATATGCTGTGTCAGCAGTATATGAAAGTTCCTGTTGTTTCAAATCCTTGCCCAACATTTCTTTTCTGGCCTTTTAATTTTAGTCATTCTAGTTAGGATGTGGTTTAATTTACATTTCCTGACAAATAATGAGGCTGAGCACTTTTTCATAGTTTAGTGAAACTTTTGATAAGTGCCTATTCATATTATTTGCCCATTTTTAAAGTGGGCTTTCTTTTTTTTTTTTTACTGCTATATAAAACTTCCTTATATATTCTAGATATTTAAAAGTGCTTTATTGGTTATATATATATTGCAAATATCTTCATTCCACAGCTTGACTTTTAACTTTCTTAATGAGGTCTTGATAAACAGAACTGAAAGCATTTTAACTGTAAAAATTAACTCCAATAGTATCAAAAGCAAATCACCTGCTTTAAAAAAAAAAAAAAAAAAAAAATCTAGGGGCTTGCCTGGTGGCGCAGTGGTTGAGAGTCCGCCTGCCGATGCAGGGGACACGGGTTCGTGCCCCAGTCCAGGAAGATCCCACATGCCACGGAGCGGCTGGGCCCATGAACCATGGCTGCTGAGCCTGCGCGTCCGGAGCCTGCGCTCCGCAACGGGAGAGGCCACAACAGTGAGAAGAAGCACTAACATAAGATTCAATATATTATATGAAAGTAGAATAATATTTACAATCTCAAAAACAGATTATGACATAAACAGAGGAAAACCAAATAGTCACATTTCCAGTCGACAAAAGTAGACTTCACAGTTCAACTTTTGGAAGCAAAATCACAGCAAGCAACTTTGAGTGTTGCACAGCTTCTATATATAACTTTTCATACTCCACTGCAAATAAGCATGACCCACTCACTGGACCATGGCTCCAAAGCAAGCACTGAAGGCCGAGGCCTAATAAAGGACCCAGGAATATGAAGATTCAGCAGTCCAAAGAGCTGATACTACCTACCTTTAAAGGCATCACTTGGAGCAAATATATTAAAAGCTAATTAATAATTTGCAGGTTCACTGATTCTTCTAAACCCATTTATAAAAGATTGCTTTTACAATGCCAAGAGAATACCTAGAAGCACAAATGTAATACTTTAAATTTTACTTTACAACATGGGATGAAGTCATTAATTCACTGATAAAACCAATCACATCTGAGTATAGGGTGTATATTAATGATCCCAAAATTTTAGTATCTTCCCAAATTAACAACTCAAAATTAAAATCTACTACTATCTGGTGAATACAGAATAAAAAGCAAAGCACATCAAAGTCAGAGAAAATACTCTAAGTGAATTTCCTTTTTTCACACTAGAAAACCTGGACCATCCATCATCTATGTCAAGAATACTGATAATTTTTACCAGGAAACATATATGAATGAATATTAACCAACACATTAGTTTTAAAACTAACAGATGAGAGTGCTCCACACTTAATTTCAAGCTCACCCACAACTGACCTGAACAGGATAAGAATATACACACTCACAACCAAAATAACTAAAACTGTAAAACCATCTTCAGAATCCAAGTTTTTTTGGTATTTCGTTTGCTATTATGCCTTATTTATTTTTTATTTTTAGGGCTTAGAGCATATTAGGTGCTCAGCATGAATAAGTGAACAAATGCATGCATGCATGCATTAATGATGCACACAGGATGCCTGGCAATCTCAGGTGGGTCTTTCATCCAAACTGAGCTCAGGCCCAGAATCCAAGTTAAGATAATGGCATCTGCCACCCAACTGGCTCTTCATGTTGGCCTACATAAAGAGGTAACCAGTTTAAACTAAATGAGTGAAGTTCAGCTGCAGCAAAATTCTAGTCTGTGCAGATGTGGGGGTGTGGTGATGGTCAGGAAGGACCAAATCAGTGATACTGAGGCTCACTTCCCTTCAGCACCTACACATAGCGCTAGGTTTGCCATAATCAGAGTAACTAACTCAAACGGACAGCACCTAAACACACTAGGCTAAGTACCTCTTACATAGTGAAGCAGGCCTGTATAGTGTTCCCATATATGAACTGTGACGAACCTAAACAGAATTGCCAAGGCCACTGGTACTAGATAGTATACCAGTATCCTGGAAAAGTTAATGCCCACCCCCCTTCCTACTTAGAGGGCAACTCAGGCTTGGAAGAGAATAGAACCAGAGTACGTTAATATTCTGATATAAAAAATAATAATAATAATTCTGATGTAACTTCCAAGTGACCAAACTAAACACTATTAATACTCTAAATCCTCCTGCATTTTAAAGTTCTGGAGTGATTAAAGAAAAAAAAAAAAAGAAACAGAAAGTAAATGCACACAAAAATGTGATCAGGAAAACAGGTACCTAATAACTCATCTTAAAGAAAAGTGCCTTTCTACTTATCTAGAAAATGTATTAACTAGAAAACTTTCAAATCATTTAATCTCAGTGGTATACGTCTTACAGCAATAACACAATAAAAATGGATGTTAGTTTTCAGCAGAATAAGCTTCTTTAAATGTCTCTGTCCCTCTCATGCATCTCATCAAAAGCTGTCAAAGATAACTTTTCTTGAAATTTGGCTCTACTTAGATCATTCCTGCTCAAAACCCTCTCTCGTTGGCCTAGAAGATAAAATTCAAACTTCTTAACCTACTATCTTCAGCATCCTTGGTGATATACCTTCTTTCCAACACTGTTTCCATTACACCTCTTCATACCTTCTGTTTCACACAAAATAAACTCCTTATCCCCTAAATATATACCCTTTTCTGAATACTGACTTACACTGCTCTCTCTGCCTAGAAAATCATTCCTCCTCATGTTCAAAACTTACCAATATTTTTTAAACTTTTTCAGTTTTATTGAGATATAACTGACATACAGCACTGTAAAGACTTAAGGTATACAGCATAATGATTTGATTTACATACAACATGAAATGATTACCACAGGTTTAGTGAACATCCATCATCTCATATAGATACATTAAAGAAATGGAAATACATTTTTCCTTGTGATTTACGCTCTTAACTTTCATTCATAACATACAACAGTGTTAATTATCTTTATCATGTTGTACATTACATCCTTAGTACTTAATTTATCTTATAGCTTGTTTGTTCCTTTTGATTACCTTCATCTAATACCCCCTTCCCCCTACCCTGCTTATCAATTATTTTTAAAAGCCAACTTCAATAATTCCTTCTTTATGCAGGTTTTTCTGATTCCCCTGTCTGAATTCCCACATGTGTGAATTCCCTTATGGCACTTAGTACTTTCTCATATTAACTCATATTATAGTTACCCCCACATGAGCAGAAGCTATTCATAGACAGGTGTGTTTGCCTTTTTATTGCCCATAATCGAGCACAACAGTCACAGGTAACTGAAATTGAGTAGGCCATTACTTCAGTAAGTCTTTAATCAGGTACTGTGAGAGGGGACATAAAGGTAACTGCAGGGTTATCATGTATGCGAGCCAAACGTTTACCTAGCGGTCTTTCCAACCAAATGTCTCACTACTACCTCGAAATGCTGAAATATGTCTAATTTTACTTCTATTCTACTGGACCAGTATGCTTAAGACTGATTTAAAATACAGACTGCCTACATAGTATTTACACCTTCCAAAAATAAGACATCTGAACACACTGGTCCTATGATCACTACTGCAGTGGAAAGTTGTTTGTCCACAGAACTCTAACAGCAATGGCAAGGATTTTCAAGGAGTAAATATAAAAGGCAATTCAAGATTTTTAAATCAGGTACAACTCCTCTTTGAAGTCACAAAATTTTAATAAAGAGAAAGGATGAAAAGTATGGCTGGGATGTAAAACAATGTTTTAAACAAATGCTGCTGAGAATAATCTGGTTAGATATCACTAAAGTGTCCTTTTCGATTCAAAACTCCTTACGAAAATTACCATGTAGCACAAAACAAAACACTGCTGGGAAGCACAAGCAGCTGTGGAGCTCGTTACCCTTATTTTATTATTTATTACTATTTCTAAGAAGACTCATGAATGTATTGCCAAGCCCAAAGTCAATCAGAAACAGCAAACTAAGTGGTCAGAGGCTGTCAACAGTCACCAGCCTAACCAAAGTAAGCAAAGAGGAAAAAATGAAAAGTAGATGGTAGAACTAACTCCCAAAGCTGAGCAGTCTAAGAGGACTTAAAGAGGCCAAAGTTCCTACAAAGCTCCCTAGGTCTCAATGGCTTCATTATGTTATAGCATAACAGTAATTAATCCTCCTGATGTGAAATCTTTGTTATCAAGTACATTAACTATGTTCCTTAGTTTGTTAAAGAAGTTGTGATATCACTTGAAAGGTTTTTATCTAAAAGTTATGGTTGTTTAAAGGGATAGCCCTCAATTCCTTAAAGAACTCAATTATATGAAATATTCCATTTCTCCTAGACAGAATGAAGATTTTGCTCTAGTTTATACTAAATTGTTTTATGCCTTCTTTATCAAAGTTACTATCAATATTTGTGCACTATTATGACCTTATTTTAGATGTAACAATCGATACAAAACAATGACATTAGGCAACACAGAAACCCCAACACTTCCTTACACTTTATATTAAAAGTAACAAGTTAATCGCACTAAAAAAAGCACTGACACACAGGCATCATGCAGTATTTGGTACCCACAACTGATAGCACACACCTGTTTTTAGGTTCTTAAATCTCAGGCACTAAATATTTATAAATCAAAAATTAAGAAAAGTAAATGGTATGTTCACACCAATTACTCAAAATTAATTATAATTTGAGGCTTTTTAACTTTAGTGATCTCATCATTTAAGTAATCAAAGTCCCTGTATCACTAAAAATGAGGATATAAGATATTATCACTATCAAAATCATCCCGGGACTTCCCTGGTAGCGCAGTGGTTAAGAATCCACCTGCCAACGCAGGGGACACGGGTTCGAGCCCTGGTCCGGGAAGATCCCACATGCCGCAGAGCAACTAAGCCCGTGAGCCACAACTACTGAGCCTGTGCTCTAGAGCCCGCGAGCCACACCTACTGAAGCCCGTTCGCCGCAACGAGAAGCCACCGCAATGAGAAGCCCGCACACCGCAAGGAAGAGTAGCCCCACCCCGCCACAACTAGAGAAAGCCGGCGTGCAGCAACGAAGACCCAATGCAGCCAAAAATAAATAAATAAAATAATAAATGAGCAGAAATTTATCTGATTGCTAGTTAAGTATGCATCTATCATTCACCAAAAAGGTCACAATTGATCCAAATGAAAATTTAAATAAGGTGCATTATCTTAACTTGGTTGTTATGCAATAAGACTGTGCCCTCTTTGAGACAAAGTGATACTTCTGAACTAGGCATATAGAAACCTGCATGAGAAAGGATTTGCACTTATTTGTCCGTGTTTAACTGCCATAATCAAGAGCAAATCTGAAAGACCAGCAATAACCGTAGAAAAACAGTGGCACTAACTAGCTCTTACAATACGCTGGCAACAACAGTGCCCATTCCAGTGGGCAAAATCCACCACAAACTAATAAGCTCAGCTCAGAATCCCAATTAAGCACTTAGAAAATGAAAAAAACCACCCTGCAGTGGGTAGGCTATTCATTTAGGCATCCAACAATCTTCCAACTCACCATCAAAAAAGAAATTCAACCCAATACCTCACATTCAAAATGACTAAATAGCTTTCTAGGTAAGTAATCTCATCTATTCGGTACTATTTCCTAGCCAGTCCTATTTCTTTTTCTGGACTGTTGAAACATAATGAAGCATTCAGAAATGAGTATTATCCAACAATCACCATAAACAGAAAAATGACATGCCAGAAAAGTGCCATTCTAGTTCCCAACAATCTTTTCCTAAAAAACTGGCCAAATGCAAGTTTGACAGTTTTCTCTTGTCCAGAGAAATCTAAAATAGTTACTTTGGAGTGTTAGCTGAAAAAAATGTTAATTTGATCTTGAGAGATTACAATGCATTTCAACAAATTTGTAGTGGTTTACATTAAATGACTCTGGACTTTGAGATCAGTCTGTATGGGATACACAAGATCAAAAACAGTATTAATCTTTTAAAACAAAGCAGCCCAATGTCAGAATTTCAAATTTCCAAAAAACTTTTGATAACGGAAATGGTCCTCTCTTCAAATGGAATTCTTTTGCAAGATGAATAGTCTTCATTTTCTTTTAAAAGCACAAAAAGAAGTAAAACATCTGCCTGTATTATTTGCAGAATATTATCTAAAGTTCTCTAAGCAGACAGCCAGGAAAATAAATTTACCATGGTATTACGCACACCATGCAGTAGTAGAGAACCTGGCCTCTAGTACCCCATCACCAACCTCTTTCTCAGGGGAAAGCCTCCAGAAGAGACAATGTAGGCAAGGACAGACCACACAGAAGGAAAAGATGGCAAAGGCCAGGTGAGAAAGGACTAGACAAATTTTGAGAAAACTTATTTCCAATTCTACAGTTGCTCAAGTGGGATGGGAGGGTGGCTAAAAGGAAAGGATAATGCTTCTCACCTGGAGTGGGAAAGGAGGATAAGAAATCTAATTTTCTCCAAAAATATAAGTTCATTGAACTTAATTACCTACCAAACAGTGATTATCCCAGTGACTCGTCACCGACTCCGACTAGTAAGTAGTAGAGGCTGAGTTCTAAGTAGGAAATGCCACTGTGATTGGCCTCCACCCTCCCCCACTCCGCCGGCTGCTTTTCCGTTTCCAATCGCGAGAGGCCATCAACCCGTAAGGGAGACGCATCAATACACCAATCCGGGCTTTTCCGGCCTCTGCTGCAGCACAGCGGACTCTCGTTTCCCACCTACTCTTATTCGGACGTCACGACCCGCCCAGGCACCTGCCGGACCGGGCTTTCCATCCCCCAGTATCTCCTCCCCGTCCAGATGTGCCGCCCGGCCCGCAGGCCCCCCGCAGGCCCAACCCGCCTCCGCTCCAGAGCGCGGCCCGAGACGGCGGCGGAAACCGGCCCCACCCGAAGACCCTCGGAGGAGACCCTCGGACGCGAGGGGCGGCGCGGCCCGCGAAGATGGGGAAAAGGAGGCTGGGCAGGGCGTGCGGCCGCCCCCCTCCCGACCCTAGACCCCGGCCCCCGGCCCCGGGACCCCCGCCCCTCCCCGCCGGGCCTCACCGTCAGGCCGGTGCCCAGCACGATCACGTCGTACTCCTCATTCATGGCGGGGCCGGGCGCAGACGGAAGCCCAGAGAAAAGAAAAGGCGCCGTACTCTAGGGGTCGGGAGCTAGGCGGCCACCCTGAGAAGGCGGAGGAAGCGCTCAGGCACGGCCCGGGCACAAGGGAAAAGGGAAGCGGGAGCAGAGGGAAAACGGAGCTAGTAAAGAGGGAGCCGGCCGCCACCTCAGACGGGAAGGGAGGGCAAGGAGGAAGAGAAGGAGAGGCGGGCGGCGACCGGGGCCTCTGCAGCCGGGGCGGGGCTTAGAGGAGGCCGTCGATCACGCCCTTCCCGCTCGCTCATTGGCTAGATCCCCGTCGCCCGCCCAACCTTCTTCCTTTCCTACTTCTCGCGAGAAGAAGGCGGGCCGTGCCCCTTGTGGATTCCGGCTCTCCACGCGGCGCGCTGCCACCGTGGTTGGGGGCGGAGGCGGTCGCGCGCTGGCGGCCGGGGGGGCAGCTGTCCAGTTCGTTACTCCCGCCGCCCAGCGGGAGCTGAGGCGCGCCCTGGGCCCAGAGCCTTGCCGCCGCCCTTGGACTTTGGGCCAGGACAGCGGGCGGCCGCCCGGGGCCCCGCAGATCCGGAGCTGACGCCTTGTGGCCTGACCCTGGCTGCGGCTCAGCGCCCTGCGCCCCTACGGCGCGCGTAGGCTAGTCTTTTGCAACTTCTCTTGCTTTTCTTTCTATCCTGCCTCCCTTTCCTGAAGGAAAAAGGACCCAACATAGTTTAAGGAATTCAGAAATAACTGTTTTCTCTTACTTCCCGCCCTATGTCGTCCTTGCTTGATGCATTGCCCCTTGTGCAGCCTTAGGAAATTTAGAAGAATTTTAAAAAACGAAAAACGAACAAAAAACCTTCCTTTTAAAAAGTAACCCTTCGCATAAAGGGGAAGGCCAGATTTGATTGGAAGCAGGTCTGCGCCTACTGAGGGCTATAACTTAAACCAGCTGTAAAAATAGCTGACCAGTATGTGCATCGGTTTACGCCATGAGAGTAGCAGAAAAGAGTCCCTGTTTGCCTTCCATTCCCTTTACCCCTGACCGCCCGGCCCTCCAAACACACACACCTTTTTTTAGGATTCTGTTTGGCATCTCCAGGTCTGGGTGAGGTGTAAGCAGTGGCTTGTGTTCTCAACCAGAGAGTAGACCCTATACAGGCCTTCTAGAAAAGTGATTTTCCTAAAGGCCTTGACAACCTGTGTTTTCAGCCTGTGACAGGTTTGCATACTCAGCAGACAAGAGTTGCTATTTGCTTCAAGATTTACTCTCAAACATAGCTGGATAAGTGCTATTATGAATAGCATAATAGCGTAAAGTAAATCTTGGTAGACGGATCTGCTTTCCTTCATGTTTAAATCACTCTGATTCAGGAAAGAATGTAACAATTTTTTACAATGTTTCTTCACCCCTAACCAGAGGTTAAGAAGGTATATTATATTGGACTATGGACCTTTTTTGGGGGGTGGGGGGGAGGGAGAAGAAAGCTGCTTAAATTTACAATCTTTTTTTTTAAAGATGTTTTTGATGTGGACCATTTTTAGAGCCTTTATTGAATTTGTTACAATATTGCTTCTGTTTTATGTTTTGGGTTTTTAGCCAGGAGGCATGCGGGATCTTAGCTCCCCCACCAGGGATTGCACCCCCTAGTTAGAAGGTGAAGTCCCAACCACTGGGCCACCAGGGAAGTCCCTACATTCAATCTTAATTGGATTTGTATACATTAGTGACCAAATGAATTTTTACAAGTAGACAAAAATCAAGTGCAAAGTTACTAGACTACTGAACAGATTGTGTAACAGTGTAACTGACTTTTCTTTGGCTAAACAGGTGGTGCCTTAAGAAAACCCTGCTGTTGCTAAGTAGTCAGGTGTCACGTGTATCTAACAGGTTTACAAACAACAGGAATTTATTTCTTAACAGTTCTGGAGTCTAGGAAGTACAGGGTCAAGTTGTGTCTGGTGAGGACCAGTTGCCTGGTTCACCCTGTCTTTTCACTGTGTCCTTATGTGGCGGAAGGGACAAGGGATCTCTCTGGGGCTGCTTTTGTAATGTTACCTATGTTTTTAAACTGACCGAAAATATTGACTCATTTTTTTTAAACTAGAACCTTTTTCACATATTGCCATCAGCCTCTGAATGTTGAAGAAGCTTTTAAGCATATCAGCTGAATTATGTTGCCATGTCTTAAGTGAAGGATTGTTCAATACTCACATGGAATTACTGAAAAACTTAAAGGTATTAGATAAAAGAACAGAATTTAAGGTTAATAAGGCTCCTCAGTCTGATCCCTTACACTCAAGGTTTTTTTTGTTGGTTTTTTTTTTTTTATTATTTTTTTTATTATTTTTATTTTTTTTATTTTTATTACACACTACAAAATACACTGCATGCTACACAATACACTGCGTAACCTTCTAGCAGGGGTAGACAAGCATAACTGAGTTATTTTTCATCAATCAGGAAAATGCTTCCTTAATCAATGTTCTCCAAACCGTTTGACACATAGTAACGATTAACTCCAGAGATGCGCCTATCTCTTTCCATCAAATTCCACTGATATGAATAATGGGCAACCCTTTCTTCCTTGCCCCCGTTAGTGAACCTGTGGATGCGTGCAGTGGCCATTCCCGGGATGAATAAGCTCGCGGCCATGACGGCGATCCCGGGGAGAATCTGCTACACTCAAGTTTAGTTTTGTTGGCAGATAAGTCCTATGGCCCTGCAGAAGGACAAAAAAAAAAAAAAAAAAAAAAGACCTAATCTTCAACAGATTGAGTCCACCCCACCTATTCCAGTTGCCAAGGAACTTGGCAGACAACAAATACTGTTTATGGTGCAGTGGCTTAAAAGCCACTAATTGGTTCAGTGTATCAAAGGCCACAGATGGCAGTTCCTGATAGAGTGTGAAACCTTAGGTTGGGGAAAGTAGGTTGGTGGAGAGGAGTAGAAAACACCATCAACCTTGAAAATGTTTCAAATCTTTACACAAAGCAAGAGGAGTCCAGAGACAGTCTTATTTATACTTGGCACTGGGGAATAATTGTTTGCTGATCTGTTTCTCTGCCTGCACTTCACAAAGGAAGAGACAGAGTCCAAGGAAAAGAAAATTAGAGTGAACCTTAGTCCAGGTTGTCTTTCTCTGTCCAAAACCACAACAGTTTCTCAACCAGTATTCCCCCTCCTGGGTGTTCTCACCATTATCTTCTTAAAACTTGAATCACAGCATGTTCATGCTTCTGCCTGTGTTTTGCACTTAGAGTAAAATGCAAATTCTTGAAGAGGGCCTAAAAGGTATTGTTTAATCTGCCTCTTCTCCCTCTCCTGCTCCGTCTTGCCATACTTCTGGCTCACTACACTCCAAACACACTAGTCTTTCAGTTCCTAGAATCTGGTGGAGCTTTTAACCAACCGAGGGCCTTGCACTCTTAGCAGTCCTGTGGCTACCGACCCTCATTTCCCCTCCTGCACCTCTTCTCACAGCTAGTTTTCTCCACTTCCTTAAGTTTCAGCTTAAAAATCTTCCCTGACCACTTTATCTAAAGTGGGTTCCCCTCAACTTTTATTCTCCATCAGCCCCCTGCTTACTTCTGTCATTCCTTTTTTTAAAATAAATTGGTGATCATTTGCTTGGTTTTTGTCTGCCTGTGGATCAGAATGTAAACTCCCTGAGTCCTGCTGAGTCCCTGGCAGGTGATGAGTAAATATCTGATGAATGAATAAGAGACCTGGAAGTTGATCCCTAGATCTACAAGGACTAAATGTGATGAAATAGGTACCAGCTCCTCTTGGTACTTTTGAAAAGCACAGCTTTTCTTATAGCAGAAGATACTAAAGTTCATATTTTAGAGGGTCTTAAAGGTAGGAATTGGCAAAACATAAATCTGTTTAAAATCAGGATGGCTAATGCTGAAGATAAAACATGATAGGATCTAGAAAAAAATTTAATGGATTTCCAAAAATATATATTTTCTAGTTTATGATAGATCATTTACTCCCCCAGCCGACCCCCAAACTCTTCACCTGTCCATGGTCTCCATCTCAGCAGTGACTGGCTCTACCCTGGTCCCAAACCAGAATTCTAGGTATTGTCCTGATTCTGTCTTCTTTCTCTCCTTCCACATATATTCCTGTTTCCTTTTGCTGTGTCACAAACCACCCTAAAACTTAGTGGCTTTAAAACAAACAAACCAACAAACGTAGTGGCTTAAAACAACAGTGTACTATTACCTCTTATGGTTCTGTGGGTTGAATGGGCTCAGACGCATGGGAATGGCTTAGGGCTGGGGCTGGGGTCATCTGAAGGCTCTAGTGATCTGGACGTCCAAGATGGCACCCACATGGCTGACAGTTGTTGCCACTGTCGGCTGGGAGCTTAGCTGGGCCTGTCAACCAGAGCGGCTATATATGTGTGACTTCTCCACTTGGCTTATACTTCTCAAAGTATGGCAGTTGTGTTCCAATAGTAGAAACTCCAAGAAGCAAGAAATCAAAAATAGAAGCTGCAGGCCTCTTGAGGCCCAGAACCTGCCACAGTGTCCCTTGTGCCATATTCTTTTGTCAAAGCAGTTACAGAGCACACCCAAGTTCAAAAGGAGGAGCTATAGAACCCAGCTATCAGTGGAAACAGTGTCAATGAATATGTAGCCACCTTTAATTGGCCACAATGCCCCATTATGTTCTGGCCATTCCACCTCATAAAAAGCCTTGCAGTCCCTTCTCTTCATTCTCACGGCCACTACCCTAGTACCGGCCACCATCAAATTCTCTCCTAGATCATTGCAAAAGCTTCCTTCCGTTTAGTGGTCTCTATATTATAGCCCAAATGATCTTCATAGAAAGTGACTGAGTTGACCATGACTTTAAAGTCTTTCATGGGTCTCCATTGCTCTTAGCATAAAGTTCAAACACCTGGTCATTTCCCAAGAGGAGCCTGAATGATCTGGCCCTCAATTACCTAGTCAACCAAATCCTCACCCCAGCCCTCCTCCACCGTATTTTCTGATCCATTGCTGTATTCGTTAGTTTCCAGTCACAAAATCGGAGCTGCTCTAGGTATTTTAAACAGAGGCAGTAAAACATATGGAATTGCTTTCAAAACTTGTAAGGGCTGGAGGGGCAAAAAAGGTGACCCAGAAGTGAGGAAGTGCCTGGGTACTAGGCTGGAGCAGAAGGGGAGTGTGTTACCCAACGCTCATGATTGCTGGGCTGCTCAGGCCGACCCACTGCCGGTACAGCCACTGCAGGGCCACTTTGCCACCACTGCCCCAGGAGCCCAGGAGTGCCCCCCACTCACTGATGCTACTGCTGCCCCCTCCCCGAGATGCTACAAGGGCAGGGAACATGGCTCCTCCCTCCCTCCTGCCTCCAGTCTCCTACCAGCGCTTCCCCTCGGCAGCACCTCCCCAGAAGCGCCAGAAGCGAGCTGGCAGAGGGGTCTGGTTGGTGTACTCTGCTGACTCAGCCTCCTGCAACATAGAGAAAAGCAGTCATGGAGCCGGGAGCCAACAGACAGCTGAGCAGAGAGCTAAATGCTTCTGCGTTCCGTGAACTCACCAGGCTCTTTCCCTTCTGTTTTTTGTTTGTTTGGCGGCACCGTGCCCTGCGGCATGCGGGATCTTAATTCCCCGACCAGGGATCGAACCCACGTCCCCTGCAGTGGAAGCGTGGAATCTTAACCGCTGGACTGCCAGGGAATTCCCCTCTTTCCCTTATGAACATACTTTTCCCTCTATCTGAAATGTTCTTTCCTTCTTCTACTTGACCTTGCTTTCTCCTGCTTGTTAGAATTCTCAGTGCAGATGTCACCTGTTCCAGGAATCCTTTCTTAATGCCCAGTCGGGATTAAACTCCTCTATTCTGGGCTACACGGTTCTACCAACCCTCTCTTGACACTTGTCACCTGAGTGTTTACTGCTCTGTAGTCTTACTAAGTTGTATTCCTCTCAAGGGTAGAACGCTCCCTTTTCATCCTTACCACCTAAATCATAGTAGGCAGTAAATAAATATTTAATGCAAGGCTCAGAATCTGGGGGATAATTACGATGGCCTCTCAAAGGTCTGTGAGCCCTCAGATTTGTATGCAAAATATAGTGCTTATGTGAATTTTTCCAGAGAGAGGATCCACCATCGGATTCCCAAAGGGGTCAACGACTCCTAAATATTTAAGAAACTGTATGTATGGATAACGGAATGAACTCACAATATTCCTAAAATGTAAAGAAAAATGTAACTGCCAGGAAGAAAGTGAGTATCAAAGACCATTTCAGTGTCTTAGCCTCCATCACAACTTTTATTGAACTCCTGTATGTAGAGAAGCAAAATCAGTACCAAGACTGATGATGTACATGGAAATACAAAATAATCTGCAAAATAGAAATCATTAGCAAGTGTAATTATTAGCAGCTCTGCAGAGATGCTTTGTATATGGACTGGGAGTTGGTGGAACTGGGTGGGGCTCAAGTGTGGTGGCAGGACAGGTAAGCCAGGTGTCCTGATTCCCAGAAGAATCACAGGCACAGGGCAGGCATGTTCTAGACCCCTTTGCCCTTCAGGAAGATTCAGCTCACTCTAGCACCTAAGTGTAGAGACCTCATGGGATGAAGAAGTAATGACAATTAACTATTTCATTTCACATATTTGTTCCATCCTGAAAGACTAGACAGATCTCTAAGCTGCCCAAGGCTTAACGTTGCTTAGGTCACTTTAAAACCATTCACTTGGAGACTTCCCTGGTGGCGCAGTGGTTAAGAATCCGCCTGCCAATGCAGGGGACACAGGTTGAAGCCCTGGTCCAGGAAGATCCCATATGCCACGGAGCAACTAAGCCCATGAGCCACAACTACTGAGCCTGTGCTCTAGAGCCCGCGAGCCTCAACTACTGAAGCCCATGTGCCACAACTACTGAAGCACGGGCCTAGAGCCCGTGCTCTGCAACGAGAAGCCACTGCAATGAGAAGCCTGCGCACCGCAATGAAGAGTAGCCCCCGCTCGCCGCAACTAGAGAAAGCCCGTGCGCAGCAACGTAGACCCAACGCAGCCAAAAAGAAGGAAAAACAAAAAAAACAAACAAAAAAAACGAGCTAGGCTTACAGCTACTAATCTCTTCCCACCTCCCCAAACAGTGTGCTGCTCCTCCAGTCCCTTGTAATCTACATCAGCATCTCCCAGTGCACTCAAGATGCTTTTCCTGGAGAGAGTTCCAGGGTCATATAAGTTGAAGTGCTGCCTTTTATACCCTCTTTCGGGAGAGCCACAATGAGGATGTAAGGGCTCTAAGGAGTTCTCACTGCCATAGCCATTCAGGAGAGAAATTGGCAGTATTTAATAAATTTAACATGCGTACACCCTATATCCCATCTCCCTACTCCTGGGTACGCATCAAAAATCAGTTTTCTGGTGTATAAGAAGATGTGTTAAAATGTTCATCGGATACCAATATGTAGCAGCAAAGAGTTGGAGGTAACCTTCCTGCAGCAATCAGAAGGATTAATCTACAATGTAGCCAAGTGAGGGAGGCTGAAAACAGAACGGGATTCCCAGTACAATGCCATTATTGTAAAACTGTAAATCACATGCATCTTATACATTGTTCAAAATATACTTATGTTTAAATACTTATGTTAAGTAGAATAGCAATGGCACTCATTAGAGAGCAGGTGCACGTATGGGATGTCATCGCGTCCAAGCTCGTACTGCTGGCCACACAACAAGCCCATACATCGAGAGACGAGGTTTGGGGGCAAGGAATAGCGACTTTATTCGGAAAGCCAGCTGACAGAGAAGATGGTGGACTCGTGTCCCAAAGAACCATCTTATCCGAGTTAGAATTCGTTTGGGCTTCTTTAATGCTAAAAGGGGAGGGGAGGTGGCTGGTTGTTGCAGACCTCTTGGTGCCAAAATCCTTTGTTCTTGCAGCTGTCCATGTAGGTCTGGTCACAATGTTCCTATAAACCTCCACCAAGACAACTGTTATTCTCTGTTCTGCAACTTTTTATCTCTACATGAAAGGAAAAGTGTTATACCTTTAAAGGTCAAAGCCTTGAGAATGGGCTACCCCATAAATTTCAGGCTACAGGCAACATTCTTTTAAAAAAGGTGCAGAGCCAGCGTGACTAAGCACAGGCAACAGAGCCCAAAAGTTAGAGTTAAAGGAACAGATCCAATATGGAGTCAGGTTTGTTCTTCTCTGTTACAGGGGAGCAGAGGCGGGCGGGAGGGGGGCACAATAAAAAAATAAAAGAAGGAACATGAGATGATGTTTCGCAGACTGAACACATGCCTTTAATCTGACTCCTTCCTCAAAGTCTGCTAAAATGGCAATAAGGGAATAAAAAAGGATATAAACCCGTGAGTTCAAAGAGAATAGAAAAGGAGATCAGCCGTTGAGAGAAGCTGATGGAATTTTTGAAAGTTAGAAAGCAGATGGTCAAATCTAACTGACTTAACAGACCAGAGGAAGCCAAAACTTCAGAGCCTGCACAGAGGTAAGGCATTAAGAAGCAAACGCATTCAAGCTAGAAGACCCCAGAAAACCAGAAGTTAGGGGGAACCTCAAAGGCCAGGCCGTGCACAGGGGTGAAAACAGAACTGGCTGGAGGTACGGACAGGGAGCAGTGGGTTCCTGGATCCCTCCTTCTCCCCCTGCCCCAACAAAGGCAGGCGGTTGATTCAGCAAGGTCCTGATTCTGACGCACTAGACACACAGAGAAAAAACACGCCACAGCTGAGCAAATGGGATTCGCCGGGGCCGGTGCTCATAGTGGGGGAAGCAGGAGGTACATGGGAAATCTCTGCACCTTCCACTCAGTTCTGCTGTGAACCTGAAACTGCTCTAAAAAATAAAGTGTAGGAACAAAATAATAATCATAATAAATAGGGAGTTTTAAAATGCTTTGGCATGGATTCTCATTTTAAGAAAATAAAATATAGCATTTTCACTTGAGAAAATAAAAGGAATCCAAATGGCGCTTGTCAGGTGAGAAAACTGCGATGCAGGGAGAGTGACTATCTCCCTGGCGATGACATGGCGGGTGGGAGACATGGCCTGGGCCCCTCCCCTCTCCCCCCCAGCACCGCTGCTTCCAGGTGACCAGAGGCCCTGCATCCCGGCAGCGGTGGGCCTGCAGCAGGCTGGCTGCTTCCTCTGGTGTTTATGGCCGCAGCGGTTTACTGGCTACTCGGGTGAACATCTAAAAACATCTGGACCTTTCCTCTTCCGTGGCAATAAAAACAACTTCCAAACAGGGTCGGGGGGTCTGTGCTGATGTATCAATCTGTGGACCTGAGCTGTAGCCATTTTATTCTTGCCATTTCATTCACATTCAGGTGAGCTTATCGTCATGTTTATCTTGTTTTTGTTCCGTCATAAGGCTTTCAGGTCTCTGACGCTGCAGGTCCCGGTTTGCCTCCCCGCACTTCTCTTCAAACAGTGTAGAGCCGCAGGGTTCTAGAACAGACGGAAAAGGCTTTTGGAGGCCCCACTCAATCTCCCCATTTTATGGATGAGGAAACCCATGCCTAAGAAAGTCTCAGTAGCTTGTACCTCTAACCACCATCTGTCAGTTAATTAAGTTACATTTCCCTGCTGGTAGAATCCCATCAGCATTGTGTATATGTGTTAACACTTTTTTTTTTTTTGAAGTATAGTTAACTTACAATGTGTTAGCTTCAGATGTACAGCAAAGTGATTCAGTTATACATGCACACATATATATATCTTCTTTTTTAGATTCTTTTCCATTATAAGTTATTACAAGACATTGAATATAGTTCCCTGTGCTATAACAGTAGGTCCTTGTTTATCTATTTTATATATAGTGGTGTGTATCTGCTAATCCCAAACTCCTAATTTATTTTCCCCCGGCCCCTCCCCATCCACTATCATTGTGTGTTTTATGAAAGCCTTGCTTTGTGCTGTGAAGATTTTACTTTGGACCCAGGGAATCTCTTCACCTTTCAGCCCTCTGACCTAGGAGGTTCGATTCACACTCAGAGCTGTCTGTGCACTTCCCCTCTGCTTTCCAGGGAGCCTGAGCCAGCAGGCCCTGCCCCACGGGCTGTGCTTCACTGATGACCCTACTGGTCAGCACAGAGGAGAACACCCAAAATGCAAGTTTAAAAAAATATGCATGGGCTTAATGTATCCTTGATGCCTAGTGCATCTCTCAACAGCATTTCTTTCACTGTTTTAAGTAACACTCTCTTTTAAGCAGGAGCGAGGGCTGGGGGTTCAGAAGCTGGTCAGCAGCCCCTGGTCACCCCAGGTTGTGAAAACACACCCTCTGGTCAGCTCTGCATCTCTTGCCCACGCTTTTTCTTCTTCTCCCTCTTCCCTGTTTCTCTCTCTCTCCCTCCCTCTCTTTTTTGGCCTTCTTTCTCCCCCTTTCTTGGGCCTTTCTTCCCACGGCACCTTTGATACTTTCCAAGCCACTGACATGAGGTCAACTCTTCCTGTGTGTGTTGTTGGTGTGATGTAATGAAGTGTTTGTTTCTACCCCCTGGAACATGCAGTAGGCCCCCGTCCCCCCTCCCGTCTCTGTCTCTCTCTCTCTCTGTGTCTCTCTGTCTTTGTGTCTGTCTCTATCTCTCTATGTCTCTGTCTCTGTCTTCCTAGCACTATCAGGTGGTGGGTTTCTAGGGGCTCTGTCTCTCTCTGGGGGCTTTGCTCACTTCAAGGTGCAGAGTAAAAGGGCCTGGGATGTGGATGGAGAGCATGCCTCGCTGCTGCGTGGTCACCCTTCCTGCTTGCTGCTCATCCAAGTGCCTCCTGGAAAACAGCTCTGCAGATTAGCATGCTCATCAAACAGCTTTATTTGCATATTGGGGTCACAGGCTCTTGTCCTGTGGGAGGCACCTGGGGATCCTGTGTTGCACAAAGACCATCCCACCCTTCTTGTCATACTTGAAACTGGCCTTGACCTGCAGCTCGGCTGGTGGGCAGGAGAAATTCTTGGGCAAGTTCTCACGACCTTAGAGCCTAATGTTTCTACGGTGTCAGAACACTAACACTGCAATTCACCCTTAAAAAGCCAGTGGTATATATTTTTATTAATTTTTGATTTCAAGATAACACACATAGTTTAAAAATAGTCAACTAAAACTTGAGTATACAGTGGAAAGTAGCATGTGTTCCTTCCACCCCAGACCTCCACTCCCCACTGTTTCTTATGTGTCCTTCCAGAAACATTCTGTACATATACAAGCACAAACCCATGTTTATATGTGCATGGTAGCTTATTTCACCGAGGTGACAAAATCGAGAAGTCTGCCAAGGAGAGCTGAGTTGGAGGATGACACTTGCAGTGATGAGCAAGGAGACATCGGGGCCACGGAGAAGATGCAGGGGATGGGGGGGCCTGGAGGACAGGTTCAGGGACTCTGACCGGGAGACCCACCTGAGCAGGACAGGGAGGGAGGCTGCCGACAGCATCAGGGACTGCTTCTCGAATTAATAGTGTGGAGACGTGGGGAGATGGGAAGGGGAAGACATTAAGGGAAAAAAACACTATTTGTAACAGTTTCTGGCCTCTTAGATCAAGAGGTTACGGGTACCACTTATAACACAGGCCTTTCCAGCCTCCTTTTATGTCAAACGCATCAAGAATGCCCTCGTTGGGCTTCCCTGGTGGCACAGTGGTTGAGAATCCGCCTGCCGATGCAGGGGACACGGGTTCGTGCCCCGGTCCGGGAAGATCCCACATGCCGCGGAGAGGCTGGGCCCGTGAGCCATGGCCGTTGAGCCTGCGCGTCCGGAGCCTGTGCTCCGCAACGGGAGAGGCCACAACGGTGAGAGGCCCTCGTACCACAAAAAAAAAAAAAAAAAAAAAAAAAGAATGCCCTCGTGGGGGCTCCGGCTGTGGATACATCAGCTCAGTCCACAGAGCCAGTACCTGCCCTTTTCCACAGGTTGGTTTTTTTTCTCCTTTCCTTTCAAAGTGTTTCTTTCCTCGTGGCCACCTAATGCTTTTCCACGAGTGCTGGCATGAAACTTCACGACTGTTTCCAACCAGAAAGAACAATCTTCCCTTCAAAAGGTCAGGACTCTTTGGTGACAAACACAATTCAAAATAGCTTAGGAAAAGGGGAGCCGTGTGGATGTTACGTGGCATCACCTAGATCCCCCTTCATGAATAACTCTCCACCTCAAATGCCAGGAGTGCCGTGGCAGCCCCTGGGCTGTCAGCTCCTCAAGGGGCTGCATCAGCACAGGAGAGACACCTTGCAGAAAGCCAGGTCCACGTCCAGGGACACGTCATTGAGGGGCACATGGTCTCGCCCTAGATTTGGAAGGAAGACTCGCTGTCCAGAGCCCCCGGGGGCCGGTCCAGGCTGTCCTGTTGCCTGTGTAGCAGTGAGGCTCCTCCCTCCACCCAATCCTGTCCTCCATCCACAGGTGTTGACACCAAGACACTCCCTAATGGGCCACCTGCCCACCGAACTCCATCTCCATCCCAGCCTGGTCAGGGAAGCTACTGGCTCCTGTAACCAAACCATTCGCGGAGCAGCAGCGCAGCAGCCCGGGACCCGTGTACCAGGGGCTGGATCGGGGGTTCGACCAGAGACCTGCTCCACGCTGGCCTCACACTGGCCGCTCACACCAGAGAGAAGCCAGACTTCTCCTGTCTCTTCCTGTTGGGCTGCACCCCACAGGCCTGCAAGCCCTGCACTTGCCCAGCTTTAAGACCGAAGAAAGAGCCCAGAGTCAGCGAACGAGACATCAATGGTTTAATGGACGGGGGAGCTTACGTGTCAGAAGCAGGGTCCTAGAGCGACACCCCAGCACAGTGGGCAGGACATGGCAGCAGGCTTCGCTGGTAGGGGGTGGTGTGAATTGCCAGTTATAGGGGGAATTACGTCAGGTTGGCTCCTTGGTTACCAGGGATACTAGCAGAGGGCACGCCCCTCACCACCCCCTTTGACAAGAACAATCATCACCTGGGACCTGGCAAGTATGTAGGAAGGTCAGTCAGATGAGTGGGGTGTAGGTGAAGCAGGGGCTAGTCCAGCAGGGGATGCACGGAGAGCAAGAGAACAGCCATCTTGAGTGGCCAGACCATACATTGTCCCCAGGGCAGATGCTGGGAAAAGGCGCTGATCGGCCTTGACTGGGGCAGGCGGCTCAGACTCAGGAAGAAGCAACGCCGGCTGTGCCCAGTTTAACTGTTCAGAGGCGGGCCACAGCCAGGCAACATAAGATGCAGGAGAGTACTATTGAGTGGACAAACCATGACCCCCGGACACCATGGGCAGCCTGTCCCCATCACTTAGTCTCTGCCGGGGAGCCCCCGCTGTCTGGCCCAGGGGAAGCCGGGGGCAGCATGCTGGGCCGTGACCTTGGAGGTCCGGGATACCCCCTTGCTGCATGCTCCTGTTAACGTTTGTTTCTTCACAGGGTTTAAGTCTCCTGAGGTGGGCATCATGCTTTCTGAACTGGACTCCTCACAGGCCCTCGACTGGGAATAACAAACGTGGTGGATGAACCGACACTAGTGCCTTGTAGTTTAAACGAAGAGGAATGGCATGGACTGCTTAGCAAGGGTGTCTCTAATCCCCACTTAGATGTACTTTTCAACTCATTCCAGACATTCAAAACAGTGCTAACCTATAAGTACAACAGCCCTTGAGGTTAGTAAGGAAAACGTAACATTAAGAGAATCAAAGCAAATTAAATAAAAACCCCAAACCTAACAAAATAGAGATGCCCAGCTCTCTTTCACACCCCTCCCCCACCCCCACAAGCCACAAAGGCCAGGTCAGAACTGCATGCACTCTGCAGATAGAGAGACCCTCAGGATCCTGCATGGCCCCCTCCCCCCACTGCCTCTGTTCCCTCTGAGAACTGATTGGACCAGGATGGGCCCCTGACCTAAAACAGGCACATCTCCCTCCGGCCGCTTTGGAATCAAGACCCTGAGGTGCTGTGGGTCCATTCGGTCCTCAGCTGGGAAGCTATGTGAATGCCAGGTGCACAGGGGCTACACCTCACCAGGAAAGTGCAGAGGTCAGGAAGCAGGGCCTCAGAGACAGGGACCCTGAGGTCCTGGGGCTGGGACAGTACACCTGGGGCCTGTGGAGCCAGGGCAGACTTCTTGTGTGCCTTGTCTCTGGTTTTTGTGCTGACGACATCAGCTGAAAGGAAAAGGTTCCAAACAGGCCCTGCCCCTATCCACTGCCCTGCTGTCCAGCTCATCCTTCTTTGATTTAGCAAGTGAGTGGCCCACGTGAAACCTCTCCTGAGCATTTACATCCTGATAGGGATCAATGCCTTCTACCAAAGGGACTAACTTTCAAGGAAAGAATTTCAGGCTTCTGCTGGGAGTGCATTTTCCAAGCAATCTGGAAGCTGGGGGGACCTGACTGTATTCTGGGGGCAGGCCCTGGTGAGGACCAAATAAGTGAGAGAATCAGGGGTCTTGTGGCCTGCAGGGTGGGCTGGGCTCTGATCTGAGGTCTCCACACCTGAGGCCTCCCTGACACCTGCCCCGAGCACTGGCCCCTGTGCTTGGCCTGTGGGTGAAGCATGGATGGACACGCAGCCCAGGAAGGGCAAAGGATTCTCTGTGAAATCAGGGACCATTTGGGGGAGCGAGTGCGGGTGACCACAAGAGTTTCCCAGGAAAGGGAGATAACTTAGGAATTATACAAACCTAAGAGGAGATGAATCATTTTTTTTTCAGAAGGGATTTGGGAGAAACACGTGTCTTCCAGGACAGGTAGCTTGCAAGTTGCCATGGAACAAGATGCGGGGAGGAAACAGGCTGTGTTAGTCAGGGCTCTCCAGAGAACAAAAGCAACAGGCTATATAGAGAGATATGCACAAAAGGGGACTTATTACAGGGACTAGCTCATGCCTTATGGAGGCTGAGAAGTCCCCTAATCTGCTGTCTGCAAGCTGGAGGCCCAGGAGAGCCGGGGGGGTAGTTCAGTCCGAGTCTGAAGGTCTGAGAGCCAGGAACAATGATGTGTGAGCCCGGGAGGAGATGGACATCCCAGGTCACCTGGAGCAGAGGGCAAATTTAACCCTCCTCTGGACTGAATTATGCCCCCCGCATTGATAAGGGTGATCTTCTTTACTCAGCCTGCGAACGAGAGGGCTGACGGTGTAAGTTCCAGGTGGAGTCCCGAGGCCTGAGGACCAGGGCACCAACGTGTAAGTCCCAGTCCAAGGGCAGGAGAAGACCAGTGTCCAGCCCCGCGTCCAGCAGAGAGAGCAGATCCCCTCCTCCAACTCTTAGTTCTGTTCGGGCATCTGTGTTGGGGAGGGTGATCTTTCCTCAGTTCACTGATTCAAATGCTCATCTTTTCCAGAAACACCCTTCCAGCCACACCTGGAAATGTTACCAGCGACCTGGGCACCCTCAGCCCTGTCAGGTGGACACATAATGTTAACCATCACACAGACCAACTGGATTTTAGATCCTCTAGGATTCTACCAGGTATGTAGTGAGATGCATGCCCCCCACCATGGGTAGATGGGGCCACTGGAGCCTTTGACTTCAGTGGGAGTAAGCGATTTGCTGAAGAAACTCAGTCGATTAGTGGAAAAGTCAATTGTCCAACCAATACTGAGTGACTGGAGGTGCCTGGTACTGTAATGAGGACACGACAGTGGTAAACATCGCAGGCCCTGCCCTCCTAGAGTCGAGTCTGGTATGAAGGACAGACACTGAACAAGTAAGGGGAATGGGATGTGAGTTACACAGAAGGGCAGGTGTCAGGCAGACGGCAAGAGAAGCTGGGCGCCCACATTCAGGTTCCCTACACGGGCTCTGCACCCTCCACAGCCTCACAGCGGGGTTTCACTGGCATCCCCATTTTACAGATGAAGAAACCGGAGCCTTGAGAGGTTCAAGGTTTTGCCCAAGGTCACACCCCCAGTAAATGGCAGAGCTGGGGTTTGAACAAAGGTCTCTCTGACACCCAAATCTGGGCTCTTTTGGCTTTCTGTGGCAAATTATAGAAATCCAAGTCAAACTATCTTCGACAAAGAAGAGGATATTTGGGTCCCCTAATTTAGAAGTGTAAGTGTAGGCTTTAAGCGTGGCTAATCCAGAGGTTAAAATAATGTCACTGGGGGTCCATCCTTCTCTTCAGGTATAGGACAGGCTCTCCCGAGTGGCAGACTTCATGGCCACCCAGATCATGTCCAGGCCAGTCACCCCAGTAAAGAGCTTCTGCTGCGGTGGCCTGGAGAGGACTGTGGGGACATAGCTTTGGTCACATGCCCATCACTAAACCCGTTAGGCAACTGGGGGGCGGGGGTGAGGTCCTCCAATTACCCACGCCTGGCCGAGACTGCTCTTGGGTAGGCAGCAGCCCCACCTGAACTGCATGGAATCAGCTCCCCACAGGAAGAAGGGCTTCTGTTGCCGAAAGAGAGGGAAGGGATGCTGATCAGGCAAAACCAGGCCCACCATGGCTTTTCACCACTATTCTCTGTGTCGAGTTGCCCTTCCATCCTGCACTAAGCAGCACAGCCCAAAGTGCCAAGACTCTGAAGAAGAGAATAGAATGAACGCTAAGGATGAACCACGTTTTATCATAGGACCACCTAACAACTGGTATTTATTCATTCCACCACCTGTTAGCACACAGTAATTAGTGCTGTTCCAGGCCCAGGGACTAGAGGACTTTTTCTGAAGGCACAGGCCCTGCTCTTCAGGTGCTCTCCACCTGGCAGAGGAGGCAAACCGTTAAGAGGTTGGAATGTGTTAAGAGCAACGATAAAGGCACACGAATGCCTCCAGGATGTGTAAACAATGCTTTCCACTGAAAAACAAAAAGACAGAAGACTCAGTTAAATTAAAAAAAAAAAAAAAAAAAAAATGAGCAGGGCTTCCCTGGTGGCGCAGTGGTTGAGAGTCCGCCTGCCGATGCAGGGGACACGGGTTCGTGCCCCGAGTCCGGGAAGATCCCACATGCCGCGGAGCGGCTGGGCCCGTGAGCCATGGCCGCTGAGCCTGCGCGTCCGGAGCCTGTGCTCCGCAACGGGAGAGGCCACAACAGCGAGAGGCCCGCGTACCGCAAAAAACGCCCCCCCCAAAAACAAAAAACAAAACAAAACAAAAAAATGAGTAAAGAACTCGAATAGACATTCCTCCAAAGGAGATACACCCATGGCCAACAAGCCCATAAAAAGATGCTCAGGATCACTAGTCACGAGGGCGATGCAAATCAAAATCATGAGATACCAGTCGACACCCATTAGGGCAGCTGCTGCGTTGAAAAGTAAGACAAAGGATGTGTGGAGAAACAGGAGCCCTCATACACTGCTGGTAGGAATGTAAAATGGTGCAGCCACTGTGGAAAACAGCTTGGCGGATCCTCAAAAAGTTAAACAGAATTACCCTCTGACCCAGCAACTCTGCTCCTACGTACACACTCAAAATAACTGTAAGCAGGCACTCAAACATATATTTGCACACCAGTGTTCACACCAGTACAATTCACAAGAGCCAAAACGAAACCCAGACGTCCATCAGTGGATGAATGTAAAACAAGTTGTGGTCTATACACGCCACAGAAGCTTCATCCATAAAAAGGAATGAAGCACTGATACATGCAGTGAAACTTTGTGCTAAGCGAAAACAGTGCTACACAAAAGGTCAGGGTCACAAAGGTGTTGTATGATTCCATTTGTATGAAATATTCAGCACAAGCAAATCCACAGAAACAAGGAACAGACTGGTGGTTTCAGGGTGCGGGGAGAGGGGTGGATCAAGGAGTAAGCCCCTGCTTACTGGGGCTTATTCTGGGGTGATGAACATGTTTTGGAACTAGATAGAGGTGGTGGTTACACAATATTGTGATTGTACTAAATGCCATTGAATCACTCACTTTAAAATGCTTAATTTCATGTGATGTGAATTTCACTCAATGAAAAACGAAAGTGCCCATGAAGTTGTACGTAAGTTATACAAAGCATATGAGAAGTCAGGCCAGAGAAGGAGGGGTGATTAAGTGCATGGTGGGGTCAGGAGAGCCGTTCTGGGCACAGATTTCCTCTGGGGAGATGCTTTGAGTAATGGAGGCAAGTGCAGCTGTGTGCAGGGACCCACGGTTCCGTTTTCTTCTGATTTACAAGGAGGCTGGTGCTTCTCACCAGGGAGATGGGCCTTCACTGCAGGGTCAGCCCCGAGCCCAGCTGTGCTTGCTGGAGCTTGTTTAGAGCTTGCTTGTTCAGAGATGGGAGGAAGGGCTGTTCTCCAAGGACTGTGCGTCCCCTGCCCCATTGCTGCGGCTGCACAGCATCCTGGGCAGGACAAAGCGGCCCTTGTGTGGATGAAGCAGCTACAAGGTACATTTTCCTCTGGGGCTGAATTGCCACCCTGCAAGGCAGGAAGGTTTCTTTCCATTGCACAGAGCGCCTCATTTCATGTCTGAGGGGCTCCGGGCAATGGAGTCCACTCAGGTCTGGGCTGTGCGCTGCGGAGGGTGGGGACTTGGGAAGCTAGGGACCACTTCCTGGAATGACACGATGGAATCAGACAGAACCTGTTGGCAGGTGTGGCTCTGGAGTTAATGCATGCATGTTCCCTGAAGGTTTCACTCTGCAGTTGGCTTGGGGAAAGGTAAGGCATTGGCATGCCCCCTCCATTTCCCCTTATTTTGGGCATTTCCTCCCCATTTAAGGCCCCCTTTCTGATACCCATCAGACCCCTCCTTTTCTCCAGAATCCCCTTCCACCCGTCTGTTCCATTGTTCCGTTTTTTCAAGGTCTCTGACACAAATTCAAACCACTGCTTTGCGGTTCTGCTTTGGACAGGAACTAGCTAGCACTTATCATTAGCCAGTTCATTTAACCCTAGTCATTAGCACAGAAAGCAGGTACTGTATTGCTAAGTCCACTGTACTGATAAGGAAACAGACTCAGAGAGATTGGGATTTGGCCAAGGTAAACAACTGGTTAGTGGCAGGATAGGATTCAAGCTCTAAATTTAATGTTAATAAACTGACCTCTACTAGTAAACCAGTGATTGGAGAAATTATCCCTCCCAAATGACATAATGTCTCAACAGAGTAAAAATGAGATTTTTGTGGTAGCAGCAGTGTATTTGCAGAGAGATGGGAGGTATTTGGACATATATTTTATAGGACGAGGAGGTCTTTCTATAATCCCCAAATTATATGACAGCCTATTCTACGTATACCAGAAGCTGCTATTTAACAGCTTTATTTCGCAAAAGGCTCAATAGCAGTATTTGCTCTTTAAATTGACAAACAGGTGACTCTGAGTGAGCACAGGTGCACTGAGGCACTTTCTTCACAATCCTCTTAATTTAAATATATGCTGGAAACAGAATCAAGAGTAAGACTCACCTAAGGCCACAGGCAAGCTGGGATGCTCTTCTCAACTCATTTCAAGTGCTCTGTCTCCTAGGAAGCCCCCAGACCCCCACCCCTTTTGTGTTATCCCCTCCACTAGACCTTGACATCCTGTGCTCAGGGACTGCATTTAAGTAATCATCTTGTCCAGTGCTCTTTTAGTGGGAAAAAGGAGAAAGAGAGGAAGAAATAAAAGTTTCCAAAAGGTTTATTTACATTTCATTATAAAAGGACAGGCCAACCGATGATCATTTTATGTATAAAAACATCGAATCACTACGTTGTACACCTCAATTACGCTTCAACTGAAAAAAAAGACAAGCCAATTAAAAAATGGGCAAAGGACTTGAACAGATATTTCTCCAGCTGAGATGTACACATGGCCAACAAGCACATGAAAATATTTAACATCATTAGTCATCAGGGAAATGCAAATCGAAACCACTTCACATCCAACAGGATGGCCAGAGTTGAAAAGACAGACAATAACAGGTGCTACTGAGGATGTGGCGAAATCGGAACCCTCACACACTGCTGGGGGGAATTCGAAATGGAGCAGCCACTTTGTCACACAGTCTGACAGCTCCTCAAACAAGTGAACTTATACACTGGACCTACTTACACATGGAGCTGTCATAGGACCCAGCACTCTTAGGTATACAGCCAAGAGAAACAAAGACACGTGTCCACACAAACTTATGAAAGAATGTTCATAGCAGCATTAATCGTAACGGCCAAAAGGTGAAAACAACCCAAATGTCCATCAGCTGATGAACGGATAAACAAAGTGTGGTTTATCTACACAATGGAATATTATTTGGTCATAAAAAGGAATGAAATGCTGATACATGCTCCACCCTGGACGAACCTTGGGAACATTGAGCCAATGAAAGAAGCAGTCACAAAAGACCACTTGACGTATGATTCCGTTGATATGAAATGTCCAGAAATGGCAAACCCATAGAGGTAGAATGTAAATTAGCAGCTGCAGGGGCTGGCGGTTGGAGTGGGGAGGAGGAGCATAATGGCTAAAAGGCATGGGGTTTCCTTTTGAGCAATGAGGATGTTCTAAAATCGACTCAGGATGTTCTAAAATCGGTGAGAGCTGTAAGTATCTGCGAATACACTAGAAACCACACTTTAAATGGGTAAGTTGTATGGCGTGCGAATTATATAAAGCTGTTTTTAAAAGAAAGTTTCCAGAAGGCACTGTGCCCCTTTCCACAATTCCTCTTTACTCATAATAAACTTGATTACTTGAATTTCAAGTTTTAGCAAGTCTGATATACAATATTTTTAAATGCCTCATAAGCATTTTAATAAATACTAATAGTATTAAATATCCATTGTTGAGTTTGCTAAATAAACAATTTAGTTTCTTAATATGACGTATTTTCTCACAAAAGAATAAAATACTTATTACCTACTAGGAGTTCAGCATCTCTGTTCTCATGATAATCCAAGTCCCCGAGTCTATATTTACGTTTGAATAGGTGATGTGTCTGCAGCTTCTACACTTGACACTTCTTGTAGCGTAGCAGTGGCCCCGAGGATCTGCAGGAAAAAACAGTCCGCTTCCTGTCAGGCCCCAGAGGAACTGAGAGAACAGTGAGGTAAAGTTACCAGCTTGCTAAACGCTGTCACGAACAAACAGACACCAAACCCTAGCGCTGCCCTCCCACCCCATCCCTGGGATTCCCACGCCCTGTGACTAAACAGACCCAGGACAGGGAAAGGGAATTCTGCCTTTGATAAAAGCATCTGACAGAAATGAGAGTCTTTTGCTTTTTCAGGAAGGTATGTAACCTTTGTACAAAAGGCCTGTTTACATTTAACTTTACAGAGCAACTGGAGGGTCTTAAAAATGACACTTTGGCTTCATACGTTTGCTTGTTTTGTCAGTCCCCTCACAAAACCAGCCATGCCTGGTCCCTAGGACCTGACAGCACCTAGCAGCCCTCAGAGTAGGGGTTCCGTGAGATGCTCGCGGTTAAATGAACGAGTGATGAGAACGTGTGTGCAGATGGAGGAGGGCAGGAAGAAACTATGAAAAAGTAGAAACACTGTATTTGTGGAATGAGAGTATGATTACATTGAATCCCCTAAAATTGCCTTTTGGTTTGACTATAATGCTGTTAGATAAGATTTGGGTTACAATGTGCACATGCAATTATACCCACTCGACAGAACCCTATGTAGCAGTTGAGAAGTATAAGGTGTGCCTATAAAGTACTAGCATGGAAGGATGTCCAAGATATAGTTATGACAAAAAAAGAAAGTGAACCCCCCCAAAGAAAGTATTAAATTATGATCATAGTTTTTGTAGTACCCTCCCCTGCAAATGTATGCATTTGATTACATACATACAGATAAAAATCTGGAAAACTGCTCACTAAGCTGTTACCTCTGGTTGGTTCTGGAAAGGATAACAGGGAACTTTCACTTTCTGTGTTCATAGTTCTATATTGTTTGTGTTATTTGCATGATTACACTTTAATTTTAATAAACATTTAAAATCTTAAGGCTTTTCTGCCCTTTTATGTTTTCCTGCACTTTGATCATGTATTAATTTTGTATAGTTAGCAATAAAAAAATTTAAATCACCCATTTTATTTTTTTTAGTCTTTTTTAAAATTTAGTGTTTTTTTTATATTGAAGTATAGTTGATTTACAATGTTGTGTTAGTTTAAGGTGTACAGCTAAGTGATTCAGTTATACATATACATATATCCATTCTTTTTCAGATTCTTTTCCCATATAGGTAATTACAGAATATTTAGAGTTCCCTGTGCTATACAGTAGGTCCTTGTTAAATAAATCACCCATTTTAGCTACACCTTTTCTGTCTTTGGTAATCGCATTAAAAAAAATCTAATTCTTAAAACTCGTGCTCACACTTAGGCCGGCACAGACCCAATTCTAAACCAGCACTGTATTTAGCTTTTCACGAGTCACCAGGCTCTCTGATGGGAAGAGCAGCTGTTCTATCAAATGGCAACTCCTTCCTCCCGCAGTGAAAATGTGGAATCACCCAGCTATCTTCATCTGCGTAAATAATAATTTCCTTCCATAACCTGCCTTCTCCCTCTCCTCTCTCTTTCCTGTTTATCTGAGGGGAAGCTGTGTGTGCTGTCTAGCTGGACTTGGCCGTCAGGAAGGATGGTGACCACCTCAGAGGGGATAAACTAGAGGAATTGGTCTTATTAACAGTCATCACGTGAGATCTCTCTCTCTCTCCTTTTTTTTTTTTTAAAGAAGAGTCAACTGTTAGTCTTTGGTTGGTCCAGGAATCTCGCAATTCTGAGCCTGGGAGTTGGGTCAGTGGCTCCTGACACCTCATCTCCCACGTGGGTCGACCCAAAGGTGCTACTTCCTTCAGGAAACCTCTTCTTCCCTCCTGGAAGACAGAGCGAACAGAAGGTGATGGTGGCTTCTTTCTCAGGGAGCACCCTCTCAAATCTTTGCTCTGAACACACTCTAAATCACAACCTCATCATAACTTCCTCTTATTTTACTCAGAGGTATTTTTCGAGCCTTCCTGCAGAACTGGGTATTTCGTTTATAACATAGCCTTGGATGTATTTACTCGCCAATCTGCCAGGGGGATGATCTGTCTTGTGATTTGCCCCGTGAAAATATCTGGAGAATAGAATCTTGTTAATCACTTGAAAACCACTTGTAAAGAAGAACTGGTTCGAGATGATTTGTGGTTTATTTTTTTTTTGGTCCTTCCCTGTCCCTGCCCCTTCCCCCCACTTCGTTGTGGGTTAATCGTTTTGAAGGACATTACTTGCCTACAGAGTGCACCACCCCACCTTTGGATTAAGAGAAAAGGGAAGATTATTGTTTATCCCTGAGGTCTGGGGACCCCTGTTCCATTTTTGGACGCTGGCAGGTGGGCAAGGTCCCCACGGTAAACCAGCCGAGCTGTTGCAATGGGTCACAAAGCTGGGACGTCTGAGAAACTCATGTCACAATCAGTTGCTCCTCTCTCCCTGGTCCCATTCTTCCCTGACATTTGGAAAAATATGGTGAAGATTAACCCAAGCAATGCAGATGCTGACTATAGAAGAGCCCCAGATACATGATCTCAGGCCCTGCTGTCGGGCCTGGCGGCCCGGCCTCTCCTGTGAGCTCCTTTGACTTGGCAAAACGAAACTGAGGTGAAAACCAAAAGGCAAAGCAGGGGAAATGTGGTCGGGCTGTTTGTCTGCTGTCATTAGCAACCCACTTTCGATCCACTTACTATTTCGGACACCTGAATAGTAAAAGTGTTTGGTTATTATCATGGGGGGTGCCTACGTGCTGAAAAAAATGAGTAAGGTGTGTGTGTGTGTGTGTGTGTGTGTGTGTGTGTGTGTGTGTGTGTGTGTGTGTGTGTGTGTGTGTTTAGGGGGCAGGAAATTCACCACACAGAGAAGTCAAGCTCACAAGCTCGGTGCTGAGGCCAATGAGAAGACAATTTCTGGATTATGTTCAGGCAAATGGAGTGGGAAACTGAAATTCCTGCCTCGGCACAATTCTCACTGATATTTATTTATTTTTTTGGCTGCGTTGAGTCTTCGTTGCTGTGCGCGGGCTTTCTCTAGTTGCGGTGAGCGGGCTTCTCATTGTGGTGGCTTTTCTTTTTGCAGAGCATGGGCTCTAAGCACGCCGTCTTCAGTAGTTGTGGCACGTGGGCTTTGTTGCTCCATGGCATGTGGGATCTTCCCGGACTAGGGACTGAACCCATGTCCCCTGTGTTGGCAGGCAGGTTCTTAACCACTGTGCCACCAGGAAGGTTCCCTCTCACTGATATTTAAGAGAGAAAATCTCCCAACTATTGGAAAGAGGCAGCGATGCAGCCTGATGCCTTCATGTAGAAATGCCTGGGTGACTGGACGTTTGGGGAGCGTCACACCCGTGACTAAGATGGCAGGGCTCCAGCTGGGTTTTCAGACACTTGGCTGTAGGGCAGACAAGTTATTGAACTTTGCTGAGCCTCCACCGGACTGGATGGGTTCTTTTTTTTTTTTAAGATTTTTTTTTTTGATGTGGACCGTTTTTAATGTCTTTATTGAATTTACAATATTGCTTCTGTTTTTTTATGTTTTGGTTTTTTGGCTGTGAGGCATGTGGGATCTTAGCTCCCCGACCAGGGATCGAACCCACACCCCCTGCACTGGAAGTCTTAACCACTGGACTGCCAGGGAAGTCCCTGGATGGGTTCTTAGACTCAAAACTCTAAGATCTGAAAAATTTTGACAATACTGTTCCCTGTTGCTATCGGGGAAACCGACACCACACAGAAAGCCATGGAGATGCTTTTAACGACAGGTTACAAACAAAGTAACAGTGCCAACTCTTCACTCAGCCCCTTCAATGTGCCAGGCGTTGTACTCTGGCGATTCTGCCAGGTTGGTGTTGTGGCCTTTGTGCAGATGAGAACCTTGAGTCACTGGGTGGAGTCTCCCAGACAGTGAAAGGCAGGGAGAGTTCTCTGCCGCCCAAGCCTGGTTCCTGGCATTCATCCTACACACCTGCTCTGACTCAGCATGGGTGAGCTCGGGGGCACCTGAACATGGCATCTCGAGGGACTGAGATGCCCACAGAGGAGTCACGTGACTTTTCACGCTGTCTCTGTCCCTGGTTTGTGAGACAGGAAACAAAGGGGCCACTGCTCAGCAGAAACTGCCCAGCGGAGGCAAGGATGCTCCATGAACTGGAGTCTCACTTAGGGTCACCAGACCTGGCAAGTGAAAACCCGGGACACCCACTTAAGCCTAAATTTCAGATAAACCACGAATAGTTTGTTAGTGTAATTATATCCTGCGAAATGCCTGGGACATATTTATACTAAACAGTACCAGTGGTTTACCTGAAATTCAGATGTAACTGCATCTTCTCTGGCAGCCCCAACCTCACGATATCATATCGTTGCTGTGGACTCTGCTCAGAAAGCCCACAAATCACGATTATTTCCATCCTTCGAGGCCCAGCCCAGATAACATGTCTTCTGCGAAGCGGTCTCCTCTCCCGGCCCCCAGCACACCGTGCCTGTCTTGTAGTCACAGAACAAGCCTTGCTCCTCTCTCAGACATCAGACTCGTGAGGGCAGAGGCTGGTCCTTTTTCCACCGCTCCTCACAGTGGAATTCATTCGTTCCACACTATGCCAACCACAAAGCAGATGTGGATGCTGATCTTGTGGGTTTTCGTTTCGTAGGAAAGCACGGCATTATCCGGGCAGTTATGAACAGCTGCGTGAAGGGATGGGACAAAGTGCTGCAGAAGGGCTGCTCTGAGGCTGGGGTCCTGCACGGCTTCTCTGGTGGGGGGGGTGCTCAGGGGCCAGGATGAACAGGAGGAAGCCACACGACAAGTCAAGAGAAATTTCCAGAAGACACTGAGGGGTAAGAAAATCTGGTCAGGTTGGGGAACTGAAGGCAGGCCTTCGACATGGAAGTGGGACCCAGAGAGAGGTTTTCTACGCGGTGGGTGGCGTGGGACTGAGCTCCACCCCAAATGAAGATGGTGAGTTGGCGGTGGGTAGTGGGGGCACGATATAATCTGTTATAAGCTTTTTGGGCTGCTTGTGAGAATTACACAAAGGGAAGCACCAAAGTGGAAGAAGCAAGACCAGTCAGAGGCCATTATAGGAATTCAGGTGAGAGAGACATGGGGGAGGCAACGTGGAAAGGGGCTCACTTGCTGTCCCACCTGTTCTGGAACTTGTCCACTCCCCCCAAGAAGTGGAGGCTGTCTCCCTTGGCTCCTGGGTGAGATTTTCCCAGCCGGCCTTGACGGATGGCAGGTGGGGAGGTGATGCTGCGTGACTTTCTCAGGCAGGTGGGGAAAGGCAGTGTGGATTCTGCCCGCCCTGCCCTCCCCTCCCTGCATGCTCACCCCTGGGACCCCAGTCTCACTCCATGAAGAAGCTCACACCAGCCCATAGGGAGAGGCCTCCAGTGGAGGCCCCTGCGAAGACCTGTGGCCGCCAACCAGCCACATGGACGCCAGATGAGCCACCCGCCGTGCCTGGTCTGAATCCCTGACCCACAGCATCCATGAGTGCAGGAAACGTTGCTTCAAACCGTTAGACTCTGGGGTAAGATGTCGCGCAGCCATAGTAACTGGAACAAGAGGATCCTGGTTGGAACTTGGGTGGGTAGCAGGGGACCTGGAGAAAAGTGGACCCACCTGAGATGCTGAAAGGAGACAATGTTAACAAGACGTAGTCATGAAAGGGATGGAAAACGTCTCAAGTAGGAAGATAGGAGGAAAGGCCCAGATGGAACACATTTTAAAAATCCCTCTTTACATTTTGAATGGTGCCTGCATTTCAGCTTGAGAGCTTCATTCGTTCAGTTTAAAAATTTGATCCCTGGTAAAATGCAGATTACTCAGGGACTGGTAAAATTTGAGTTTTTCATTCATTTATTAACATCTTAGCATGGATAAAGATTTTGAGATGAAATTTTCTTTTCAGTAACGAAAATGGAGGGGGACTTCCGTGGTGGCACAGTGGTTAAGACTCCACACTCCCAATGCAGGGGGCCCGGGTACGCTCCCTGGTCAGGGAACTAGATCCCACACGCATGCTGCAGCTAAGAGTTCGCATGCCGCAACTAAGGAGCCCGCAAGCCACAACTAAGGAGCTGCCAAGCCACAACTAAGGAGCCCGTGAGCTGCAACTAAGGAGCTGGCGAGCCGCAACTGAGAAGCCCACCTGCCACAACTAAGACCTGGCGCAACCAAATAAATAAATACGTTATCAGAGACTAATCCAAACAGACATAACCCACTGCATCCAGGCAGTGTCTTTCCACTCCAAGCATTTTAGTTAGCCTCTATGTACGACCATATTTTCAAAAAAAGGAGATATATAGGAAATTATCTCTGCAATGCTGTAGTCTGTTTTTTCTTCACTTATAAATGCACACCAAAAATTTTAGTTACCACGTGAATTTTGTGTAGAGATAATTCACACAATATAAAAAAGGCTCTTACAAATCAAGACAAACAAAACAACAGTCAAATATAATGCAAGACGTTGATTTCACCAGTGGTCTCAATCAATGGCCTCCCAGTATCCAGGCTCTGGGTGGTGCCCTCTGGCGCATGCTCTGCTTGGCAGGAGGACCTACTTCGGCTGATGGGATGGGAGTGTCTGCACACACAGGGCAGAGACAGAAGGGCACTGGAGGATCTTTTTCCTCTGTCCAATCCCTGCCGTCAGGAGAGCAAGCCCGGGCCAGCCTGACTGAGCAAAGCCGACTCCATCCTGCACGGCTGGCTCAAGCGACAGGACGCCACCCGCCCGGCTCAGGTAGGATCAGCAAACCACCGGAGGACCTGAAGCCTCTGGAGAAATCAGCAGTTGTTTTCTTTTTTTTTTTTTTTTTTCTTTTTTTTTTTTTGCAGGACGCTGGCCTCTCACTGCTGTGGCTTCTCCCGTTGCGGAGCACAGGCTCCGGACGCGCAGGCTCAGCGGCCATGGCTCACAGGCCTAGCCGCTCCGCGGCATGTGGGAATCTTCCCGGACCGGGGCACGAACCCGTGTCCCCTGCATCGGCAGGCGGACTCTCAACCCCTGCGCCACCAGGAAAGCCCTCAACAGTTGTTTTCTAAGCCACTGAATTTTGGGGTAGTTTGTTGTTGACTAGGTCATAGCTAACTAATGATGATAAAAACTGAAAAAATATAAATGGCCAGTAAATCAATCTAAAGATCTTCAACCTGATCCATAATTAAAGATATGCAGGCTTACAACAGTGAGATGGTATATCACGTTAGTAGAAATTAAGAATGTGGTAACACAGCTCTGGTGATGGCGTGTGCGAATCAGGCACTTTCCCAGGTGGTAGATTTTATTTAATTGATTTATTTATTTCAATTTTTAAATTTGTTTCAAAATTAAACTCAGGACACATTGACTTCATAGGAAATCCACTGGAATGTTCTTCTAGGCTGAACACCTGTTTCCCCTTAGTCTCCCCTAACAGAGCATGTACATGCTAATTACTTTCATTTTGCAGTCACTGCTGTCCCACCCCTACCAGTTATACCAAGACCACCTAAACTGTGTGTGTGGTATTCTGAATGTTCTTAGTTATGCCCTAATTTCAATAACTGAAAAAGATTTTCTGCCATAAGCTGTCACTTGAATTCTTTGGCTACTTTTGAAATGCAAAGAACACTTAAATGATTCTCCTTTGGGGGGATTATTTTACAGGCATTAGTGACTAGCCCCTGGGGCTGTGCTTGTCCCAGGTGGTAGATTTGCTAAGGTATTCCAGCAACACTGAGTAGGGTGGGTGTGTGGACTGAAATGCCACCTCCTCTTTATGGGATTTCCTATGCTGCAGAACCAGGAAGATTATAAACCACGTTTCCTGGGCTCCCTTCCAGCCACACTTCTGGATGTGAGTTGGATTCTGCTAACTGCAGAGCCTGGAGAGGTGCCCTGATTCTGCCAGCAGCACCGCTGGTCCTCAGGCCGTCCTGGTAACCGGGCGAGGAACGCCTGCAGCAGTGAACCCTGAACAAGAGGTAATCACCACTCTGCGGTGTTTTTCATCTTGTTTCATGTGCCCCCGGGATGCCACCCACCCTTAAGTATGCTCTGAGTCTTCCAGAGACGGGGAAGAAGGAAAAGGAGGTGTAGCTCACACCACGAGGCTGGCTGAGATGCCTGCGTCCACGCTGAGGTTGACGTTCTCGGGCCAGAAAAGGCCCCGTGGCAGCGCCTGGGTGGCTGAGGAGTGTAAATATTCTCCAGCGCTCTTCTCAGGAAGGCCTTGGCCTGTCCATGTTACAAAGTCAATTACCTTTCTGGGGGATGTTACAAATGCTTTCCCATAGGCCTTCCTCATACAGGTCAAGCAAATCCTACTGTCACGGCTCAGGTCAGAGGCCAGGCCCCACTTCTACCTCGTTTTTCTCGATAAACATCACATCCCTCTTTCAAATTGGGTCTTGAACCCTCCACACTCTTGCCGGCTTATGAAAGCAATTTTAACAAGTCTACAGACCGTCAAACGTAAGTTCACATTGCTATTCGCGATGGTAGAAAATGTAACACACGTGTTCTACCAACCCCACTCCCTCTAAATACCGATGTCAGTTGAGGTGTTGGTGTGGGTCCACCTGAAGCTGTCTCCTTACCCTCCCTCCGCTCTCCTGTGCATCTGGAGCTTGGCCTCCACGGGCTTCCGGTCCCCCTCCCCCACCTCCCACAGGACCCGCTCCCTAACCCTGCTTTCAGTCGAATTTGACAAAGCTTCACTGGTTATCCCATCTACATCTCATCTTAACGAGAAAAAAGAACCCCAAAATTACAACATAAAAGAATAAGTGTGGACAGTCATACGATGGGGCATTAGACAGCCATTAAAGTAAAAGGTCACAGAATTCTGAAGAGTATTAGGTTGTGCTTGAGATGTAAAGTTGGGGTAAACTGCACATACAGCATCATCTCAACTATGTACATTTACAAAGACTAGGAAGAAGTAAGGGTGGTCATTTCAGGGCAGTGGAATGATCGGTTTTGTTTTCTCCTTTACTTTTTTATATTTTACAATGGGCTCTTAAAAAAAAAAAAAAGCCTGGGCGAATAAAAGGGACATTGCTCTGTGCCGCCACCTGCTGGCGGGTCTAGGAACGGCAGGCTGGATAAAGTGCTGCTCCCCCCGCCCCCCAACAGCAGAGCTCTCATTTTCTGGGTGTGAGTTTTGTGCTTTCTTTTCCATGTTGCAATCCCTTTTCTACTTTTGTCTTGTAAATACTTTCTTGTATAACTTTTTCTGGTAATGTGTGTTGGGTCCCAGCTCTTTTCAAATGACAGCAATTCTTTGTATCCCTTCCGGCTTCTGCTCTGACCTCTCACGTGGATCCGCTGTGCTCTCGGAAGGACCGGCCACGGTCTCTGGACTTGGGTCGTGGACGAGGCGCTGGGAACCCTGGTGAAGGTGGCGGCCAGCATCGGCGGTCAGCGCCCTTGGTCACGTCAGAGCCCCGACGGCTGCGCGGGGAATGCATATGAGGGGGCGCAGGAGGAGAACTTGGGGGGCTGTGGCAGCAGCGGTCTGGATGTGAAGCCGAGGCCTGAACCAGGGCGTCACCGTAAGGATGGAGCTGACCAGACTGGCCAGGCCTCCTGCAGAATGAAGGGACCCGGGGAGGCGGGATGAAGGGCGGTGTCACAGCTCAGGCAGCAGGCGCAGAATGAATGTACACAGTTTGGGGGAGGCTAGGGTTTTTTTGTACAATTTTGTATTTTATATTAGGGTATAGTTGATTTACAATTTTTTTTTAAATTTTTTATTTTAGGGGGAGGCTAGGTTTTGAGCGAGTTGAGTGTGGGGCAGCCTTGGGAGGTCCATGCAAAAACGTACAGCCGGCAGCAGAGGGTCAGGGCTGGAGGGACTCAAGGGGCAGTGAGATGAGAGTGGATGAGACGGGTGGAGGCACACTCGGCACAGGGACAGTGCTGAGCGGGGACAGAAGCATGTATGGGATAGGCCCTGACAGAGGTGCTCACGACAGAGACGGAAAAGGAAGGTCAGAAAGGAAAACCCACAAGCGTGTTGTCGGAGGTGACAAGAAACGAGCTTCCGGAAGGTGGGAGTGATTGATAATTGAACTGAAAGGATCAGTAACATGAGGGCTAAAGGCACGTTACTTGATTTGCCAATTGGGTCCCGGTGACCTAAAAGCAGCAGTGAGGAAGCCGGGCGGCAGGGGCCGGCAGTGCCCTTGAACCGGGAACCAAGCACAAGCTCTTCTCTAAGGAGGTCGAGATAAGAAAGGATGCTTGAGATGCAGGATAATCAGGAGGGGCTGCCCCTCGTAAGAGCCAGGGATGGAACGAGACTGGCCAGGAAAGGCACTCAGCACAGCATCCAGGACACAATAAGTGCTTAAGAAACAGAAGTTATCGTTCACTCGTTGGCTATCTCATGATCTACAACCTTACCACGTGCCAGGCATTGTTCTGGGCCCTGTAGATATAGTGAGTGAGCAAGAGACACAAAAACCCTGGCCAAGGAGCTTACATTCTCGTGGGGGAGACAGACAACAGAGAAAATAAATAACTCAAGACAGCTGGTATATTCCACAGTGGTAAATGCTATGGAGAAAATATGAACTAAGGGAAAAAAATATAAAATGTTGAAGGAGGGAACGAAATTCTAGATCTGGTGGCCAGGGAAGGGCCCCACTTTTAAGACCCAAAGGAAGTGAGAAAAGTACCTATAATTAGGAAGTGAGGGAATAATACTAATGGTCACCACCATTGTCATTAGCATTCTCAATATATTACTACTGCGGTAATAGGTTGTAATTATATCATCACCACTATCTTTGCCACAATGCATGTTACTATCATCACTGCCCTCTCTGGCACTCGAGTAGCTTTGGCAGCAGCATCCAGCAGCCCTGTCCACGCTACAGGGGCGTTTTCAATGGAGAGCTGTGTACTGGAGAACCAAGCATAACCCGACAGACCATCATCACGGCGAATGTGTAAGGCAGAGGCACAGCTCGGGTGGGAACACACCTGTGTGCAGTCACTGCAAAGAAAAAGCTGCTTCACGTGTGTGTTGAGGGGAGAAGGGCAGCCCCAGACCGGTCTTTCTGTCCCACCTGCAAGTAGGGATGCACGTAACAGGCCATCCTCAGACCCAAAGGCAGGGACACGAAGACATCTCCGGAGCAACAGGAAACGGTAACTGCAGCTGAAGGAGGTGCAGATGGAGACAGTGTGTGACTCAGAGGTCCCACTCGTGTTTCTACCAGCATGTTTATCTGGTTGTTAGGGATAAAAATCAGCCAGCACCACCTGGGAATAACAGAGAACTGGACATTCCTGCTATTTGCCCAGCCTGCACGATGCTGAGAACGGGGGTGAGGGCGTGTGACGAGCTCTTACCAGATGACACTGAACGAGGGGACTGAGTCTTGCTTGTGATCGATGCAAACGCTTTTTTAACAAATTGACCTGGACTAATAATTATTATTTGCATATAAAGAAAAAAAGAAAAGGAAAAGAGGAAAAGAATCCAAATGCCTGAGGACTCATCCTTCCTTCAATCTGTTTAAGTTGCTACAAAATTTTTCAAAGTTACAATGTCGAGTGTTTCACTTCTCGACAGCCACAAGCTTCCGTGGGCAGGTGGCAGGTGGGACAGGAAATGTGACCTATGGGACAAACCCCATTTTTCATGAGGTTGTGGAAAAGCTTTGTAAATATCTTCAATGCGTTTTGAGATGCCTTTATTATCCAAAGGGAGCCAATACAGAACTTGTCATTAAAAAAATAATAACCTCAAGATTAAAACATTATAGCTCAAGTAGCAGTGCTTAGACTATAGAAACGTTTCCATTCCTTGTAAATGTCTATGTAAACAGATCCCAGCATTTCCTTCCAGGCTTTGAAGCCGAAAGTTAAACCATTGCAATGCCAATGAAAAGCCTATGAAAGAAGAAAGTATACAGGCCAACTATGTTTTACCGCTCAAGGCAATAGGAACTTGCTATATTCTAAATATTATTATCATGGCCTCACCACACACTCTTTATTATAAAACATTTCACACACATACATAACAGTGTGTACACTGTATTTTCATGCTTCTCTAAGGATTCCAGACACCGACTTCATCAACATCATCTGACTCCACTGGAAGGGCAGAAAAAGTGAATCAGAGATTATGGAAAGATTCCGATTGTGGGATGTGCAGTCATACAGCCAGGAAGACAGCCGCCTCATCCCCGGAGAATCCACCACCAAAGCGGGGAGTGCAGGAGAGGGAGGGCAGAAAACACTGGCTACTGGCCCATTTCACTGCATCTGTGAATGGATTCAAGCAGCAGGACGTGAATTACTGTGGGTTCACTGTTTTCCTCTGGAAACGCCCTCAGCTGTTGCGCTGTGGTTGAAGCACTGAAGAACGTCCGGACTCCGTGTGAGCTGCTGAGCCAGGGCGCCCGTCATGTCCAGAGAGTCCCCGAGCCCAGAGCACAGGAGGAACTTGACGCAGGCCGCGTGCTGCCCCGCGCAGGCCAGGTGCAGAGCTGGGTGGGGACAGAGGCACCCAGCTCAGTGCGTCACCTACAGCAGTACTGACTGGGGAGCAGGATGCCCCTGATAAAAACACCGACTCTTTCAATTGCACAGATTTCATAGTTCCATATTCTTCCCTATGACTTTGCCTATTCTGGATCAAAACATTTTTGCTTTTAACCTGACTTGGTCACAAATGGTTTTAAAAGTAACAAAACCAATTGGAGAGAATTTGAGAGACTTGTCTAGAACAACAAAGTAAGTTAATGAGAAATAGGAGACTTTAAATAGTACAGAAGACATTTTCAAAGTTTTGTGAATTCTCTCTGTAAGTAAAAATATCACCATGAGTAAGAATGATGTAACAGAAAGAAAAACTGCTGACACATCTTCCCATTCTGGTTAGAAATTGGCGCTGAGGGTTTCTGATGTGCTGTGAGCCATGATCCTGGGTCCTGCTCCCCTGTCGTTAGGAGAAAGTTTGTGTCCTGGGACTTAGTGACCTTCCTCTGCAGCCCTGGAGTGAGTTGTGAAGCATCACAAGGTCCTACTTAACCCCTGCAACATGGACACTGGTGCACAGAGTGCTACTGAGAAGGTTTATTCTAAAGTCCAAGTCTAAGGAATTAGCTCTGAAAATATCCTTCTGAGCCCGAAATTTAAAAAATTATAGTGATTAAGGATTTTTTTTTTTTTTTGTGGTATGCAGGCCTCCCTCTGCTGTGGCCTCTCCCGTTGCGGAGCACAGGCTCCGGACGCGCAGGCTCAGCGGCCACGGCTCACGGGCCCAGCCGCTCCGCGGCATGTGGGATCCTCCCAGACCGGGGCGCGAACCCGGTTCCCCTGCATCGGCAGGTGGACGCGCAACCACTGCGCCACCAGGGAAGCCCGTGATTAAGGTTTTAAAATACATTCCGTAGAGAGAAGACCTATGAAGAATCTATGTAACACCTGGAGAGCTGGTGTGATCATGGATTAAGATAGAAAGTGCTTTGATGTCACATATGTTGTATGGTTTAAAATAATAAAAACAACAACAGTAATACCAGCAGCAGTAAGAGTAGTAGTCCTCATCGCTACCATGGTAAAAGCAGTAGTTCTAATAGCTTTGCAAATGGAGGAGGTGCTTTTTTAAGGAAAAGTTGCTGAGCTACTAGAGGAATAATAATATTAAAAGTAATGATTTTAACATAAAAGTCCATTGTTTACATTCAGTTTACTAATAATTTTCGAAGCACGTGTAAAATGAGGTCGTACCTGATCGATTTCTTTCGTCCTTGGCGTTGATGTCGGCACCCAAGGATAAGAGTGTCTGGATTGTGCTTACGTGTCCTTCCTGAGAGTTGAAATAAACTTGTTACCACTGTAATGACGACAAAAGCAAGCCTTAAACACAAACTCTAATGCACATTAGGTGCTTTATCTAAAATACTCGACTGCTGAAACTGAATTTTCATATCTAAAGGAAGGCTCCTCACATTACTCTCGAAATTCAACATAAATCATTAAAGATGTAGGTGACGTTTAGTTATTAGAATACAGATGATCAATTTTGTAGCCAAATCACTGACCACTATGGTTGGGTTTCCCTCAGTGTAAGGAGTATAAATCTTGTGATTTACTCAGAAAACACAATTCTAAATCTCCCAAGCAAACACACTTTTTGCTAAATCTTTAGGGGAGAAATAAACTGGAAAAGAGTGTAACCTCCCCTGAATGGGATTCTTATCATAGCTGTCATTGTCCTTTGTGAAGCAATTGATAGACCTTTGTCCAGCCAGTTAGCCTGTCAGTACCTGCTGAGACTGAAACCACGGCTGCAGGTTCAATCTTCCCACTCGCTTTTTTTTTTTTTTTTTTTTTTTTTTCTGTGGTACGCGGGCCTCTCACTGCTGTGGCCTCTCACGTTGCGGAGCACAGGCTCCGGACGCGCAGGCTCAGCGGCCATGGCTTACGGACCCAGC
>NC_041224.1:31044834-31083370 GCF_002837175.3 Physeter macrocephalus | reverse complement strand
CTCAGCGGCCATGGCTCACGGGCCCAGCCGCTCCGCGGCATGTGGGATCTTCCCGGACCGGGGCACGAACCCGCGTCCCCTGCATCGGCAGGCAGACTCCCAACCACCGCGCCACCAGGGAAGCCCCCCACTCGCTTTTATCCCCGTGGCTACAGACCATGCTCTTAGCCCACCCTCAACTGTATACCCACGTTCTCAAAGGGGGAACACAGGCAGGAGAGTGCAGTTCACCAGAAAAATGTTTATTCCTGTTGCTAGAAAAACAAGTAAAGGCAGGCGGCCAATAATATTAAAGATAGTGGCTACTTTTCTAGCGAAAACTTTTGTGTGTCTTCAATACTTCATACATCAGAGAGCCCAGTAAATCCAATTCCCTTTTCTTACTTAAAGAAATCTTCTGAAATCCAGTAAAAGGATAAGGAACTAGGAATTTCATACGATGGATTTTTACGGCTTCAAATAACATTATTCCTGAAAACAAAAAAGGGCAGGAGGGAACACAGAGCCCAGGCATTACATGGAGTAAAGGGCTCTTCTCAGTTTTTACCCAGAAACAAATAAAGGCAGGTTTCTATAAAGGGACACAGGGCTTTAGAATCATGACCATTTTAAGAGTATGCCATAGGCAATTTCTTTTTTCCACAGAGATCGAGGAAAAGAACCACGACTACAGGGTTACTCATCAACAGAGTTAGGCAAGCCTCAGGAAGCAGGAACACTGTTCTGGAAAGAAACAAACCTTAGCTGCGTAGTGAAGTGCTGTGAGGTGGGTGGAGGCTGCTCTCACATCTACGTTGATGCCATGCTCAGAGACCAAGAATTGGATGGCCTCATTCTGCCCAGTGACTGCTGCCCGGTGGATGGCCTGGGCCCCCAGGGAGTCCTCAGCAGAAACGCAAGCCTAGAGGTTGGGAGAGACATGAACAAGAGTAAGGAGCAGAGATCCCTGGGTCCATGGACTTCTGACATTTTGGCAAAACTCTGTGGTCTACATACATTTTCCTGGGCACATGATACATACAAAGCTTTTGTCAGATTCTCAAAGGATGCTCTAACCAAAAAAATGTTTAAGATTCAACGCTGTAGGCTAAAGTGCCAAACAGATAGAGTTACTGGGGAGAGTCTGTTGTTATTTTTATTATGAAACAACTACTATTTATTGAATACTTATTTTGCTAACTGCTTTATGTGCATTATGTTATTTAATCCTTAGAGTAACCCTGTTTTACAAATGGAAACACTGATGCTTAAAGAGGTAAAGAGGACCTCAGAGGGGGGGATGTGGCAGAGCTGAGATTTGAACCCATGATCTGAACAACAATGCTTCCTGTTTATTCCATGTTCTAAAACTTGTAGGAAGAACTAAAGGGATAAAACCAAACCATTTCTATACCTTGTGTTTTTCGAGGAGCAGCCTGGCTACGTCGATGTGTCCGCACTGAATGGCGTCCATGAAGGGTGTGAGGCCACACTTGTCTCTGCAGTCCGGTTCATACTGGCACCTAGAGCCCAAACACAAAGTAACAGCTGGGAACAGTCACCGCTTCAAACCCAACGGTGCTGACTCTTGACCACCTGCCTTATAGATGATCCGTGAGAACCTGGAGTGCTTGCCCTCCTTCCCCACCTCAGTATCTGTACCGAGCTCTTCGAGAGCAGGTTGGTTTTCCCAGCAAACCTGCTCCTCCTCTAAGCTTCTTGTCACATTTTAGGGACCGTGATCTCTCCAGCTTCTCATGCAGAGCCTTAAAGTCACCCCTCATCCCTCATAGCCAATCTATTACCAAAACCTCTCAATTCTACATCCAAAATATTAAACAAAACTGTATCCTTGTCTCCATCTTTGCCTTCATCCCTTAAGACCAAGTCAACAGGGACTTCCCGGTGGCGCAGTGGTGAAGAATCCGCCTGCCAGGGCAGGGGACACGGGTTCGAGCCCTGGTCTGGGAGGATCCCACCTGCCGCCGAGCAACTAAGCCCGTGCACCACAACTACTGAAGCCCGTGCGCCTAGAGCCCATGCTCCACAACAAGAGAAGCCACCACAATGAGAAGCCCACGCAAGAGGGATATATGTATGTGTATAGCTGATTCACTTTGTTATAAAGCAGAAACTAACACACCATTGTAAAGCAATTATACTCCAATAAAGATGTTAAAAAAAGAAGCCCACCCACCACAACTAAGAATAGCCCCTGCTTGCTGCAACTAGAGAAAAGCCCATGTGCAGCAACCAAGACCCAATGCAGCCGGGAAAAAGAAAAAAAAAAAAGAGCAAGTCAAAAGGCAACAGCCTCCTACCCGTTTTTCTCTCTTTGGTTCCGGCCCAGCCATTCTGTTCTCACCACTAACAGAGTAATCTTTTCACCACGTAATTTGGGTACAGCCTCTCCTGGTTAAAACCTTTAACTACTTCCCAACCACAAAGGACAAAGCCTAAAACCTCAACATGACCTCCCATGGTCAGGATTATGTGGTATCCACTCACTTCTCCGGGATCCTCTGGCCCCTCCTCCCTGTGCTTAAGGCGACCCCCCTTCTGTCCGGTCCCACTTTCTTCTCGGTCCCACAGCCTATCCGTCCTCCTTCTTCCGTTCTTATTGCTTCATGGTCTTACCTCCTTCCATTCCTACCCATCTTCCCTTCTCCCCAGTCCTCCCTTCTTCCGTTCCTACCTTCCTCATGGTCACACCTGTCTCCCCTTCCTCTCGGCCCTATCTCTCACCTGTCCCATCTTCTTCTGTTCCTACCTGCAACGGTCCTGCCTGTCCCACCTCCTTCCGCTCCCCTGGGTGCCAGGCTCTTTGCTGCCTGTGCACTTGCTGGTCCCCTCTGCTTGGAACATCCTAGTGTCATTCTTCACCTGGCCAACTCCAAGGCATCCTTCAAATCTCAGCTTCAGGAGGACCTCAGAGGCCCATCTTCTCCCCCAGATCTACAGGACGACCCCTGCTCCCGCATAGCATTGTGGACCTTCCCTTTGCAGTATCATCACCATTTGAAATTTTATGACATTTCTGTGATTGTGTGTCTATACTTGGCTTCCACACTAGCCTGCAGGCTGTTAGGGAAAGAACTGTGTTAACTGCTTATCACCCAGTGCTTAACACACACAGGAGGTGCTTAGAAAACATCTGCTGAATGAAGGAAGGACTATTTATGACTGCAGGTATACAGTCCCAACGCGTAGGAGGCAAGCCTTACACACTGATGCTTTCGGGGCACTACATTAGGCCTCCTCTTCTTCACTCATCGTCTCCTAGGTAACCACTTCCATCCTATGGATTCAATCGTCACTTCTATGTTGATGAGGCCCACTCCCGTATCTCAGCCCACGCCTCTCCTCTGGGCTAAAATCTGTGTCTAACTGCCCACTGGATGTCTCTGCCTGGGTGTCTCATAGGTACATGTGACTCAACATGCCCAAGAGTGACACTGCCAGCTTCTCCCCAGGCCTGCCCCTCCTCCCCAGGTGTCATCTACCTCGGCAGGTGGCACCAGCACAGCACCAGCTGCTTAAGCAAGACACCCGGCCGTCATCCTGGACTCGTCCTTTTCCCTCATTCCCTTTGTCCCTTTATTCACCGAGATCTGGTGATTCTACCTCTCAAGTGTCTCCAGACCTTTCTCTTCACCCTATAGTCAGCATCGTGGTCCAGCCACCAACATCTCTCCTGTTCAACCGCAACAGCCGCCGGACTGCGTTCACAGCACCCACGCTTGCTCCCCCTCCAACCCATTCTGTTTTGCAACTGGGGGATCTTTGAAAAATGCAAAGCTCTTATTATTCAGTGGTATCTTATACGCTTAGCACAAGATCTGGAATCCTCAGGTGGCGCCCAGCGTCCCATCCGACCTGAATCGCCCTTCCTCTGCAGCCTCCCCGTCACTCTTGGGACACAGCATGTGCCTATTTTCTTTTGGTCTCTTCCGTGCACTGTGTTTGTCCCCGGCCCTGAGCATTCACGGTACTGTCACCCCTGCCTGGAATGCCCCCTCCACCCTGCCCCCATTTTCAGCCTCCTCCAAGTCATAGCGTCAGTGTCACTGGGGCCGAGATCCCTCACCCCTAGGCCACGTCCCAGGCTGCTGTGGGGACCTCGCAATTCCCTGTAACACTCATCAGACTCACATGGTGTGGGCAGCGTCTGGCTTCCCTGCCCGTCTGTGAGTTCCATGGGTTGTGGGGGGAACCACATTATCTTGCTGCTGTGGTAGCCCCTGCGCCTGGTACAGTGAGTGCTGAGTGAGTATATGAATGTCTGTGAATGAACAGATAAAAGGCTAATGTTTCCCCAGGTTTGTTAGCTATTTTTGTTTCACCTTCTCTATCTGCTTAAGTCCTTTGTTCATGTCTGTTTTGGTACCTTAGATTCTTTATGAACATTTTGTCTGAGCTCTGATATTATGCAGCACTGATATTAACTGTCAGTTAGCAAATGTTTTCCTTAATCTGCTATTTTGTTCTTACCTCTGAAGAAGCACCTCTACTGCCTCTGAACAGCCATGCATTGCTGGGTGGAGAGAGTTGAGAATGAGAGTTTTTAGCACAAAAATAAAATGCTTCTTCCCTCCTGGCACCTCTCTGTGCCCCATCCCTCCAGCTGTAACTTCCAGGAAAGAGTATTAAGTTAGGTACACTGCCACCGCCCCCGAAAAAGACAAATTTAGCTGGATGAGTGGTAAAGGGCGATGTTTTCACTTAACAGGTACAAGGCTCACACTTGATTATCTTGTCTTTATGAGACTTTGATGGCAAACATTCAATCTTAAACCTTCCTCCTCGCTTTCGTGCTACAAATCCCTAGGACCAGTCAGTTTTTGCCCAAGAAATATAAAACATTTTAAGAGTAATCCACAACAAAATAACCAGGAATTTAATTCTCCTGCTAGAAATAACTACCCTCTATAATAAAGATTTCGAGGGAGTTCCCTGGTGGCCTAGTGGTTAGGATTGCTAGCTTTCTCTGCTCTGACCGGGTTCAATCCCTGGTCGAGGAACTGAGATCCCACAAGCCACACGGCGTGACCAAATAAAAAAAGATTTTGACTATCTATTCTCCACTATTTTGTGTGAATGACTGGGCACTGACTGTTTCTCCACAAGAGCAGGGTAGTTCGTCAAACAATTCACGAGCAGAGAAGTTTTTCCACTCATGTGCAAAGTTTTATAAAGGATTCTTTGGTCCCTCACTGTGGCCAGAATAACTGTGTGCCTATCTCCTCAATGACATCATGTCACAGGTATTGATTTCAGAGAAACCTAAAAGCCCTGTATTCTAATTCAATGTGCTAACCAGAGGGCTAAAGATTATGTTCTAAATGTCTTGATCTGGACTCTCGGTCTACTTAATGCCCCTTTTGTCTTATACCATGGTGCTTTTGCTTTTAACTAAGATAATCTACAAATAACCAGTTCAGAGTTAAGGATAATTACTCCAAACAATGAAAATCGTAGTCCAGATTTATATTCAACATTGTCGCTAGATAAGTCACATCCATTGAGCCCTGGTATTTAATTATAAGCACCTATATTTATTTAAATGGACAGCACCATCGTAGGTATTACTGAAGATGCAAGGAAATAGTCCTCTTTCCTTTTGCTTTTAATAATAATAATGTCAAAATGGTTGTGAAAATAGCTGTAGCTGTGCTGTGCTCACGGCGTGTGGAGCACTGCACAGAGGGCCTTGCATGTGCCTTAATCCCTACGACCTTGTGATACGGGCATCATCATTATCATTATTTTGTGGCTGAGGAAACCTGCTCAAGAGACTAAGTTCCTTGCCCAAGGTCAAAGACTTAGTAAGGAACAGAACCAGCCTACCATCTAACTAACTGGGGAGGAGAAGACAAATGTATGCGAAAAGTCACCTAAAACAAGAAAGAAGAGCATGTTAAGGGCCGGGTGACACAGGTTTTAGAAACTAAGCGTTTGCCAAAATACCCCAAAGCTGCTCGTATTCCTTGCCATTTCCCCAACCCCTCGCTCCCTGGCGGGTGGCATCCCGCACAGCTCCGGGCCAAACCTGCCGTGTGCAGCGGTGTTCTCCCGATCTTGCTCTCTGTCTTCCAGGCAGCTGGGCAAACAGCGAGCAGGTACTGGAGGATCAGAGGGTCGCCTTCTCGGCTGGCAATGTGGAAACTGTTCCAGCCGTCTTTGTTCTTCAGGAGTGGATTGGCGCCGTGCTCCACGAGGTCCTGGACCACCTCAAGATTCCTCCTCGTGCAAGCCATCATCAGAGGAGTCCTAAGGTCAATCGGGACAAGCTGTCAGATGGAAGGGCAGCTGAGGCATTAGAAGCACTCGACCAGGGCTTCAGAAAAAGGCACACCCTTGGCAGAGACAGAAGACCTAGAGGACTCGGCAGTCTGGGAAGCAGGAAAACAGCTGTGGCTGGCAACTTCCCTGCCTGTCGTGAGGGCCCTGGGAGAATTAACAAGGGGAAAATGATTGTGACATGGGTGCCCCTACAGGTGGGGAATACTGAAGAGGCAAAGTTGTTTCTGAACTAGTTTTTAGTATGGCACTGAATTGGAACAGAGCTAGTCAAAATCACAGACAGTTTGTGCTGAATATTTGCATAAGAGATACTCTGCTGGACTTACCCCATTCACCTCAATCAGTAACCGATAATTAAACTGTTCTAAAAAGGAGTTAAAAAAGAGCATTTGACATAGTGCCTTGCTGTAAAGAGCTGACATTGATGGAGCAAATGAAATGGCGTGATTACAATAAGGTTCTGAACTATGTGTCCACAACTATGGGACAGTGAACTATATCACTATCAACTCCTCTTCTCCCACATCAGTGATTTTGTGCTTCTGCCTTCTCATCTGCTATGACTCTCAGAAGCAGGGGCAGGTCTTGTTTACCTCCTGTCCCAGGGGCCGGCCCAGCTGGAGCTCAACATAACTACATGGGTCTCAGCCAGAATCTGTCCTCTGAGATTGCTTTGATATTACTTAATTACCAACACTATTTTGATTTTTTATTTTTGGTAATGTAGTAATGATAGTGAATGAGAAATCAAGAGGGAGACACCCAGATAAATGAAGGCTGGAATCTTCAAGAAGTGCTTTACAGAGGGAATGAATCCAGGGAAGGGACTTGAGAAAGCCAGCAAGGTGAGAACAGGCAAAAATGTCTCACTGTAACTGCACTTCCTAAGCACACAATCAAATGAAATGTGCCCTTTTAACGGTTGTTTGAGAAGACTGTTTCCTTACGCATAGAACTGGATAAGCATATGAAAATCAGTTTTGTGCTTAGTCACAGCCAAAGTGCAAACCTCAAAAAGTCACCAGGTCTATGCACTCTGCCCCCCCATGCCAGTGGGCAAGATGCACTTTGTTTAGCTATCTGGCTGTCTGATGTGTTCCTTATTTATATCAGATCAGGAATCCCTTGTGGATTCATTCAGGACTTCATTATGTTATGAATCTTCAGATGTTCATAACCTCTAAGGAGGTGGACAGACATAGTACTGAAAACGATGTGGATCTAACACAATGCAATTACTTTGTGTGATGGTTACAGGGGAGCATCGTTGACTGTGGAGGTGGTCATGCAAGGCTACACGTGAGAAAATCACACAGGGCACCCCCCCCCACACACACACGTGTACGTATAATTGGTGAAATCCGAGTAAGTATACTGATTGTAGCAATTGCGGTTCCTGCTACCTTACTGTGGCTGTTAAGATGTTAACTTTGGGGGAAGATGGGGGTAAGGTGCATGGGACTTCTCCCATGTCTTTGCAAATTTCTGAGAACCTATAACTACGAATTTCAAAGTATAAAGTTAAAACAATGTCACTGGTGAAGTAATCATTTAGCTAGATGTTTCTAGAAGAACATCCCGCCCTGGGGCTCATGCTATATATACGTAGGACATATAGACAATTTGTAGTTTGCTTATATTCTATCTGATCATGTACTTTACTGTTCTCTGCTCTATCATGGGAGGCAGTCTGGAACAGAAGATAAGGGCAGTTAACCCCACAAGGGTAGCAACAATGTTCTGCTCAGTGGGGGAAGGCTGAGGGGCTATGGCGTGGAGACCGACCAAGGAGCGGGAATCTACGATTCTGCGGGAAATGGTGAGAGTCTCTCCGCAAGTTCCGCCACCTACCAGTCGGCCTTCTTCAGGCAGTCGACCGCGGCCCCTCGGCCCAGCAGGTACCGCACGCAGTCCCGGTGGCCCATGGAGGCAGCCTCGTGCAGAGGTCGCTTGTAGTCTTGGTTGGCGGCCTCGATGTCCAGATCCCAGGCCTCGACCAGATAGGCCAGGATTTCCCGGCGGCCGTGGCGCGCGGCGAAATGCAGAAGGGTGTCCCTGGCCGGCCCCGCGCAGCCGGCGCGCCCCGCCGCCCTTAGCTCCTCCCGCAGGGCACACAGCCGGCCTTCCTGCACCAGTCGGCACAGCCGCCTTGGGTCCGCGGGCGCTGCCATGACCCCTGGCTCCGCTCCCGGCCCGCCCCCGCCCCCCAAGGGCCCTCCTCGACCCTTCCCCCGGACGCCCCCGGCCTCGCCCTGCCGGCTCCGCCCCGGGCGGGCGCTCAGGTCTCCGGCTGACCACGCGCCCAGCAGGCCACCGCCCGCACCGGTTTCACTTTGGGGCGAAACATTAGATGAACCGCGGTACCGCCGCTGCGGGTCCCGGTCACACGCAGAGCGGACCCGCGGGGACGGGGTGGGGCCCGCGCGTTCCCGCCCACAGCCCCGCCCTCCGCAGCCTGCCCCGCCCACAGCCTCGGCCCCGCCCCACCCCGACTGCCGCGGCCCCTCAGTGGGTCCCCGAGCTCGGAGGAACTCTGGGAAAGTTTCTGCTCGCCTCTTCCGCCCTAGCGGAAGCACGGACGGGGCGGGGCCCGCTAGCGGTAGCCACCCCTTCTCCGGGTGCGCTTTTCGATTGGCCGCCAGAGAAGTCCGTAAGCGCGCACCCTCCGCACGCACATTCCAATTGGCCAGGGCCGCATTCCGTCAGCGTAGGAGGCAGGCTCTTCTCTGGGCTGAGGCGGGGGCGGAGCTGGTGGAGGAAGTCCGCGGCCTTCTCGGGCTCGCGCTGCCCGTGGGATGCTGGGACTGGGTGGCCTGGCGGCTGTGCCCCGGCGGCGGCGGCGGCGGCGGCGGCGGCGGGACCCCCCGGTGTGGAGCGCCATAGTGCGTGAGACCGACGGCGTGGAAGGGGGCGCGGGCGGGCCCAGCCGTGTGGACGCTGAACCTTTGGGTTCCTCAGCTGGTCCCGCCTCAGGGGGTCCGCGGGGGACTGGGGGCCCGGGCCGGGCGCGGGCGCAGAGGGGCGCGGGCCGGCGGGGGTGGCGGTGAGGGGCGCGGCGGGGCGCGCGCGAGGGAGGCCGAGGCGCCCTGGGACGCGGGGGCGCGGCGCTGCTCGGCGGTGTGGGAGTCGCGGAGACGTGGCCTCCGCTGGGGGCAGCCAGCGTTTCCTTTCCTTTCCTTCTGCTCTGCTGTTTTGACCTTGGGCGAGTCATTTTATGGTATCCTTTTGCCTCTTTCGTTTGCAGTCGCCCTCCCCCTAACCTGAATATTAAGAAAATTAAGGTGATGTGGGAGGGCCTTGAGCGGGTGGAGGGTACTTGAGGTCTGAGCAAGCTGTGTGGGGTGATGGGAGACGTGAGGGTAGGTGTTGAGTTCTTTACCCAATCTTCCTGGATGCTCGTCATTTAACCCTCCTGGTGTTTTCAGTTCCTTTAGAGATAAAATGGGAGCAGTTGCTATTTGCCAGGCCGGGAGACAATTATGCTTTACATCTTGTATTGTACTCTGGTTTACAAAGCACTTTACATTAATTATCTCATCCACAAACAATCCTGTAAGGAAGGCATCATGACAGGTGGGGAAATTGAGGCCTAAAGAAGTTAGCGATTTTCCCACGGGAGTACAGCTAATAAAGACCTCTGGAAGGAAGGATGGTAGCCCCCGGTGAGGGTCTGCTAGTGCTTGGCACTCTGCTCAAATAAATTAAGGGAGATAAAATGAAAAAAGACCTCTAGTATGTAAACAAGCTCATTTTACTTGTGAGCGGATTGAATTTGGTTAACTGAGTGTAATATGGATAGTCATCAGAGATAGAACCAGGTCCAATATCAGCTCTGCCAAAGTTATTGTCCCCTTGTATCTTGCCACTTCCAAAAAAAAGGAAGGTGTAAAAGTGCTTTGAAGTGCATCAAGTTTTAGGACATGCCAAGCACTGGTCTTAGCGCAGCTGTTGGTGTTGGTGCAAGTGGAAGTTGAGGTATCTGGTAGTTTCACACTTTTTGTTGTTAATCCCCCTACACATCCTCATTGCCAGTGACTCCACCTTCTCCTGCCTTATGCCTCCAGCTTCCTTACTTTTAAAAACAAAACATGTTTGCACTATAGGACGATATTTTAAATTCAGATGATTGGTTATTTAACTGGTATCCCACATGCGATTCTGCCCCTCCTGTCTTCTTTAGGAACTTATTTTGGTCTGCGTTCCCTTTTAGATAACTAGATGACAATGTATGTTAACCTGTCCACAGCCCCTGTGGTTCTCTAGAGCAAAAGTTTGGTGTAGAGGGGACAGATCTTGACAGTAAGCTAATGGATGGAGCTATACTGGGGTCTTAAGGTTTCCCAGATGGTCTGCTCATTCCTTTTTGTGCAGGTGTTTGGAATTTGTGGTGTGCCCTGTAGTGACTCATTTCACATGTGGCCTTCATTGGCATTGTGATTTGCTGCTTGGCTGTCCTCTTTCCTTTATCTTTTGTTGTGTTTCGTGGTTCCGGTGTCGTGATCATTTGACATGTTTTGTGACCTGTGAGTGTGTGAACAGCAAACTTGATATTGGAGTTAGAACTTGAATTTCAGATTTGTTGTCATCATCTTTCTCTGTTTGTCATTCCCTCCCCTCTATCCTTCCTAGTCTGATTTTATTTGAAGATTGAATGTGAATTGTCTTTGCCCATCTGTCAGTGGAATCATCTGCTCTTAGAGCATCTCACCAAAGCGTCTCGAATCTTGTGTCTGCAGTTGTCACAGACGTTTTGAGGACAAGTCTCATATCTCAGAGCACCTCCTGGAGCTTAACCTGGCATGCTACAGATAATTTTAAAACAGAACAAACAGCCATTTTCAAAACTGAAAGCTTTCAGTTTCCTTTTATTCCCGGAAGAAGTGATTAAAACGAAAACACGATTTCTCCTTTACTCTTTAACGTGGTTAATGATGTGATCTTTGAGCTCTGGCTAGAAATGTCATTTACCTGTGTTGTTTTTTCTCTTTCAGTCTCAACAGTCCAAAAAAACTTGTTAGGCTTCACTTTCCCCTTCTCCCTATTTTTGCTGCTGCTGCTGCTGCCCTCAGGCCTTGACCACCTCTTGCCTCGGTTGGTAAAGTGACTTTCTGCCTTGTTTTCTTGACAGTCTGCATGTTTACTCATCCTCTGCCTGCCTCCAGAGTTACCATTCTAATGTGTAAATTTGGTTGGTCATTGACCCTGCTTAGAAAAGCGAGATGATTCTCTGAATTGCCTGTATGATAAAGTCCAAATTCCTTGGTGTTATATTTAAGGACATTTATTCTCTGTTTCCAAATTCTTTTCCATCCTTTTCCACAATCCATGAGCCTCTTGTCTAATGAAACCCGGCTTCCCGGCACACCACTGCTGTGCTATTTCTCTGTGTTTCTGCCCACACTGTTTCTTTTGCCTTCCCCGATCCTACTCATCTTGCAAGGCTGAACTCTTCATAAAGCCTTTCTCATCCTTCCTAACTGGTCACTTTTCTTCATTTCGTAAGTGCATTTGTGTAGCACTTATAGTGCCTTATGTATAGTAATTTGTGTGTGTTTTGAGAGCTGCCTTATCAAATTTGTTAGCTGCCTAACAAATGATGACAGGCGACATCATTTGTTTTTGAATCCTCAGTGTCTCAAATAGCATTTGACCCCAGAGATGCCAAGAGAGGAAGCCCTCATGGTGTTTATAATGAATCTGGGAAATTATAGATACTTAAAAGTGGTTGTGGGTTGAATTGACAGTAGAAAAAAGCCTTTCAAATCTATAAATTCTAGTCTGTAAGTAATGGTTATTTTCTTGTATTTCCATTCTTTCCCTATTCTTTCTTTTCTTTGCGAGAAACACGTAGAAAAGCTCTCGCCATCCTTGTTTGCTGTAATAAGGGAGTTCTGTTCCAAGGGAGGAGCAGGTGTTTGTGGGTGTGAGGGGACCTAAGTGAGGTTGGGCCTGCAAGCCTGGACCTTTGGGTTTGTAGGGAAGCGGGGTGTAGTGCTGGCAGGGACCCAGCTCTGCACTGAGAGTGAGGACTTGCGTGTTGTGTTTCCTTTCTGCGTTTGCTTCTTGTAGAGCTAATGGGGACAAAATATGTGGACGTTTTTCCATTTTGAGTGTACAGTATTTTGTGATATTTTCCTTATGCTTGCTATTTTCTAAATACTTGCTATCTTTGGTTATGGTGTTCCACAGTGATTTCTAAAAAGGGACAGAGAAATTAAAGCTGAGGTTTTTAGAAGCTGCTTTGAATATTTCTGGATGTGGAAGAGAGAAGATTACCTTCTGTAGAAAGAACTCTGGGCTTGAGGAGTCAGAAGACCTAAGTTCCATCACCTGAGCCGCAGTGTCATCCTGGCACAATTGCAGGATTGTGCAAGATCAGATGAGAGTACGTGAAAGAACTTCCAAAAGTTATGAAGTACGTTGGACCTATAACATAGTGTAGGATTTCAAAGCCAAAGAAGACAACCTCATCTTCTTCAGAGTGAAGTGCCGTAGTTGTGCATTTGTTCTTTTAATGCATTCATTTCATTAATATTTATGGAGCAGTGAGTGTTGGGTGCTGGGGCTGAGTGCCTTGCTCCTCCCACCAGACTATATATAAAGCTTTCAGCCTAGGGGCAGAAGACATGTTAATATACACTTAAACAAAGATTAAGAAGACGTTAATAAAACATACTATAGGGACTTTCCTGGTGGTACAGTGGTTAAGAATCCGCCTGCCAATTCAGGGGACACGGTTCGAGCCCTGCTCTGGGAAAATCCCATATGCCGCAGAGCAGCTAAGCCTGTGCGCCATAACTACTGAGCCTGTGCTCTAGAGCCCACGAGCCACAAATGCTGAAGCCCGCAGGCCTAGAGCTCATGCTCCACAGCAAGAGAAACCACCATGATGAGAAGCCCGCGCACCGCAACGAAGAGTAGCCCCTGTTGCCGCAACTAGAGAAAGCCTGCGTGCAGCAACGAAGACCCAATGCAGCCAAATAAATAAATTTAAAAAACCATATTATAGTAATAGTAATAATTTGTATGTAAATGACATATTAAATATAGTTGAACAGATAATTGTTGCAGGTCTCTCAGAGACATACAGGGTGGTTTTATTACTACAGAGTGCTGCCTGGGTTGAATGAATACTTTCTGTCGCCCTGGAGTTGGGGACCAGCACTGTTCATGTTGCTCAGATTGGGCTCTTAGTTCTCTGAGGGCACAGTTTGGCTTGTGAAGTACCTGCTCTTGGTAACAATGGGCCAGCCGTGGGCACCTCTGCTGTCTCACCAGAAACAAGAGGGTGTCCACTTGATCTGCACGGAGCCCCTTGGAGAAGGGCGGGAGGCTTGTGGGCAGCTAACAGGACGAGGTTGGGTTTCTCTAGATTAGCAAAACCACCCAGCTGGGTTCTTGTTATGAGCTGTTTCTCCAGTCAGGCACCTGTGCTGGTGAGTTATCTTGATTTTTTTTTTAAAGTGGTTTTAAAATAATCTTTCCTTCCAGGAATTGTAGGCACTTATTATCTTCAGCTTGTCCATTTAGGTCTGTAACCTGTAAATTTTGGAGGCCTTTTGTTTGTTTGTTTTAATTAATTTATTTATTTTTGGCTGTGTTGGGTCTTAGTTGCTGTGCACGGGCTTTTCTCTAGTTGTGGCGAGCGGGGGCTACTCTTCATTGTGGTGTGTGGGCTTCTCCTTGCAGTGGCTTCTTTTGTTGCGGAGCACGGGCTCTAGGCGCGCAGGCTTCAGTATTGTGGCACGTGGGCTCAGTAGTTGTGGCTTGCGGGCTCTAGAGCATAGGCTCAGTAGTTGTGGCACACAGGCTTAGTTGCTTTGTGGCATTTGGGATCTTCCCGGACCAGGGATCAAACCTATGTCCCCTGCACTGGCAGGTGGATTCTTAACCACTGTGCCACCAGGGAAGTCCTGCAGGCCTTTTGGTATAAATTATGATTAACAAAGGTAGGGGAAGAAGGGAAATGACTTGGTGTCAATTTCAAATGATCCTAGAATGGTTAGGGTAGGTGTGACTGCAGTAACAAACAGATCCACATGTGTAATGACCTCACAATCCAAGCTCATTTCTCAATCCCATAACAGCCTCGGGTGGTTGCAGTTTGTGTGTGTGTGTGTGTGTGTGTGTGTGTGTGAGCGTGTGTGAGCATTGTGCGGGAGGAGTGGTGCTCTTTAAAGCAGTTATCCGAGGACCCAGGCTGCTGGAGGGTCTTCCTTTTCAAATGTGTGGCCTCTAAGATTCTCTGGGGTCACCTTTCCCTTCTCTGGATGGGAGCAGAGGACAGAGGAAGGAGCAGGAGAGGCTTTAATGGACCAGGCCTGGAAGAGGCACACATCCCTCTACGCACATTCTGAGGGGCCTCCAGCTACCAGCACAATGGGGAAGCGTGGACCAGCCATGTGCCAAGGAGGAAGGGGACCGACAGTCTTCACCACGAAACCAGGAGCACTCCATTCTGCTTTGTGTGACTTTTTTTTTTTTTATGGTACGCAGGCCTCTCACTGTTGTGGCCTCTCCCGTTGCGGAGCACAGTCTCCGGACGCACAGGCTCAGCGGCCATGGCTCACGGGCCCAGCCGCTCCGCGGCATGTGGGATCTTCCCGGACCGGGGCATGAACCCGTGTCCCCTGCATCGGCAGGCGGATTCTCAACCACTGCGCCACCAGGGAAGCCCCGTGTGACTTGTTTTTTAAATTGTCTTGCAATCAAGAAGATGACAAAATGAAGCTAGGCGGATTACAGCAGAATTGAGTCATAGCATGTACTTCTCATTCAGTAAGCGTTGGAGTAACTGTTATTTGCACAATGTCGTGCTAAGTGCTTTGAGGAAGAAGCTGATGAGACATGTTCCCTGCCTTTTCAGGGCTGGTGGTCTTTTACAGGTTTAGTGATGATCGTTCCAGGGGGGCTGAGGAGAGTCTCATCTCCAGCAGTGTGCCTGACTGGGGGTGGGGGTGGGCGGGACAGATCATCATCAAGGTGAAGAGATCGGTAATTGTCAGAGGGCCGCACTCCAGGTGATCGCCACTTCAGAGTGAGATGCCAGGCTGGGGCCTGCACCTGCGGTCCGGTGAGGCGTCTCTCTGTGAGAGGACCATCACAGAAAAAGCAGCGTGGGAATGAGCAAAATTCTGTCTGACAGATGGTTTTCATACTTTCCCAGTGTTTTTCTATCGTCAATCTGAGGGATGTGACACATTTCTTTTAGTTACAGTGGTAGTCTCCAAGGGTAGAGATACCTGTGGCCTGGAGATGATTCCGCTGGGCCTCTGGGGCCTCACGTAGTTTGTTTGTCATCTCCCTCCATCCCTTTAACGGTGCACGTTCCTCACCGACCACTTTAAGTTTGCTTCTTGAAGAAACGCGAGCAGCTTCTAATAGTAAGTGCCCTTGGAGAGCAATGCAAAGGGCACCTGCTGTTCAGAGGATGGAGGAGCAACACGAGGTTTGGGGACTCAGGGAAGCAAGAAGTAGCATTTGGGCATCTTTATTTTGATAAAGTTATATTTGAGCTGCTGGTTTAGAAGTATATTAACAAGAGCAGAAGGTGGTTAGAATTTTACTGTAGTAATTTTAAATAACTTCACAAGAACATTGGTGCTGTTAAAATGTAGGCATCGTTTAGGAGACTCAGCACGGTGTGGCCCACGTGTAATCCTGAGCTGCTGGGCTTTGTGAGCCTCTGCATGGGTGTCGCTAGGTACTTTCATCTGTCTTGTCTGGTTCAAACCACATGACCGTGGTGTGAACTCCACATGGCAGCTTGTCAGGGTCCTCGTTGTGATGAGAAGGGAACCAAGGCTGTTAGGGAGGAGGTCTCCCAGCTCCGGATCCGAGCGCATCACACGGCCTTTGACTTAAGTGCCTTGTTAACTCCGGAGATAGGTGCGGGGGCCCCAGTTCCCCGTGCGGTGAGTCACAGCGCTTCATCTCTCAGAGACCTGAGAGGCAGAATAGTCTCGGTTTCTGACCTCTCACTGAAGGCAGAAAAGTAAGAACGTAAAAGTGCTAGCTCTGCCTCCCAGATGAGCAGTCAGGGCTGCGGGGACCTTTCCAGATGGACAGTGTAGTCGGCTGTGCTGGTACCCAGAGGCCAGATGGCCCAGTGTGGGCACCTCTCCCCCCAGCTGCTAGCCTTTGCTCTGTGATGGCTTCGTGCAGGACCGCTCTGGGATGTACCAGGACTCTGGAAGCAGAACACTTCCTGTAGGTCTGTGCCAGCACCAAGGTCCTGAGTCATATGAATTTGAGGGTTTGATATTGTTAATCTTACTCGTTTGTGATTTTCTCTATGGAAGCTTCTTTAAATGAGATATTCTCTGTTGATAATTTTTCTAGAGTGTCTCCAGTTTTAATTCTGGACACTGTATTTGCCAGCTTTGAAACAGTTGGGAATGTTTGAAGAGAAAGCAGAGATCAGTCTCATATCTGGGATCTACAGGGTTAGTGGGTTTATTGGCTGGAATTATTCATCTGCTCCTGTAGTTGACCCAAGTGTGTTTGGAGCACCTGAATTAGGGGCCAGGATTCATCAGTATAGTCGTTCCAGGGTTTCTGCAGGGAATTCGTTCCAGGACCCCCTATGGCACCAAAATCCGAGAGGGCTCAGGCCCCTTAGAGTCCACCCTGTGGACAGGGACCTGCAGATCCCACATCCGCGGATTCAGCCAACCACAGGTCGTGTTGGTGTTTTTCATCTGCGGTTGGTGGAACTCGCAGGTGCGGAACTCACGGATCCCAAGGGCCAGCTCTGTTCTGCAGGGCCCATTGTAGCTTCCTTATCTCTTCTGACAGTCAGCCCAGAGCTCCCCATTCAGACAAAATAGCAGTTAGGTTGTTGGCTTTGTAATATGAAGGATTTTGAGCAGAAGAGGTAAACTTTCATGTCTTATTTTTACAAAGAATAATCAGACTTCAAGCTTTTTTTGGGCCTGCACCTGCGGTCCGGTGAGGCGTCTCTCTGTGAGAGGACCATCACAGAAAAAGCGTGGGAATGAGCAAAATTCTGTCTGACAGATGGTTTTCATACTTTCCCAGTGTTTTTCTATCGTCAATCTGAGGGATGTGACACATTTCTTTTAGTTACAGTGGTAGTCTCCAAGGGTAGAGATACCTGTGGCCTGGAGATGATTCCGCTGGGCCTCTGGGGCCTCACGTAGTTTGTTTGTCATCTCCCTCCATCCCTTTAACGGTGCACGTTCCTCACCGACCACTTTAAGTTTGCTTCTTGAAGAAACGCGAGCAGCTTCTAATAGTAAGTGCCCTTGGAGAGCAATGCAAAGGGCACCTGCTGTTCAGAGGATGGAGGAGCAACACGAGGTTTGGGGACTCAGGGAAGCAAGAAGTAGCATTTGGGCATCTTTATTTTGATAAAGTTATATTTGAGCTGCTGGTTTAGAAGTATATTAACAAGAGCAGAAGGTGGTTAGAATTTTACTGTAGTAATTTTAAATAACTTCACAAGAACATTGGTGCTGTTAAAATGTAGGCATCGTTTAGGAGACTCAGCACGGTGTGGCCCACGTGTAATCCTGAGCTCCTGGGCTTTGTGAGCCTCTGCATGGGTGTCGCTAGGTACTTTCATCTGTCTTGTCTGGTTCAAACCACATGACCGTGGTGTGAACTCCACATGGCAGCTTGTCAGGGTCCTCGTTGTGATGAGAAGGGAACCAAGGCTGTTAGGGAGGAGGTCTCCCAGCTCCGGATCCGAGCGCATCACACGGCCTTTGACTTAAGTGCCTTGTTAACTCCGGAGATAGGTGCGGGGGCCCCAGTTCCCCGTGCGGTGAGTCACAGCGCTTCATCTCTCAGAGACCTGAGAGGCAGAATAGTCTCGGTTTCTGACCTCTCACTGAAGGCAGAAAAGTAAGAACGTAAAAGTGCTAGCTCTGCCTCCCAGATGAGCAGTCAGGGCTGCGGGGACCTTTCCAGATGGACAGTGTAGTCGGCTGTGCTGGTACCCAGAGGCCAGATGGCCCAGTGTGGGCACCTCTCCCCCCAGCTGCTAGCCTTTGCTCTGTGATGGCTTCGTGCAGGACCGCTCTGGGATGTACCAGGACTCTGGAAGCAGAACACTTCCTGTAGGTCTGTGCCAGCACCAAGGTCCTGAGTCATATGAATTTGAGGGTTTGATATTGTTAATCTTACTCGTTTGTGATTTTCTCTATGGAAGCTTCTTTAAATGAGATATTCTCTGTTGATAATTTTTCTAGAGTGTCTCCAGTTTTAATTCTGGACACTGTATTTGCCAGCTTTGAAACAGTTGGGAATGTTTGAAGAGAAAGCAGAGATCAGTCTCATATCTGGGATCTACAGGGTTAGTGGGTTTATTGGCTGGAATTATTCATCTGCTCCTGTAGTTGACCCAAGTGTGTTTGGAGCACCTGAATTAGGGGCCAGGATTCATCAGTATAGTCGTTCCAGGGTTTCTGCAGGGAATTCGTTCCAGGACCCCCTATGGCACCAAAATCCGAGAGGGCTCAGGCCCCTTAGAGTCCACCCTGTGGACAGGGACCTGCAGATCCCACATCCGCGGATTCAGCCAACCACAGGTCGTGTTGGTGTTTTTCATCTGCGGTTGGTGGAACTCGCAGGTGCGGAACTCACGGATCCCAAGGGCCAACTCTGTTCTGCAGGGCCCATTGTAGCTTCCTTATCTCTTCTGACAGTCAGCCCAGAGCTCCCCATTCAGACAAAATAGCAGTTAGGTTGTTGGCTTTGTAATATGAAGGATTTTGAGCAGAAGAGGTAAACTTTCATGTCTTATTTTTACAAAGAATAATCAGACTTCAAGCTTTTTTTTTAATATGGAAAAATTTCAAATTTATTGTTTGAACATAGAAAAACTGCACATTCATTTTTTCTGCCTCTGTAAGTATGAGGAATATGTTCAACAGCAAAATAATTATAAAACCATTATAGTGGAGGGGATGTTTTCTGTAGTGGAGGGGATGTTTTCTGTTCATAATAAGTAATTAAGATATATGACTTGGCTTTTTTGTGTGTGTGTGTGGCTGCATTGGGTCTTCGCCGCTGCTCGCCAGTTTTCCCTAGTTGCAGCGAGCGGGGGCTACTCTTCGTTGCGTTGCACGGGCTTCTCATTGCGGTGGCCTCTCCCGCTGTGGAGCACGGGCTCTAGGCGCGCGGGCTCAGTAGTTGTGGCGCACGGGCTTAGTTGCTCCGCGGCATGTGGGATCTTCCCGGACCAGGGCTCGAACCCGTGTCCCCCGCACCAGCAGGCGGACTCCCAACCATTGGGCCACCAGGGAAGTCCCTTGGCTTTTTAAAAGGTATTTTCAGTAATACAGAATAGGCTGTAATTGGACTGCTGATATGCTTCATGTCTTGCCATTAGGTGACATCTTTATAATTTGAAAGTTATTTCAATGTTTTATGCAAATCAGTCACATCTAAGCTTTGTTTAACACAATAAGCAGATGTGTATATTTGTGTAGGGTTTTATAGTTTAACAAGTCGTCTGGAGTGTGTGTTTTCTCATTTAATCATTGTTAACACCCCTGAGTCTTAGAGAAGCTAAGTGAACAGGGGTCCTCCGGCCACTATGTGGCCAGCTGAGGGCTCACACCCAGTTTTTTTCCTTTTAAGTCCACTGTCCCCTCACTATGTGACACTGCTTTTATCCAGCTGAGCATTTTTTAAAAATAAATTTATTTATTTATTTTTGGCTGCGTTGGGTCTTCGTTGCTGCATGCGGGCTTTTAGTTGAGGCAAGCGGGGGTCACTCTTTGTTGCGGTGCGCGGGCTTCTCATTGCAGTGGCTTCTCTTATTGCGGAGCACGGGCTCCAGGCGCGTGGGCTTCAGTAGTTGTGGCTCATGGGCTGCAGAGCACAGCCTCAGTAGTTGTGGCGACGGGCTTAGCTGCTCCACGGCATGTGGGATCTTCCTGGACCAGGGCTCGAACCCGTGTCCCCTGCATCGGCAGACGGATTCTCAACCACTGCGCCACGAGGGAAGCCCGGCTGAGCATATTTTTAAGTACTTCTTCATGACTTAACAGTTATACCACTGCATCTTAACTCTGAATTCAGGTAGTGAAAAGGCCTCTAGCGTCCTTTCAGAGGGGCCTGTAGAGCTATTTCTGTGTGTAGAAGTAATTTGTAAAAAGTCTTGAGGTATCCATGAAGTTTTTTTAAACTTCCATTAAACCTTGAACGAATAAACTGAAATTTGGAAGGATAATTTCTTAAGAGGCTATGGGCTGAGGGGAGTTATTAAGATTTTAAACTGTATTAGATATACTCAGTGGTGTCTTGGTTTCAGACGTTTTCAGGCTTACAGGAAATGTTGAGTGAGATTGTGGCATTTGATACTGCAGTTTACTGGAGTATTTTTAGCATCTGTGAAAGTACGGTACTGGCAGGAACTGATTTCTCTGTTGACCATCTCCTGTAAAGGCTCACGTTTTTATTTTTATTTTTTTTAATTTATTTTTATTTATGTTATTTATTTTTGGCTGCGTTGGGTCTTCGTTGCTGTGCATGGACTTTCTCTAGTTGTGGCGAGCAGGGGCTACTCTTCGTTGCGGTGCACGGGCTTCTCATTTTGGTGGCTTCTGTTGCTGCGGAGCACAGGCTCTAGGCGCTGGGCTTCAGTAGTTGTGGCACATGGGCTCAGTAGTTGTTGCCTCGCAGGCTTTGGAGTGCAGGGTCAGTAGTTGTGGCGCATGGGTTTAGGTGTTCCGCGGCATGTGGGATCTTCCTGGACCAGGATCAAAACCATCTCCCCTGCATTGGCAGGTGATTCTTAACCACTGCGCCACCAGGGAAGTCCCTAAAGGGTCACTTTAATTCTCTTGTATCTGTTCTTGTCCTCTTTTTTTTAAGTGTAACTGTTCTGTTTTACAGTAGTGTAACTGTTCTATTTAATGCCATAAGGAGGTAGTTAGATCTTACATGCTATAAAGTGCAGAAATAGGAATGAAAAAATACCTGGCAGAAAAATGACTAACATAAACAAAAATATTTCAGTACTCTCGAGACAGAATTCTAGGCACAGTCACTGCTGTAGTGTTTTGCTGAGGGAGAATATGAAATTTCCTCCTCTGAAGATGCTGAAAAGTGGGCTCGATTCTCTTCTACTTGGGGGCCTTGCTCCTGTCCTGTGACATCAGTGCCCGATGCTGAGATGCTCTCAGGGCTGAGAGGGGTGCATGGGGTGGGGTGGGGTGCATGGGGAGAGACGTACAGCAGGGGTGGGAAATCTACTGTGACTGTCTGCTTAGTGCCTTTTGCTTCTCAGACTTGGGGAAGCTGGGGTATACAGGGGACGATGCATGAGGGTTTTTTGAAAAGCTATAGCCAACTCTTAAAATATTTATGGTTATTATGGTAGTATAAATGGCCTGGCTAAAGTCAAGGAAAAGTTGCCAGATCTCCGTTTATCCATTAGTGGCAACTTCTTTTTGAATGAGCATTTCATGATCAGGGCTTCTACAAAGTATAACAGGTGGAAAAGAAGGTTATTTTAGGATCTTATTCTAGGATTCTCAAATCCTAAGGAAGAGATGCGAAGCAACTATAAAATGACTGAAAGTTGATGGGAATATGGGGAAGAGGGAAAGGGCTGGCTGGGTGGCCCACAGCCACTGTATTCCTGAAAATTAAGGTTAACTTGCTGGCTAGCTTGTAGAATTGGTGATAACTAACAAGTGTCCCATTTCTTCTGCCTGTTGATACAAAACAGTGAGACGGTTTAAGCGGAAGCATCTTACAGCCGTCGACTGCCAACATCTGGCTCGGAGTCACTTGGCCGTGACCCAGCCCTTCGGTCAAAGATGGACAAACAGAGACCCGAACCACGGTCTCTATCCTAGACCCAGAACCAAAGGAGGGACTGGAGGTATGTCTTCCCCCAAAATACCTTGCATTTCAGAATCTATAGTGTGTGGCCTTTGAATATCTCCCGGTATTTGTAAATACTGCTACTGTGATCTTGTGGTTCTGTTGCAATACTTTGACACTTTTTCACTATTTGTGAGTTTTCTGTGAAAATTCCATCCTATCGTAGTGGTTGGTAAAAGCCCCAGAAAAGCACGGCTGAATGAATTCCACTAGCTGGTTTAACTATAATGTAGTAGGGAACACGTCCTAGCATCACCACGATTCCATTCTGGAACCGTCGTGATTTCCTGACTCTTCAGCAGTCCTCTTTGTCCAATCCATCACTAGGTCCACCGTATCACTCTTTTTCTCCCAAATGTCCCCCTCAGTGCTTTTACGGTAGATTGTGCCCTCTGTCACCTCGTACCTGGGCTGCTGCAATAACCCTCTCCTTGCCTTCAGACTTTATTTTTTCCATATTAGCTCGAATATCAAATAATGTTCCTGAGTACCATTTTCTGTCATGTCACTGCTACTCTCAAGAACCTCCAGTGTGGTTGGTATGTTCCCTGTTACTGTTAGGGACTCAAGCTCAATCCCCTGACGTTATTACATGCAGGCTCTACTTCTGGCAGCTTGTTTTCCTTATGACCCATCTAGTGCCAAGTGAATTCCCACTTTCATTAATACCTGTTTGTATAATCCAGATTGTCTTATTTCCCTGTGATACATCTCATTTCAGAATCCAACTCAGATCTCACTAGTCATCTTCAATTCTTGTGATGTGATTGTAGTCTCTGTTTACCACTTTTTGGAACCACTGTAACCAATTGTATGAGGCAGTTTTAAGCTCGGTGGTTATATAGTGTTCAATATTTTGTCTGTTTTGTGTGTATAAGTGAACTTCTCCTCTGTGTTGTGAGTTCTTTACTTTTAAAGACTTGTCAGCCTGTGTGTTTCAGTGTGGAGTCCTAGCACTGAGAAGGTGGTAGCTCTTCATAAATATTGGTGTGATTAACTCCACAATTAGAAAACATCAGAATTTAACCCTGGCCTATTGGCTTCAAAACTTGGGTTTCTAGCACATTGCCCCAGAAGCAGTTATAATTTTTTTCTAACATAGAAAAAAGTAGTGAGTTTCATATCCTGTTAAAAGCTAAACGTAGTTTTGTTCCAGTCTTTTTTTACTTTAATTTTTAAAACTTTTAATTTATTATTTACTTTAAAAAAATTTTTAATTGACATATAGTTGATCCACTCTCTTAATTTTTAAAGTGAGAATTCTGGCTACAGCCATTTCAGGAAGGTACCATATATTTTGTTGTATATTGATAAGGTGTTTAAATACTTCATTGGCATTTTACGATAATTTATAGGAATTTAAAATGCCGTGGTGATGTGTGAAATCACCAGTTGGATTCCTCTGAGTGCCTGAAAAGTCTGTGAGGTCAGGGACTATATATACTGTTTTATTATATGATTTACATACAGTTTATATTTGTTTCCAAATCATAGGTGCTTAGTAAGTACCTATTGAATGAATGTATAGACTAGATTAGATACCACTAATAATAGGAAGAAAATTCTGATTTTTATATTTTAAATAATGTGTCAGTTTCACAGGAGGAAATAAAAATCAATTGAAAGGGTTTTAACTGTCAAATGAGAAGAGTGGGTTTTTACTGTATCCTGATAATCTAAAGCATTTTCCTTTCTACTTATGCCAATTTAGATTATTTTTTTTTTATGGTAAGAACAAGCCAGGTGAGGTGAATTTTATGAGCAGATGTGTGAATGTGAGCAGTCGTGTACTGCTGTCCGTTCAGGTATTCAGTTTGTATATATTGCAAGGTATAATGTGGTCCTCACACCATCCAAAGACTGGTCTCTTCTCTCTTTCCAAATGTGTATCCGACTGTATGATACAGCCCTATATAAATATTTTTTGGATTAAGCTATTTATATAATCAGTTGATCAATAAAATACATCCTTGTCTCTTTCCTCTATTAAAATAGATAATTGAAAATAAGTTTGTCTTATTTGCGTCAACAAAGGGTCATCAGTCATTATTCATTTCTCGTTCACCTTGTTTGGGTTCTCTGTCCAGGTCGAGGATGCCCGGGATACAACCCTGAATTCTTCCTCGCTGGCCAGCAGCGGTGCACCAATGACATGGCCAAAAGCAATTCTGTGGGCCAGGACAGCTCTAAGGACTCGGAGGACGAGATGATTTTTGCTGCAGAAGGCCACTGTGCCCTGCCTCAGGGAGGTGATGGAGCAGCACGGCCACGCTTGTCAGGGAAGCGGTCTCGGTCCTTCGAGGACGAGAGGAATCAAGCCACAGGGACCAGTCAGTGGGATGGGGTTTCTAGGAAGACCCCACGGCATCATCTGTCCCTGTCGTCCACACAGCCCAGGGAAGGCAGGCAGGAAGCAGAGGACGGTGTGTTGTGGTTCTCTGCGCAGCCTGGAGATTCCAGCCAGGAGGTGGAGGACATTGGTCCTGATCCTGTTCCTGACTCTTACTATGGGCTTCTTGGGACCTCACCCTGCCAGGAACCCCAGAGCCACATCTGCAGCCTGCCCAGCGAGGTCCTGAGGCACATCTTTGCTTTCCTCCCCATGGAAGACCTCTACTGGAATCTGAGCTTGGTGTGTCACTTTTGGAGGGAGATAATCAGTGATCCACTGGTACGGAAAGCGCTTTTCGTTCTCTCATCTTTTCTCTAAAAGTCCATGGATTCGCTTCACTTAACGTGTACTCCTGACAATGGCATTTCTGCAGAAATGTTGCTGTCCATTTGCCTCCAGAATCAAATCCCAATCTCCCGGAGGCAACTGGGACCTTCTGTGTGTGTCCCACCTTACTATTCCAGGCTCATTGCTGACTTCAGTCCAGTCTATCCCTGTATTCTGTCCACAACCAATGATGTTGTGCTTCCCAACTGTGGACTGCACAGTACTTTCCTTATGTTGGTCTAATCTGCACCCCACTTCCCCCAGCCAACCGAAAGGGCCCCTCATAGCTTTGTTGATGTCTTTCCTCTTCAAGGCTGCACTCTTAGACTAACGCTTTCCCATTTCATCCCATTGCAATCACTCTCTCGCTCTCTTCCTTGTGCTACTATAGTGATTAAGCTCTGTTCAAGCTTATCATGTCTGTTATGGTCTTAGAGAGCCTTCTTCCTCCCTTTAAATTATTAGTGCGTTGCTAGAGGGCTGGTTGTCCTGTTTGTTTTTGCATTCGGCACTGTCTCACTATGTTCTACATATAGTAGGTGATTAGTAAATGAGTGTTGCATTTAGTCACGAGAGTACCTTTTGAAGATGACACAGGGGCAGCCCGTGATCTCAGAAAGGATTTCCTGATACCGTTATCCTGTGCCCTGCCCTTCCCGTTGTTGTGTCATTATACTTCCCACGTTCAGGTCTCCAGTAAGCCTGAGGGCTGGGAGAATGTTCTGCTTAGCTTTTATGTCCCTTAGACCAGACATTGGGAATAAACCAGAGTTAGAGAGTTTAACTTATTCTTCAAATGCATTGAAGTTTAAAACCTTGGAGATGGAGGGAAAGGTGGATATATCAAAACTTAGTACATTTCTCTTCCAAGCCCAAAAGATTTTGGAGGAAATTTCATATCGCTCTTGCTCCATTCTTTGCCTGGGGTCTTGTCTCCTACTTTCTAAGAAATATCTTTCTGTCTTTATTTGTAAACTCTGTTTTGGTTCAGTATTTCTACCCATTTAATTGAGATCTCTCTGATGTGAACGGGATAGATGAGGTTTCCCTCCATTCTGCTTGAGAAGATTTTGGGCAGATATCCCAGCTTATCCTTACCTCTTGATGTTTTTATCATCACCAGCAATGACTTGGTTATTTTCGGTGACCTTGTCACAGCTCTCATTTTCTTTTTATTTCTTGTAGTGTCTTTGTCTGGCTTTGGTATAAGGTTATGCTGGCCTCAGAATAAGTCTGGAAGTGCTCCCTCTTCAGTTTTTTTGAAGAGTTTGAGGGGGATTGATGTTAGTTCTTCCTTAAATGTTCAGTAGAATTTTTCAGTGAAGCAGTCTGGTCCTGGACTCTTTAACTTTTGGGGAGGCTTTTGATTACTGATTCAATCTCTCTACTCATTATTGGTCTGTTCACATTTTCTGTTTCTTCATCGTTCAGTCTTTGTAGGTTGTGTGTTCCTAGGAATTTATCCATTTCTTCTAGTATATCCAGTTGGTTGATCTGCAGTTGGTCATAGTATTCTTATATTCTTATAAGGCTTCTTATTTCTCTGACATCAGTTGTAATGTTCCCCTCTCATTTCTGATTTCAGTTATTTGAATCTTCTCTTTTTTCCAAAATATATCTAAGGGTTGTCGATTTTGTTGATCTTGAAAAAAAAAAAAACTCTTAGTTTTATTGGGGTTTTTTACCCCTATTTTTCTATTCTCTATTTCATATATCTCTGCTCTTTAGTCTTTATTATTTCCTCCCTCCTGCTAGCCTTGGGTTTAGTTTGTTCTTTTTATAGTTCCTTTAGGTGTAAAGTTAGTTTGTTGATTTGTGATCTTTCTTCGTTTTTTAAAAATATTTTTAAAAAATTATTTTATTTTTGGCTGTGTTGGGTCTTCATTGCTGCGCGCGGGCTTTCTCTAGTTGCGGTGAGTGGGGACTACTCTTCGTTGTGGTGCGCGGGCTTCTCATCGTGGTGGCTTCTTTTGTTGCAGAGCATGGGCTCTAGGCACGTGGGTTCAGTAGTTGTGGCTCGCAGACTCTAGAGCACAGGCTAAGTAGTTGTGACGCATGGGCTTAGTTGCTCCGTGGCCTGTGGGGTCCTCCTGGACCAGGGCTCAAACCTGTGTCCCCTGCATTGGCAGACGGATTCTTAACCACTGCACCACCAGGGAAATCCAGATCTTCTTCTTTAAGTTTTTATAACTATCAACTTAACTTTTAGCCCTGCTTTCACTTCATTCCATATGTTTTGTTATGCTGTTTTTTTGTTTTCATTTGTCTCAAGGTATTTTCTAATTTCTTTGTGATTTCCTTTTTTGACCCATTGGTTGTTTTAAGTGTGTTGTTTAATTTCCACATATTTGTGGGTTTTCCAGTTTTCTTTCTGCTACTGATTTCTAGTTTCATTCTATAGTGATTGAAAAACATACTTTCTATAATTTCAGTCTTTTAAAATATGTTAAGACTTACTTGTTTTGTGTTGTTGTACATGATCTTTCCTGGAGAATGTTCTGTGTGTACTTGAGAAGATTGTATATTCTACTGTTGCTGGATGGAGTGTTCAGTATATGCCTTTTTGGTCCAGTGTTGTTTGTTCTATCCATTCTTGAAAGTGGAGTATAGAAGTCTCCTGTTATTATGTTGCTGTCTGTTTTTCTCTTCACTTCTTTCAGTGTTCCCTTCATAGATTTAGGAGCTCTGATATTTGGTACATGCATATATATAATTGTTATATTTTCTTGATGAATTGACCCTTTTATCATCAAGTAATATTCTTTGTCTCTTCTAATAATTTGTTTTAAGTTATTTATTCGGCTGCATCGGGTCGGGTCTTCATTGAGGCACGCGGAATCTTCACTGCAGCGCTCGCTGTGGTGCGCGGGCTCTTTGTTGTGGCACGCAGGCTTCTCTCTAGTTGTGGTGTGCAGGTTTTCTCTTCTCTAGTTGTGGCGTGCAGGTTTTCTCTTCTCTGGTTGTGGCATGGGCTCCAGGGTGCGTGTGCTCTGTAGTTTGCAGCATGCAGGCTCTAGTTGAGGTGTGCGAGCTCAGTAGTTGTGGCACGTGGGCTTAGTTGCCCTGTGGCGTGTGGGATCTTAGTTCCCCGGCCAGGGATCGAACCTGTGTCCCCTCCATTGGAAGGCGGATTCTTCACCACTGGACCACCAGGGAAGTCCCTCTTCTAATAACTTTTGACTTAAAGTCTATTTTGTCTAATCTTAGTATAGCCACAACTCTCGTGTTATTTAATCCTTGCTGAAGCTCTGAGCCATTAGTGTCCCAACAGGGACAGGACACTATTTCAGATAGGGAAATTGAAGCACTAGCTCTTCCCAGATTCTGTAAGAAGTTAATGTTGGAACCAAAACCGGGAGCCCCCCCTTCTCCTAGTTTCCAACTAGAATTTGTGTAATGTTTCTACCTCATTTGCCCAGCTTTTGAATTGTAGACTATGATTGTTTTTCAAACAATTATCTTTATGTTTGTGGCCTGATCAGTTCTCTAATAGCTATTGCCTACATGTTGTTTTGGATTTTTTAAACTGTCTAGTTCATTCCATGGAAAAAGCTGTATCACCGATACCTGATGAATGAAGAGCAAGCTGTCAGCAAAGTGGACGGCATCCTCTCGAGCTATGGCATAGAGAAGGAGTCAGACCTGTGTGTGCTGAACCTCATCCGGTGAGTCCCCGTTTCCTGGGAGGAAGTGGGTTTCCAAAGTCCTTTCCCAGAAATCAGCACTTACTGGATCACCTTTCCCATGGACGCTGCTGTGAATGTCTTACAGCTACACAGCCACCACTAAGTGCTCCCCGAGTGTGGACCCTGGACGGGCGTTGTGGAGTCTGAGGGATCACCTCCTCCTCCCCGAGGCAGAGGCCTGCGTGCGCCAACACCTCCCCGATCTCTACGCTGCCCCTGCCGTACGTGAAGAGGCTGCAGGGAGGGGAGGGTTGGGGAGGCGACACCTTTTCTCTTTGGAAGAAAGTGTATTGGTGATCAAGTTTGGTTGAAGGTTATTTTAGATTTATTTTTCAAAGTCTTCCTTCAGCCTTTGCTTTGAAGCCTTAATCTTGTCATTGGCCCCATAGAGAAATAAAAGGCTACATTGTTACAGATTCTTTAATTTGGAAGGAATTTTAAAAAGTATTTCATCCAATTTCCCATTCTGTTGAGCGGTCCCAACAGAGGATGGTCATCTAGCCTCTACATACTTTGATTAGTAAGGATTTCTTTACAAGGCAGCCCATTGTATTGTTGACACCTTGGGTTATTTGAAAGAACCAGAGAAAAGAAGGATTTTGTACTGACACACAGTGAGTTAACGAGAAGCTGTAAATAGTCTCCAGTTTCCTTTGTCTTGTGGCTTCTCATCTGGATAGCGATTCTTCTTAAGTTTTGTTTTGGAAGCCACATGCAACCTCAGCCTCATTCTGCAGCCAGTTGAGGGTTGGAAATCCAGCCATGTGCATTTATTTCTCTGTCCATCTTTAGTGAAGTGATTGTCGATGGAGTGAGATTTGTTTCCCAATATGGTTGTAGTGAAAGGTGTGTGGAACTTTGCTTTTGTGGATGCATTTTTAACAGGGAGGCTTGCAGTAAAGTTAAGAATGATAATTATATACTTATATGTCCATTATTATTATTATTATTTTTATTTGGTTGCGCTGGATCTTAGTTGCGGCAGGTGGGCTCATTAGTTGCGGCTTGCTGGCTCCTTAGTTGTGGCTTGCGAACTCTTAGTTGTGGCCTGCATGTGGGATCTAGTTCCTTGATCAGGGATTGAACCCGGGCCCCCTGCATTGGGAGTGTGGAGTCTTAACCCACTGAGCCACCAGGGAAGTCCCTATATGTCTATTATTGATATTTCCATGTTAGTGAACATTTTCTTAGACATTAATAAATGGAGCATACTGTGTCCATAATAATTTTCAATAATTTAATATTTAGTTAGCTTAATATTTAATAAGTATTAAATAATAATATAAAGTAAATAGTAAATTAACATCTTAATGCCATTGAATTGTCAGTCTTGATTTCCCACTAAAGACTGCTGTCTTCTTTTGTATCCCCCAATATTTGTGCCTCCCAGGTGGGCACCCATTTAATGGTGAGCTTGTTTGACTTGAGTGTCTGGACCTGAGAGCTCACACTGACCTGGCGGGGGTGGGGTGGGCTGGTGAGGAGGCGGGAGGATCACGTCTGTGCAGGGTCTTGCATTAAGTACTTTATAAATGTTATTTAATCAAAGAAAACTTAAGAACTCAAACCCAAAAATGACGAAAAAGAAGGAATCCAGGGTAAAAGGAGACATGCCCGGTGTTTCCCAAATGTCATTCGGGAAGTTTGCACTCCATTTAGACTGTCTGAGGAAGGTATATGAACCCCAAACCTGGTTTTCTTCACCAGCTGTCCCATGTGATTCTTACCGATTGTGTTTTGGGTCTCATCTCCTGTCCTGTCCACCTCCCTCCTCAGGGTGTCAACGTGTGGGCCTTGGTGGCGGCTGTCGTCCTCCTGTCCAGCAGCGTCAATGACATCCAGCAGCTGCTTTTCTGCCTCCGGCGGCCCAGCTCCACAGTGACCATGCCAGACATCACCGAGACCCTGTACTGCATTGCCGTGCTGCTCTACGCCATGCGGGAGAAAGGGATCAACATCAGCAACCGGTAACTGGCCCCCGCCCTGCCCCTTCCCTGCGTTACTGCTGGGTGAGCCCTACCACCCACTGCTCCGCCAGGTTCTCCGTGAGGTTCGAGTGCAGCGATGCAGGCAAGCGGGCTCTGTGAACGTGAGGTGCCATGGGGTCGTACACCATCCCCGAGACAGTGTCTACCTTCAGGACTGTTGAGCCTGGAGGGGACGGAGCCTTCTGTGTTCATACGTGGCTACATTTTGTTCCCCAAAGAGCACATACTGGTCTGTCTCCTTTGCCTCTGCCCACTGCAGCCAGGCATCTCTCCCAGAACCATGCTCTCCAAATATTTACCTCCAACAGTGCAGGTAAATATAGCTCAGCTCTAGGTATATTTAAACCCTTTTCTTCCCTTTTTTTCATAAAATGGTGGTACATATTTTATTTTTAGCAATGGTTAGGAGTCTAAAAAACATCTGAGGAAAAATAAGATACAGATTGTGACTGAATTTGAAAATCTCTAATCTGCTTTTTTCCTGTTAGGATTCACTACAACATTTTCTATTGCCTGTATCTTCAGGAGAATTCCTGTGCTCAGGCCACAGAAGTCAAAGAGGAACCATCGGTCTGGCCAGGGTATGTCTGTAAGGGTGTGTGTGTGTGTGTGGATGTCTTTGATTCCTGACTCTCGTACTTGAAGAGGAAAAGGTGTTTTGTTTTAACCACTTTATTGAGTTATAATTTACATTACATAAAATTCACCCATTTTAATTGTATAATTCAGTAATTTTTAGTAGATTTACTGAGTGTGCAACCAACATCATAACCTAGTTTTAGAACATTTTAATCACGCTAAGGGGGGGTGGCACTCCCCTTTTTTCTGGTTAAATTTTATTCATCCCATTTGGTTTCCTGTTTCATTTTTGACAGTCTGTCACCTGATCTTTTCAATTCCTTATTCTTTTCCTAATTTCTCTTCTGTAATGATTACAGCAAGAAAACAACCATCCAGCTGACACATGAACAACAGCTGATCCTAAGCCATAAGATGGAACCTCTCCAGGTGGTAAAAATTATGGCATTTGCAGGTAAGGGGGCTGCCATTCCTGGAATGCCTCTTTCCACCTTACTCGCCACCTGCCAGAATATCTTTACCTTAATCTATTATTGAACTGCTGCAATTAAATCATCTAAAAAGCAGTTGCCAAGGAATAATTGCTTTTTCTTACCACTCCGGGGCCGGGGTGGGTGTGGGGGGCATCCACACTGGAGTTCCTGGTGAACAAATGGTCCATAGGAGTTTGTTTGTGGGGTGGATGCCACTGGGATTGATCCAGCCTATTATGTATCATCATATCTGTTCAGACACTGATTGCTTATGGGGTGGTAGGTCATGTGAATCCCCTGTTCAGACAGTGTCAGGAGCTCCTTGATTTCTATAGGGTGAAGTCTAGAAGGGCCTCCTACCTTTTGGTTCTAACATACATTCATCAGTCAGCTAATTGTGCTTCCTGGCTCTTAAAGTACTTGGTTGCTCTTTGAACCTTTGCTCATACTATTTTCTCTACCTGGAATGCCTTCCCGCTTCTTTTCTGCCTAAATATTTTACTAAAAACAACAGCCACTTTATTAAATGTCTGCCCTGTGCTAATCCTAACATTCTGTGAGGTTGGTTTATTTATTTATTTTTTGGCTGCACTGCGTGGCATGCAGGATCCTAATCCCCCAGGGATTGAACCCATGCCCCCCCCCCCCCCACCCCGCCCCACGGTGGAAGTGTGGATGGCCAGGGAATTCCTGGTTAATTTTATGTATGAGGTTTAAGCTCAGGGAAATTAAAATGATGTGGTCCAGATTAAATGAGCAAATACGTGGTGGAGGTAGAATTCAAAGCTGGATCTATTTGTCTCCAGAAACGTGCCTTTTCCCCTCCCCTGCCCTCCCCGCCCCCTACTCCCTCTATCTCTCTGCCATCCGATGTTGACCCCCGTCTCTTCTGTGTCTTCTCGGTGGAGGCTTCCTCAGCCCTTTGAGACCGCCGTGATTCTGAACTCTCACTGTGACTAATCTGTATTAACTGTTTGGTGCCTGATTACATAGGAAGAATAGCCAACACACACCTTCTGTAAACACCTCCACACTGTCATTGATCTGTTGATTTTCAAACAGCCCTGGTAGGTAGGAAAGGAGGTGCTATTTTTCTTCTTTTATAGGCAAGATTTTCTTTTTTGTTTCCAGATCCATATTCTTTTTCACTCTACTGTGTTATCATTATTCTCTTTTGTTTTTGTTTCAATTGTTCTAGCTGTGTTGATGTTTTATTCCCAACTAGATTGTAATGCAGGAACCTTGCTTTGTGTTTGTGACACGCTCCCAGTGCCTAGTGTAGGGCTGGGTGTGCAGTAGGTGCTCAGGAAATTCTTGTTCAGTGGGTGACAGTTGACTAACTGAATAACTGAATGAAAGGCGGGGAGGAGGGGCAGATAGGATAGTTGAGAACGGGTTGGAAGGATCCTTGAATCTCATTTTCATGCTCTTGCTGTCGAAGCATGAATGGTGCCTAGGCCAGCATAGCTACCGTCTATGAGTTCCTCTCCTGGGTACTTGGGTGGTTATCCTGCACACCCTATGAGGTCATTGTTACCCACACAGGCTGAGGAGCAGACTGAAGTGGCCCCTCTCTAGAGCTGCAGGGGCTGCGACCCCAACCCAGGTGACTCTGTCTTGAGTCTGCTGCTCCCTTCACGGCACCGTTTTTAGTTTTCATCAGTACTGGAGAACTTGCCACTGTCTGGTCCCAGGCAAGCGGGGAGATAGGCATGGGTGGAACCCGATTATAGCGTCTGTGGGAACCGTTATTTCCGGTCAGAGGGTCACCTCCCTTGCTCTTGGCTTCCCCAGGCACTGGGAAGACCTCCACCCTGGTCAAGTACGCTGAGAAGTGGTCCGAGAGCAGGTTTCTGTATGTGACCTTCAACAAGAGCATCGCCAAGCAGGCTGAGCTCGTCTTCCCCAGCAATGTCATCTGCAAGACCTTCCACTCCATGGCCTACGGACACATCGGGCGCAAGTGAGCATCGTGGTGCCACTGTTGCCATTACGTCCAGTTACTGCTCTCACTTTGCAGTCATTACACCACAGTGACTCGGAGAAAACTTAGCGCTTTATCTTCACTTACAGGCAGGGAATATGGCCATTGAATATGGCCATAGATAGATTTGTACTTCCACCCCATAGAGATATATTGCTACTGAGGGAAGCATAACACTATCTCACTGAGGGAGGCATTCTCATGTCTCTGGAACTGAGGCACAGAAGGTCAGAGTGACTTGCCTAAAGTTCAGGGCATCACCAGTCTGGTTGACCCATTAAGGCTTTCCTCAGAAGCTGGAGGGGAGAAGACGAGGCTGAGGGGCACTTGTTCCATGCACCCAGGGCCTCTGAGCTGTGTCCCCTTGGACGAGAAAGCTTCAGGGAGCTACGAGGGTCCCCCTGGGGCCTCCTGGAGTCTGGTCCACACCTTGGAACAGTGGTATCTGCGGTGAGCCACTTCGTCTCCTGGGTTATTAGATGTGAATTCTGGAAAGCGTAACGGAGCCCTTTCCAATCCTACGAGGACCTCACTCAGCTCTTCTGGCTTTTTTTCGTCACCTGTATGTGCCACTTCCAGTGACCTGGTGGTGTCATCGGAGAGAAGGGGGCAGGCCTGGGGGAGACACTAAATCGCGAGTTGCCACAAATGCCAACCCTGTGCCTTTGGGACATGCGTTGCAGGTACCAATTGAAGAAGAAGTTGAATCTCTTCAAGTTAACCCCCTTCATGGTCAACTCTGTCCTCGCTGAAGGGAAGGGTGGCTTCATAAGGGCCAAGCTAGTATGTAAGACTCTGGAAAACTTCTTTGCCTCGGCTGACGATGAGCTGACGATCGACCACGTGCCCATCTGGTGTAAGAACAGCCAGGGACAGAGAGTCATGGTCGAGCAGAGTGAGAAGCTGGTGAGTGTCTCAGTCCCTTTGGAGTTAGGGCTCGGGAGGAACAAGGGCTCGACACGGTGCCAGCTTGTACTGGTCTTTGATGTCTGTAGAGCTGCTGGCAGGAGGTAGAGGTGGAGGGGAGACCCTAGGCCGGTCGTGCTGGCTGCGAAGTGTACAGGATTTTCTGTGAAGAGCACTCATCTTGCTTAGTCCTCAGCCTGGTCCTCCATTTCACAGATGGGGCTCCTGCCCAGAGTTTATAAGAGCTCGTCGTGGGGTCTGCCGGTCCGGGGTCTAAAGATGTGATTCTCCTTTCTAATTTTTATCAAGTCTTTTCAGTCATTGACCACACTTTTTTTTTTTTTTTTTTTTTGCGGTACGTGGGCCTCTTACCGCCGTGGCCTCTCCCGTTGCGGAGCACAGGCTCCGGACGTGCAGGCCCAGCGGCCATGGCTCACGGGCCCAGCCGCCCCGCGGCACGCGGGATCTTCCCGGACCAGGGCACAAACCCGTGTCCCCTGCATCGGCAGGCGGACTCTCAACCACTGCGCCACCGGGGAAACCCTGACCACACTTTTTATGAATTAACTGTCGGGCATAAATCTAGAGGAATCATCCAGCCTTTCTTGGTTCATCAGATGCTGTGCTCCTTCAGCGATGCTCTACCGCTGGGTGTGGTCCAGCCCCTGGCTTTTGCCCATCTGGGTGCCTGGCGTTGACACGAGGCCCTCATGGAGCTGGGAGAGGTCAGGGAGGGGCTGCCGTTCACTGTGAGCTGGGGCCTTTGCTTTGACCCCTGCACGTGGACATGAACTCCTGATTTCAGGGTCATGACCTTCACATCACTGTGTCACTTGCTTTCTAGAATGGTGTCCTCGAAGCGAGCCGACTCTGGGACAACATGCGAAAGCTGGGCGAGTGCAAGGAGGAGGCTTACCATATGACGCATGACGGTACGCATGCGCCCAGTCCTGAACCCCACCGTGGACCTGCCTCATTCCGATATCTGACTCTTCTGCCCCTTCTTGTAGGCTACTTGAAACTCTGGCAGCTCAGCAAGCCTCTGCTGGCTTCTTTTGACGCCATCTTTGTGGACGAGGCCCAGGACTGTACCCCAGGTGATAAACCATTCAGGACACCAGTAGTCCCAAACACATAGCAACAGTGTTGTGAATGTGTAAGAGGATACGTGTGTGCATAAGTCGATGATTCTTGTCTGTCATGAGGAGGAGCGTGTGATGCTTAGTTATTCAGAAACCCTTTGCTGTCTGACTGTGGATTTCAGCACTTGTCTCTCCACCCCCACCCCTCACCCAAAGGAGACTTAATTTTCTCTAAATGTTTTGCTTGAGTTATTCTTAAAATATTGGCTGAGCCTAGGTCACCAGATGATTGGGTTGAGACGCATGTGGAGGGGGAAAAGGTAGTCAATTTAGAGTGAACAATTTGTGTTGTATATTTTTGCAGTGGCTGATAGAAAATAGTGTGACTTGGTGGCTCATTTTGGGGCCTTAAATTATATTATCAGAGAAGATAACTTGCCTCATTTTACATTTGCCTATGTGGTTTCTCATACTCAATAATTTATTCAGGAGTAAAAATAATCTGCATTCGTAGGGTTTGAAGCTGTTTCTTTTGTTTGTTATAAAATTATTTCTTTGGATTGAGTGCACCTATGCTGGAGGGAAAGGTAACTCTGTTGTCCAGTGTGCAAGCATTTTCATCCTTTTCTGTCTTAAGTTTGGTTTCTTTTTGCTCCGTGGGTTGGTGTCTCTTCAGAGCCCTTACTTTCCATCTTCTTGGTCGCAGCGATCATGAACATAGTTCTGTCTCAGCCATGTGGGAAAATCTTCGTGGGGGACCCACACCAACAGATCTATACTTTCCGAGGTGCAGTCAACGCTCTGTTCACAGTCCCTCACACTCACGTCTTCTATCTCACACAGGTAAGCGCTGTCTTTGCTTCCCAGTCCCCAGACGCGTATATACACACGAGCCTTGTGGCTCCCCACCCTGGTTCTCCAGTGTTGACTACGTGCCAGGCCCCGTGTGAGGGTTTTCGTGAGGCTCACTGTGTGTAGCAAATCCGTGCCTCTAAACAGTGGCTCTCCATGGTTCTCAGGGGGTTTGCAAAGTCAAAACTGTTTTCGTAATAGTTATCTGCCTCTTGCACTATGTTGACATTTGCACTGATGATGCAAAGTCAGTGGTGAGACTGTGGCTGAGAATCTCGGCTTCGGCACCAGCCGGTCCTAGCAGTTGCCTTATTCTTCACTGCAAGGCACTGAGTCAAAAAAGAAAACAGGCAGTTCACTAAGAACATCTTTCTTTTTAAGAATACTATTTTTTAAAATATTTATTTTTATTTATTTATTATCTTCATTGTGGCACACAGGATCTTCTGGTTGCAGCACGCAAACTCTTAGTTGTGGCATGCATATGGGATCTAGTTCCCTGACCAGGGATTGAACCTGGGCCCCCTGCATTGGGGGCGCAGAGTCTTACCCACTGGACCACCGGGGAAGTCCCTACTAAGAACATCCTTGATGGCACAGGAAAAATGATTAATTTCATTACTGTAGACCCTTGAGTCCGTCTCTCTCACAGTCTGTGTGATGAAATGGGAAGTAGGGGGAGGTCCTTCTGCCCCTGCAGCGTGCTGCTGTCTGACCAGGAGCATTTTTGTGATTGTGGTGTGAACTCCACCGCTGCTTCTTTCGTTTGTGCTTGAACGAGCAGCTGACGGACCAACTCTGGTTATTCAGACTTGGGGATTTGGCATTTTCTCAAAAATGCATGCTATGAGCTGTGACTTCAAGGAAAACAGCTGACATATGTATTGCCGAAGATAAAATTCTTGCTTTCAAGTGAAATCCAGATTTTGGAAACCTTGTTTCCAGCATGAGCATGGCAACTCCTGGGGCCTTGATTGTCTGGAAAGGCTGTTACATGTTCCTCCCCTTTTCAGCACTCATCTTTGTGAGGCTGTCACACCAGGCTGGATGCAGACAGAGCTTTGAGATTCGGCTCTCTTCTCTTAAGCTGGGCGCTAAAGACATTTGCAAAAATGTAAAAACAGTGCCACTCTTCTCTCTAACTTTTGTTTTGGAAAATACCATTTAAAAAAATTTTTTTTAATTTTTTGGCTGCGTCGGGTCTTGTTGCTGTGCGTGGGCTTTTTCTAGTTGCGGTGAGCGGGGGCTACTCTTTGTTGCGATGTGCAGGCTTCTCATTGCAGTGGCTTCTCTTGTTGCGGAGCACGGGCTCTAGGCATACGGGCTTCAGTAGTTGCAGCATGAGGGCTCAGTAGTTGCGGCGTGTGGGCTCTAGGGCACCGCCGTGGGCTCAGTAGTTGTGGCTCGCAGGCTCTAGAGTGCAGGCTCAGTAGTTGTGGCGCATGGGCTTAGTTGCTCCGTGGCATGTGGATCTTCCCAGACCAGGGCTCGAACCCGTGTCCCCTGCGTTGACAGGTGGATTCTTAACCACGGCGCCACCAGGGAAGTCCTGGAAAATACCATTTTAAAAATATGTTCTGTATGTTATCATGTAATGGGGTTATTGTTACATTGAAATGCACTAAAGTTGCTAATGTGGTAATCGTAGGTAGGTACAACGCACGTAAATGATAAGCGTCTTTGAGTCCTCACTAATATTTTAAAGTATGAAGAGTCCTGAGACTAAAAGGTGTGAAAACCACTGCTTTTTTTTTTTTTTTTTTTTTTTTTTTTTTGTGGTATGCGGGCCTGCGGACGCGCAACCACTGCGCCACCAGGGAAGCCCAACCACTGCTTTTAAGAAACTCACTTCTAGTAAGAGGATATGAGACTGCCAGCGAAAGTGCCAGCGTCATCTGAACTGTGTTCTGTTCTTTTCTAGGAGGCCCTGTAGCCCACTCAGTGACCTTATTTCCTGGAGTTTCCCTTGTTTGCTGTAATGACTTAGGGTGGCGTCAACCCAGAGGAATTTTTTTTTTTTTTTTTTTGCAGTACGCGGGCCTCTCACTGTTGTGGCCTCTCCCGTTGCGGAGCACAGGCTCCGGACGCGCAGGCTCAGCGGCCATGGCTCACGGGCCTAGC
>NC_041224.1:31033696-31044692 GCF_002837175.3 Physeter macrocephalus | reverse complement strand
GCACGAACCCGTGTCCCCTGCATCGGCAGGCGGATTCTCAACCACTGCGCCACCAGGGAAGTCCCAGAGGAATTTTTTTTAATAGACGTTTTTTAGTTTCAGGTTTATAGAAGAGTTAAGAAGATGGTATAGAAAGTTCTTACACATCCTACATTCAGTTTCCTTTATTATTCACGTCTTATATTCGTGTGGTACATTTGCTACAGTTAATGAACTACCATGGATACATTATTATAAACTAAAGTCCATAGTTTATTCAGATTTCCTTGGTTTTTTACCAAATGTCCTTTTTTTATTCCAGGATCTTATTCATGTGACCCTATCTGCATTCAGTTGTCAAGTCTTAGGCTCCTGTTGGCTGTGCTCTGTGGTTTCTCACACTTGTCTTGTTTTTGGACCTTGAAGAGGACTGGTTAGGTGTTTTGTCGGGTACCCCTCTATTGGTGTTTGTCTGGTGGTTGCACTGATGTTTTGGGAGGAAGGCCTTGGAAGAAAAATTGCCATTTTCATTGCAAGGTATTGGGGGCCCATATTGTCGACGTGGTTTATTTATTTATTTATTTTTTAAAAAATATTTATTTATTTGGTTGCACTGGGTCTTAGTTGCGGCAGGCGGGCTTCTTAGTTGTGGCATGTGAACTCTCAGTTGCGGCATGCATATGGGATCTAGTTCCCCAACCAGGTATCGAACCTGGGCCCCCTGCATTGGGAGCGTGTAGTCTTAACCCACCACACCGCCAGGGAAGTCCCCCATCAACATGATTTATAACTGATGATGTTGTCTTGGTCCCCTGGCTGAAGTGGTGCTTGGCAGGTCCCTTCACCGTGAAGTGACTCCCCCTGCCACCCCTCCACACTGTGTGCCTTGGAAGGAAGTCACTGCCCTCTGCGCTCACTCGGGAACAAGAGTTGGAGTGTCTACGTAGATTATTTGGAATTCTTCTGCGAAGGAGATTTTGTGTCTTCTCTTCCATTTATTTATTCATTTATTTATTTGTGTCAGTATGGACTCATGGATCTTTATAATTTGAGTTACGGCTCGCTTAGAATAGTTCTGTAGCAACAAAGTACTGTTTGTTGAAAGTCTTGCTTTCCTTAGGCTGTGTTATTGATATTCACCAAAGTAGATAATACTTCATTACCTTAAGTTATAAGTGAATGGAAAAAGGCAATAAATACCATGAGTTTGGGCAAGAATGGTGTCTTTCCAGCTACAGTGGTCAAGGGATTAGTGTGTTGGGCCTCGTTTTGAAGGGTAAGAAGTTACTGCCATGCAGCATGGCAGGGGGAGGGCAGGGAATGCTCAGGAAATGGTGATTAGTCCCGTGGCCGGTTATGTAGGGTTTGAATCGATGTTGAGGGAGCCTCGGGGCAGGGAGAGGCCCCCTTCCTTCCTTAATCTTCTGTATAATATACGCTTCTTTGTTAGAGGCAGTTTGGAAAGAATGGTAGACTTGCTTAAAAGAAAAGTTTGCTGCTGGTCTCGGGGAACGAAGGGGCTAGGGCTGTCCAGGCTGCAGGAGTCTTGAAAGTCCACACGTCACCTTTTCTTTGTGGAGTGCTCTTCCTTTTTGTGGCGAGGCACAGAGCTTGATGAACACGTGAGGGAAAGATTCAGCTGGCAGAGGGAAAGAGGCCAAGTTGGGGAGGCATGAGGTAGGGGTCTTTGAGCTGCGCCGGGAGCAGTGGTAAGAAAACGACTGTAGAAAACATGGTGGAAGATTGTCAAGGTTTGGATTTGGGGGCAAAAGATAAAGAAAAGCAGGTAACTCTCAGGTTTCAAGATAGAAAATGCTATTCTGAAAACTTAGCATAGTGATTCTTTGCTTGCCAAGCTCCTGTTCTGTGTAAGTCGGTTTACAGTAGGGAATTTCCAAGTACCCATTCCAGGTCGGGCGAGTCAGAGATGCTCAGTGGGGTTTGGCGAGGCCAGGCCTTGGCGGTGGGAGCAGTGTGCTCATGTTCTTCAGGGGGTGTTAACTCCTTTCGTTGTGTTGTTCTCCCACAGAGTTTTAGGTTTGGTGTGGAAATTGCCTATGTGGGAGCTACGATCTTGGATGTCTGCAAGCGAGTAAGAAAAAAGACTTTGGTTGGAGGCAACCATCAGAGTAAGGCTTTCAGTTACTCGTATTTGTTACACAGATTAGCTTCCCTCTTTATCTGGATTTGCCCTAGCGTTTGTGCTCTCTCCCAAAAGGTGGCATTCGAGGTGACACGAAGGGGCAGGTGGCCCTGCTGTCCCGGACCAACGCCAACGTGTTTGATGAGGCCGTACGGGTGACGGATGGAGAAGTGCCTGCCCGGATCCACCTGATAGGGGTAGGAGTGCGTTTCTGTTCTCTGCTCTTGCCGGGAAACATTGCCAACACACAGAGCCGATGAAAACGGCCCACATATCCAGGCTTACTCTGCACACAGGCATTTGGGTTTGTGACTGTTCCCGAGTCTGCGCTGTGAAGTCCTTCCCCCTGGCTGTTCTGGTCCAGCGAGTCCTGTAAAGTCTGGCCCAGCAAGGACTGTGGACCTTTTCCTCCGTTCTTTAAAAAAAAAAAAGAATGCCCTTCTCACCTGTGTGCACGTGGGGCTGCCGGCTGCCTGTGAGTGTCCTGGGGTGTGATGATCAGTCGTGTAAGACAAGCGAGGTGAGGGCACAGCTGGGAGGTGCCCTGGGCTCCGGACGCAGAGTGGACACTGGTTCTACCTCTGCTTCTTCACTAACTGTGTGTGGCTTGTGGCAGGTGACTCAGCCCCTCTGTCTCTGGGACAGTGACACTGCCTATTTCACAGGGAAGCTAGGAGGGTTGAGTGACATGTGTACGGCGTTTTTAACTCTTGGAAGCAGAGTTTTATGTCTGAGAGACATTCACCCGTTCATCTATGAAAAAAATATTTTCCAGGGCCTACTATGTGTAGGCCCTCAGTACATACAGTAAGTGAATCAAAATCAAAAAATTTCTGATGCTCATTTTTTTAATTTATAAAGATTATGTAACCAAGTTACAGAAGTTTGGAAATTAAAAGGAAAAAATCACCCTTAATCTCAGTGTTTTATGTAAAAATTCTCATTTTTGCTAATTATTTATGTTTTTGGCCTTATAGTTGTGTATTTTTACACAATTGCATTTAGAGTGTGCATAAAAGAGTATGTTTTTTACTCCACCCACGAGCATATTTTCTCCCATGTTGCTATTTGAGTGACTTTACAATACTTCCTCAGTGGATATAGCATAGTTTAGCCATCTTTGTTATTGTAAGGAAATGGTACTGTTGGAGCATCTTCCACGCCGCACAGGATGTGAACTTGTTCTTTCCCCTCTCTCACTCCCACATGTGTCATCCTGCTTGATCACTTCTGGTTACGTTATAATCTGTACTGTCTTATTTTGGTCTCTGTTTGTTGTTAATGTTTTATGTGTCCCTTCCCCAAATGATCTAAACCCTTGGAGTGTGGGGCATTTGTCCTGGGCCCCAGTCAGCCCTCAGTACACGCTTCCCGGTAGAGGTGGGCTGAACTAGGAGGGTCAGGCCCTCTCCTCCAGGAGCTGACCTTTTAACAAATCCAGTACCTGTAGACAGTCTAGTTCTTTCCTCAGAAGAAACAGCGGCGAGTGTTTGTGCTCCACACTCGGTATTCAGGTCTCATCTGTCTTCTTTGCTGCAGCTGTTTTATATTCCTGGAAGGTAGATGATTTAAATTGCCTTCTTTGACATGAAAACAACATGCAGCTAGTTCTTGCCTTTTTTTTTAAACGTAGCAGAAGTCTGAGGGAGCAGCCAGAGCTTAGCACTGGGTCATCCTGAGTTTGCAGGCTGCGTTGTAGCCTCTGTTTTTGTGCGTGATGAAGGTTCCCACTCGCTGTCTTTATGCTTTGGGTGCAATTTGAGATCTGTTTCCAAAAAAAGCGTCTCATTTCAAAATCCCATCTCTACGTTTGCTTTACTTTGTCCTGTTAACAACAGTAACAAAAATAAAACAAAAAATTAAAAACAACAAAACACCAAAAAATCCCACCGAAAAACTTTTTCAGGGGATTAAATCATTTGGATTGGACAGAATCATTGATATTTGGACGCTTCTTCAGCCGGAGGAAGAACGGAAGAGACGTGAGTGTCCTCCTTGCTGCGTGGGGTGGACGCAGGCACACAGTGGCGGGGTGGAGGCGGGCGGGCAGGTTCTGAGTCAGTTCCCGTTTGCTCTGGAGGAGCCGGTGTGGCTTCTTCTCATCAGCGGTGGGATGCCGGAGACCTCCTGTTTTCAGAGGCACCGACGGCTCTTTCCAGACCCTTTTCTCGGGAGTCTAAGTTTCTCTGTCACGCTGGCCCCTAGGCTGTCTTCCCCGCCATCTTCCTGTTTGCCCGGGCGACCTCACACACCGAGACTTCTGCATGGGCCCCATGTGATCCTTTCTAACATTTCTGTAGCGCTTTCGTTTTTTCATTACTGCGCAATTTCGAATCCCTGAGAAGCAGACAAGGATGTCAAAGGCAGGGCTCTTGACCCTGAGTTTGGAGCTGGAGGGGCTATGGCACAGGTCACTGCGCTGACTTGCCCAGGCGTCCGCGGCAGGTTAGTGATGCCGTCGAGCCTGGACCTGGGTCTCCAGCTCTGAGACCATTCATCATGTGGTCAGTTAGGAGTGCACGTCGGCGCAGCCTGTGTCACCTTGACCCCTATGCGTGTTCCCTCTAGGAAACCTCGTCATTAAAGACAGGTTCATCAGAAGGTGGGTGCACCGAGAGGGCTTCAGCGGCTTCAAGCGGTATGTGACTGCGGCCGAGGACAAGGAGCTGGAAGCCAAGATTGCGGTCGTGGAGAAGTACAACATCCGGATTCCAGAGCTGGTGGAAAGGATAGAGAGATGCCACATAGAGGACTTGGACTTTGCAGGTGAGGGACACGGGGGCTCTTCACTTCCCCCTGGGGGCGGGGGCAGCCGGCCTCCGGTGCCTCTTGCCGGCGTGGACATCTTGGGTGACCATGGGCGGCTCTGTCAGTGGAACAAGGCTGTTGTTCTCCTGTGGCCCCTTTATTTCTGTTCTACTTCCAGTCCGCAGAAGGTGCTCCCGAGTCCCATCTCTGCTACCGGGTGACCCTGGGCAAACCCCCAGCCTCTTCTGGGCCTCTGTCCCCTCGTGCGTAGGAAGCAGACGGTGGGCAGCCGCCGTGAGCTCTGGACTGGGACTCGGCCGTGTTCGCAACACCTGCAACGAATTTCTACTTTCCGCTCGTCTTTTTTTGTCTCTCCCTTTTTTTTTTCTGACTGAGGTTTCCTTTTTCCCCCTTTTTCTGCAGAGCCACACCCAGGCAAGAAAACGTAATTAGCGTTTTGGGAGTGGTGGGAAGTATAAGCTTTTCTCCTCTTTCCTTTCTTTCCCCGTCACCCCCTCATCTGCCTGTCTGCTGTGTTTCTGTTCCAGAGTACATCTTGGGCACTGTGCACAAGGCCAAAGGCCTGGAGTTTGACACTGTGCATGTCCTGGATGATTTCGTGAAAGTGCCTTGTGCTAGGCACAACCTCGCTCAGCTGCCCCACTTCAGAGTCGGTAAGGAGACCACTGGCGCCTCAGTGCAGGGCTGCCTTGCTTTTTCTTGCACAGTGTGGCTCTTGGAAGGATCCTTCTAGAGCAAGAAAATCCTCCTGCTCCTAAATTTGTTGTTCTTAGACTGTGTGTTTAGAAACACTGAGTCTCCAGGGTTCACCTCCCTCAGGGCTGCTCGGAGGGCAGCTGTGTTTATTGTGTCCTGTTTAACCTGCACCAGCTCTTCAGCTGTGGGTTTTTCCCCATCAGACAGAAGCTCTAAAACATACAGTTTACCTGCTCACCAAGGTGTTTTTTCTTTAATTAATTTTCCTTTTTATTAAAGAGGCCCGAAAATCATACAAGGGATTAGTGTAAGCACTCTATCATTTGTCTGCTTCTGTATCAGTTAATACTCAAGGCTACCTGTTAAACTCTAAGCATCAGTGCTATTGTTTTGGTTTTAAGTCTTAGAATAAAACCATTTGAAGTTTTCCCACAAACAGACAAACAAAAGCTCTCTGTTAGTCATGGAGTCAAAATTTGGGTGTTCTGTGCCCCTAGTCTGTTAGGGTTTTGTTTGTTTTCGGAGTTGGTGTTTGTAGGAAATTTTTGCTTATAAAGCCAGCAAATCCTGAGGGTTTTTTGGGGCGATGGGGAGTAGTAAACTTTTTTTTCTGGCTGTGTTGGGTCTTCGTTGCTGTATGAGGGCTTTCTCTAGTTGCGGTGAGCAGGGGCTGCTCTTTGTTGTGGTGCACGGGCTTCTCGTTGCAGTGGCTTCTCTTGTTGCGGAGCACGGGCTCTAGGTGCACAGGCTTCAGTAGTTGCAGCACGTGGGCTTCAGTAGTTGCAGCACGTGGGCTCAGTAGTTGCGGCATGTGGGCCCTAGAGCACGCAGGCTTCAGTAGTTGAGGCGTGTGGGCTCAGTAGTTGTGGCGCGGGCTCTAGGATGCATGGACTTCAGTAGTTGTGGTGCATGGGTTCAGTAGTTGTAGCTTGTGGGCTCTAGAGCACAGGATCAGTAGTTGTGGTGCACGGGCTTCAGTAGTTATGGCTTGTGGGCTCATGAGCTCAGGCTCAGTAGGTGTGGCACATGGGCTTAGTTGCTCCACGGCATGTGGGATCTTCCCGGACCAGGGATCGAACCCGTGTCCCCTGCATTGGCAGGCAGATTCTTAACCACTGCGCCACCAGGGAAGACCCGAATAGTAAACATTTAGATGAGAATATAAATTTCTGTTATCAGGCTTCTGTGTTGATATTTTTTTCCCCTTTGCTTTCTTCAGAGTCGTTTTCTGAGGACGAGTGGAATTTACTGTATGTAGCAGTAACTCGTGCCAGGAAGCGTCTCATCATGACCAGGTCACTGGAGAACATCTTGACTTTGGCTGGGGTAAGAGGATAGCATGAGTTAATTTAACAACGTCCGGGTTTGAATAAGGGATCAGCCAACCCGGCGTCTTCGAGGCTTTTGGTTGGGGGTCTGCAGCAGAAGAGAGGGGCTTCTCTTTCTTGGGTGCTTGGAGGCTGATTGCCAGTGGGGGAGGGTCCTTCCTAACCACAGAAACAAAAACCTGGGTTCTTTTCTACGTTCTTTCCTGAGTCAGTTTTAAAAATTCTTTTTAAAATACTAACCGCGCTCATGTCTTTGGTAAGTTCTCCCTGCTCAGTTAGCGCTCAGCACTCTTAGGGAAGAACAGCAAGAATGTCCTCTGTCTGCACGTCCTCCTCCTGCTCCCTGGTCCCTTTTGAACTGGTAGACTCCAGACTTGGACAGAATGTGTCCTGCCAGGGAGAGCGAGTGTTCAGGCACCTGTCCTTGTCACTGGTGAGAAGCAGGAAAGTGTCAACCCTCCCTCTTTACCCCTCACAGACCAGCCCCCTCCCCCACCCCCTCATTTCCATGTCTTTTCTGTCTTTCAAGGTCTGGAGGATAAGCTGTTCAGTTTTTTCAACCCTGTTGGGTTGAAACTAGAACAGAAATTTGAGCTAATGGTTATTACTTCATCTGTCTTTCCCTGAACCAAAGATTCTTAAGCCTGAAACGTAAAACTTACACGTAAAAGAGACTGTAACTATTCTTTTTTTTTTTTTTTTTCTTTTTTTCCTTTCGGCTGTGCTGCATGGCTTGCAGGATCTTAGTTCCCTGACCAGGGATTGAACCCTGCATTGGAAGTCTTAACCACCGGATCGCCAGGGAAGTCCCTATAAATACTCTTTTTTCCTTAGCCGTCTCCAAAACGTGTGAGGTTTAGTACAGTAGGAGGATTTAGTCCAAGTGCCACAGTGTGTGTTCTCTCAGAGGTGAGAACACTGGGAGCCGCGGAATCTCAGCTTTGCTGCTGACGGCTTGGGTCCTGGGCTGGGGGAGATGGAGGGCAGTGGTCCTTTTTAGTAAGTGGTGTCCACAGTCTCAGAGTTGGTAAGTGGTGGTAACACAGGACCCTGATGCTCATAATTGAATATCTGTTGAGTGTCTGATGTGTTCCAAGTGCGTGTCTAGGCCCTGGGGGTGTGATAGTGGGCAGGAGAAATTCTTCCCCTCACAGAGCCTGAGTTCTAGGACGAGAGGTAGATGGTAAACAAGTTAGCGAATAGCATTTCTCTTCACATTCTTGAGGAAGAGTGTGTCAGCGCTTAAAAGGGAGAAATTGCAGATGAATACTCTGTATGACCTGTCGTGGCAGCAAAAGCTTCTTGCGTGAGACTGATGACCTTGCATTTTTATCACACTTTTCTCTGAACCCTCTCTGGCATTTGTCTTCTGTGCCTCTCTAAGACAGGCCTGGTTGGCCATAAGAATGTTTCTGAAATTTGAAGTCAGCTGCATGCTTCCCCAGCAGCTTTGCTTCGCCTGGGCCTCGCTGTGTGTAATAGCTAATGTGTCAGTGCTTAGAACTGTAAGCCTTTTTCTTTGGCTGCACCCTTGGTGGCACCTGGGTCACCCAGTGGGGTTTCCAGAGAGGACTTAGAGCAGAGCGCTGCCATCTCTTTCTGTCAAGGGCCAGACGGTAAATATCTGAGGCTTTGCAGGCCTGTGGTTTCTGCTGCATCTTCTCAACTCTGCCACCACAGCAAAGAGAGCCGTGGGCCATCTGTTAACAAATGGTGGGCCACGTCCCAATAAAACTTTATTGACAGCAGCAGACGCTGGTCTGGATTTGGCCCCTGGTTGCAGTTTGCTGACTCCTAGTGTAGAGATAAGCATGGCTTTTTTTAACCTCTAAAACCAGTAACTCCCTAGGAAGTGAAATAGGAAAGTAATTTTTGTGTACAAATAATCTGTACCTACTGTGTGAGTTTTTGCGTAAACTTTGATCATAAGTAATTTTTTTTAGAACCTGTAGTGTGGTTTTCTTGTAGAACCTGTGTTATGGTAGTGGTTTGATCTGTAACAAAAGCAGATTGTCACATCCATGACTTTTAGTGGAGGTCTTGTAGAGCAGTGATGTTTCACAACATGGGCTACATAAGGAAAATTTTGAGACATTTTAAAGTTGAGAAAATGGTATATCGAATTCCCATGTACAAATCACCCCTGTGTATATTTGGAGTCCACGTCTCTAAAACACCATGGACCTTTCTCTCGTAACCACGGTCCCATTTTATATCTTATAAAATTTATGGTGGTTCCATATGGGTTCTACTACCCATTCTGCAGTCATACTTTTATGATTATCTCAGAAATGTCTTTTTACAGTTGATTTGTTCAAATTAGGACCCAAACGCATGTTTGGTTATAAGGTCTTTTAAGCTTCTTAATTTAGAGCAGCCCAGGACCCCCTGCATCCTTTCTGACGCTCCTGTCTTTTTGTGGAAACCGAGTTGGTTGGCCCCCAGAACGTCTCCCATTCTGGGTTTGTTCTGCTTTCCCCCACCCTGTGCTCCCCATCACTGGAAGTCACTGCAGGGGCATGACTGGATTTGGATCTAACTGTTCTGGCCAGAATCCTCCATGGGGGGGTGGGCAGGGGGCTTTGTGTTGCATCCCATCAGGAGGCAGTGATTTCAGATTCTCTCCCTCTTAGTGATGCTCAGACTGTTCACCTAGACAGAGCTAGGAAATCTGTACTTTTGAAAAGAAAAATCAACAGTTCTGATTATTATCATACTGATAATTCCAATCACAATTTTTAATTTAAACTTCTTGTTGTTAAAGGTGACACAAATGTATAAAACACACGGGCGGGTGCAACTAGGGGTGAAGTGGGCATCCACCCAGGTCAGGAGAGTGGGTCTGCCAGCTGTCCCCGCTGCCTTTCTGGTGGCCTCACAGCCAGCACTCCCATCCCACCCCCATCCCCGGGAGTAGCCACCACCCCAGCTGTGCACTTTCTTACTTTTCCTCAGAATTTTTTGCCGAGTGTGCACCACGGACAGTGAAAACCTTTTCTTCACCCGCTGTCCTTCCGCTCCCGTTTCGTGAGGCTGCTCTGCGTCCGCACTGTCGGAGCCGGTGGCCAATTACATTTATAAACCTCATCACTTGTGGTTCTCCAGCCCAATCAGATTGAACCTTTAAGGATTTTTACTTCTTTTAAACGCTTGAATCTTTTCTCTTACACTGAAAATCTTGGTTCCGAACAGTATTTATTACTTACTTATTTACACTATCCTGTGTATAAAAGTTTTAAAGTAATACCAGTATTACTGTTGGCAGAATACTGTATGGAATTTAAGATTTCCTACCAGCTCTGTTTTCCCACATTCCACTGAGGATGTGCAGTCAGAACAGCATGTTCTGAAGGTGCCTGAGATGAGTCTTTCCTCTCTGTGTGGTTTGATCACCAGTTTAATTGCAGGCAGATATGTTTCTTTGTCTACACTTCCTAAAAGAATTGCTTTCCTGTTTGATTATCTTTTTTGAATGTATAAAACTTACGTTTTCAAAGTGAAAACTTTGTAACAGGTGTATCCCCAAGAAGTCTCATTCCCTCCCTGTCTCCTGCAGACTTTCTCTCCCTCCATTGTTGATAGCTAGTTTTTATTTATTTATTTATTTTTGGCTGCGTTGGGTCTTCGTCGCTGCACACGGGCTTTCTCTAGTTGCGGCGATCGGGGGCTGCTATTCGTTGTGGTGCGCAGGCTTCTCATCGCTGTGGCTTCTCTTGTTGTGGAGCAAGGGCTCTAGGCACGCAGGCTTCAGTGGTTGCAGCACGCGGACTCAGTAGTTGTGGCATGTGGGCCCTAGAGCACGTGGGCTTTAGTAGTTGCGGCACTCGAGCCCTAGGGCGCAGGCTCAGTAGTTGTGGCACACGGGCTTAGTTGCCCTGCGGCATGTGGGATCTTCCCAGACCAGGGATCGAAGCCGTGTCCCCTGCATTGGCAGGCAGATTCTTAACCACTGTGCCAACCAGGGAAGTCCCGATAGCTAGTTTTCAAAAATTAGTTTTTTTTTTTTTGTGGTACGCGGGCCTCTCACCGGTTGTGGCCTTTCCCGTTACGGTGCACAGGCTCCAGACGCGCAGACCCAGCG
>NC_041224.1:31032208-31033566 GCF_002837175.3 Physeter macrocephalus | reverse complement strand
TTTTTTTTTTTGTGGTACGCGGGCCTCTCACCGTTGTGGCCTCTCCAGTTACGGAGCACAGGCTCCAGACGCGCAGGCCCAGCGGCCATGGCTCACGAGCCCAGCTGCTCCGCGGCATGTGGGATCCTCCCGGATCGGGGCACGAACCCATGTACCCTGCATCGATAGGCGGATTCTCAACCACTGCGCCAGCAGGGAAGCCCCAAAAATTAGTTTTTGATTTATCCTTCAGTATTTCTTTTTGCAAATATTGGCAAATATGTATATATGTATTCTTCTGTTCTCCTCTTTCACAGAAAGTAGCATTCTGTAATATTCTGTACCTCACTTTGTCACCGAGAAATAGACATGGAAATCACTCTTTATCAGTTTCTTTTTTTTAATATATCTTTTTAATACATCTTTATTGGAGTATAATTGCTTCACAATGTTGTGTTAGTTTCTGCTGTACAACAAAGTGAATCAGCTGTATGCACACATATATCCCCATATCCCCTCCCTCTTGTGTCTCCCTCCCACCCTCCCTATCCCACCCCTCTAGGTCATCACAAAGCAGCGAGCTGATCTCCATGAGCTGTGCAGCAGCTTTGCACCAGCCATCCATTTTACATTTGGTAGTGTTTGTATGTCAGTGCTACTCACTCACTGTGTCCCAGCCTCCCCTTCCCCCCTGTGTCCTCAATTCGTTTTCAACGTCTGCATCTTTATTCCTGCCCTACCACTAGGTTAATCAGTACCATTTTTCTAGATTCCATATATATGTGTTAGCATATGGTATTTGTTTTTCTCTTTTTGACTTACCTCACTCTGTATGACAGACTCTAGGTCCATCCACCTCACTACAAATAACTCATTTTCGTTCCTTTTTTATGGCTGAGTAATATTCCATTGTATGTACGTGCCACATCTTCTTTATCCATTCGTCTGTCAGTGGACATTTAGGTTGTTTCCATGTCCTGGTTATTGTAAATACTGCTGCAGTGAACATTGTGGTACATGTTATCTTTTTTTTTTTTTTGCGGTACGCGGGCCCCTCACTGCTGTGGCCCCTCCCGTTGTGGAGCACAGGCTCCGGATGCGCAGGCTCAGTGGCCATGGCTCACAGGCCCAGCCTCTCCGCGGCATGTGGGATCTTCCCGGACCGGGGCATGAACCCGTGTCCCCTGTATTGGCAGGCGGACTCCCAACCACTGCGCCACCAGAGAAGCCCCATGTTATCTTTTTGAATTATGGTTTTCTCCAGGTTATATACCCAGTACTGGGATTGCTGGGTCATATGGTAGTTCTGTTTTTAGTTTTTTAAAGAAGCTGCATACTGTTCTCCATAGTGGCTGTATCAATTTACATTCCCACCAACA
>NC_041224.1:31007707-31031948 GCF_002837175.3 Physeter macrocephalus | reverse complement strand
GCCGCTCCGCGGCATGTGGGATCCTCCCAGACCGGGGCGCGGACCCGGTTCCCCTGCATCGGCAGGCGGACGCGCAACCACTGCGCCACCAGGGAAGCCCCTGTTTCTAGATTTTTTGATGCTGGCTCTTTATCAGTTTCTAAAGCTCTTTCTCCTTTTTACAGCTGAGTAGTATTCACTGTGTCCATTTATCATGATTTATGTATCTCCTCACTGATGGATATTGGGTTCTTTCCAGTCTTTTGGTTTTAAAACTAATGCCACAATGCATAATCTTATGCACAAGTCATTTTCTGTTTTTGCCAGTGCTTCTTGGGGATACATTTCTATAGTCTAAATTTCTGGGTCAAGGGTAAATGGATGTGTCATTTTTCTAGATATTGCCAAATTCATCACATGGCTTTTATACCCTAGAGTCCCACAGGTTAGTATTAGAGTCTAATAGGCTTTTAAAAACTACCTGGAAGCTTATCAGTTGGTCACTGCATGTATTTTATGGGGAAAATGAATTTTCTCCGTGGAAAAAAGAACACAGACTCTAGAGAAATACTTCCCCCTTACTGAGGCTGGGCTGGGAAAAATCTGTTGGCCCACAGCCGGGCTCTAAGGAAGCCCCGGAAATATGGCCCATTTGCATGACTAGATGTTTCTAAGTCTGAAGGACCTTCCATGAGGACTTCTGCTTTTTCTTTATCGCAGCTGTAATATGAATCAATTTGGGGACATCCTGTTTCAGAAGTGGCTAAGTCTGCCCTCAGCTCATGTGGGATCTTGGAGGCTCTGGAAGGGGGGAGGAGGGTAGTCACTGGAGAAGGTGAAAGCAAGTCGTGCCTGGTGAGGATTTAGAACAAAAGGGAGCCCTTGTTTCCCGCTACCTTATCACCTGTAGGGTGACGAGCCGTCCTGGTCTCCCCTGTAACCAAGAGAAGGGCAGGCAGACTCCTTTTTCTCTGACCCCCTTAGAAAATCTAGGTAAACACCTTTTGTTTCTTTAAGTTTTGAGGAAGCGAGGGGATCATTACATTATTGAATTATTAAATGACATGGAGTTATGCTGGTTGCTCACAGACACTTCTCAGTCTCAGCATCTTGGATTCTGAACCCAGCGCTCATGGGCCTCTCCTTAGAACAGGGCCTGCACAGAGTCAGCACTCAACGCGTGTTTGTGGGATGAGGGACAGCAGCATCCCCTCCTGTTGTGAGGCTTTGCGGGGCTGATTCTACAGATCCGGGTCAGACTGGGTCCTCTACGTGGGGGCTCTGAGACCTCGGCAAGTTACTCATCGCTCTGTACCTCTGTTTCCTAGTCTATACTACTGGCAAAACGGCGATCACTGCATGTCAGAGGAGGCGGTTAGAGAAGGGTTGTGATGAGCTGATGAGATAACTGCATTACAGTCGATTGGGAGAAGCATCGGGTCCTCAAAGACAGCTACTTGTCTTTGAGATGTTGACCTCCAGGGGCAGGGGCCGAGGGAGGCCTGGCATTTAGGAGGAGATTAATAATAAGCAGGACATATAATAGTAAATCATAAAACAGGTAAATATGATTGCATCGAGATGTAAAGCTTCAGTGTAATAAAGAAATAGCTAACATATAGTTAATCTTTAAAAAAAACATTTTTCGTGATGCAGTTGTTGTTTTGCCAGTTTTACTGGTAAGGAAACTGAGGCACAGAGTAGAGTCACTTGCCCAAAGGTGCACTACCCCAAAGCGGGTAGACTGGGCTATGAACTGAGATGAGTCTGCCGGGCCTGTGGCCTTCATCGTGCCGGCTGCTGCTTTGCATGAAGTTAAAAGACCTGTCATGGAGTGGAGGGGACACTTCCCCCATCCGTCCTGCATGTGCTTACTGAGCGCAGCTGTACTCTGGACACAGTGCTGAGGTCGTGGGCACGAGCCAAGCATAACTCTGCCCTCCTTGAGCTTATGTGATTGTGGAAAAGAGGACCCACGCAGTCATAAAGAACCACACATTCCTGAGACACAGGCAACCTAGTGGGTAAATGGGCAAAGGAAGCCCCAGGGGCCAGGGAATCTGTTAAAAAATATATATTTATGCAACCTCCTTGATGGTCAGGGAAATGCAACCTAAAAATGTCCGATGGGTGAGAATGAAGAAGTCTGTCCTTTCAGATTCTGGCCGGGATTGTTGGGGGTGGGCACTGGTTCTCAAAGTGTGGTCAGGGGAACCTTCTGGGAACCTTTCACAATACACACTGTACGTGTACTCCGTGTTCTTCTCATAATACTGGGTAGTTACTTGCCCTTTTCCCTCAGTGCTCTCACAAGTGTACAGTGAAGTTTTCCAGAGGCCACATGGCATGTCGTCACCACAGATTGAACCCAGAGGCAGAGATGGGAGCCCAGTTGCCTTCTTTTAAGCCAGACATGAAAGAGATTTGCAAAAATGTATAGCAAGCTACTCTTCTCGTTAAAGTTTTTTTTTTTTAATAAAAACCCTGCAATTATTTGAGCCATTATTTAAGTGTTACAGGCAGTAGAACACAACGCCTAATTGACATATTAGCTGTCCAGTCTGTTTATTTACTTTTATTGAGCTGATTTGTTTTCATGGTACCCTTTGTTTTTTTTTTCTTTTTTGGCCACACTGCACGGCATGTGGGATCTTAGTTCCCCAACCAGGGATTGAACTCGTGCCCCCTGCATTGGAAGGCAGAGTGTTAACCACTGGACTGCTGGGGAAGTCCCTTAAGGTTTTTTTTAATACAGTTGTTTTTCATAAAAATATACAGGTTAACATATGATAGGTTTATTATGTTATGTTTTAAATGAATTAATAAACACTTAAAAGCCTTTGGGACTTCCCTGGTGGTGCAGTGGTTAAGACTCCAGGCTCCCAATGCAGGGGGCCTGGGTTCGATCCCTGGTCAGGGAGCTAGATCCCACATGCGTGCCGCAACTAAGAGTTCGCATGCGTCAACTAAGGAACCCATGAGCTGCAACTGAGACCCGGCACAACCAAAAAACAAAAGTTTAAATTTCTAATCAGGTAAACATTAATAGCTATAACTCATGGAAGCAATACTTCTTTGGAGCCTTTAATGTTTATTAGTGTAAAGGAGTCCCGAGACCAAAATGTTTGAAAACCGCTGCTCTGCAGCAGTGTTTTTCCAGCTGTAGATTGCAATTTATTAACGATTTAGGAACCTAGTTAGTGGGTTATGATGATCTTTTAAAAAAAAAAAAGAAAGGGAAGTGGAGTAAAGTCTAAAGGAGGAATCAGTCCACAGCATGTGAGGTTACATACTATTTTGTGAAACTGATTTCAGTCTTTCACACATGCATGTGTGTGTATGTAGAATTGTAATGCTGAGTGGGTTTCTTGGTGTGGATTGGGGTCAGAAAAGGTAGAAAGCCCTGGAGGACCTCTTACATGTGTAGGCGGGGAATCATGTACAAGGATGTTCATTGCTGCGTTGTTGGAAATAATTTGGTAACAACATCAGTCTCCACACAAAGGAACTGTCTTAATAAAATGTGGGAGAGTGAGATGATTGAATCCTGTATAGCACTTAAAAGAAATGTACTAGATGAGAAGCAAACTAACAGTATAACACTTACGTAAATAAATACCTATAAGATGACACCTTATGTTCTTAGAAATATACGTTAAGTGTAAAGCCGGTTCAGGATGGGTTGGAAAGGATGCATGCCAGATTCATGATGCTGCTTTCCCCTAGGGAGGGAATGTGATGAAAGATGGGCAAAGGGGACTCCAAGAAAATCTCTAATTTTATTTTAGAAAGGATTTCCCACAGTTAGATTGGGAACACTAGTGTTTATTTATTTTCTGTTCTTTCCTAAAGCAGGTAGCCAGATCCTGAAAGAGAGAAAAACCACATAAATCAGAACCTTGGACACGGATTTTGCAAAAATTGAATAAATAGCCAGTTGTAATCCAAAAAACCATGAAATCATAATTATTTTGTCAGCAAGTATTTGCAGTCTTACTGGTTTGCCAGAACCTTGTTAACCTCCTGTGGGGCAGCAGCAGACCAGACCCCGGTCCCGGTTCTCGTGGCATTTCCCGTCTGGCGTTTGATCTGGGTGCCCGCTGTGTGCAGCCGCTGAGCACTTAGCTCTCGGTGCTGTGTGTCTTCCTCACAACAGCCGGGTGAAGTGGGTGCTGGCTTCTGTGCATTTTACAGATGGAGAAACTGGGGCTTAGAGAGGTTGAGTGTTTGCCCCCTAGGACAGCCAAAGGCTCGCGAGATGGTAATGGGTAGGACTGATGTGGGCAGGTCTTTTAAGCTCATCTGGGCTGTAAAGAGAATATACAAGTCATCCTTAATGATTCAGGGACAGGTCAGCCTAAGATAAAATCCAGAAATAGTCCTGAAATATCACAGCCAACAGTTTCACATTTGTCCATTAAACCTTTCTTTTTTAAACTGGCCGTTTTAGCAAGAATCCAGCTAAACTGGGTCCAGCTGTGAGTGTTCTCTTGGAGACGGTGTTACAGGCAGGAAGACGGTAGAGAAATGGAGGGAAGATGCAGGGGTCAGTGCTCTTCTCATTCCGGGACTTGTGCAAGGTCTACAGAGTGTTGACAGCCCTCAGCTGTTGGGGTGTCCAAGTAGGAAGTGGCAGAGGCATTGCTGTGACTCTGGTCCTCACTCTTTCCTTCCCAGGAGTACTTCTTGCAAGCAGAGCTGACGAGTAATGTTTTGAAGACAGGTGTGGTCCGCTGCTGCGTGGGGCAGTGCAGCAATGCCATCCCCATGGACACTGTGCTCACCATGCGGAAGCTGCCCATCACCTATGTACGTGTCTCGGCTGCGACCTCTGCTCTCCGTAGGATTTAGTTCAGTCGTCTGCGTGCCCATCTGGGTTGTGGCTGAGGGAGGTGAAGGGGAAGCTCATCCGATCCTTCCATGAGGAAGGCCCGGAGGTGTCCAGAGGGCCTCAGTGTCACAGATGCTGGACACAGTGGGGCCAGGCTGGGTGACCACAGTCTGGGAGGTGGGCTTGTGTGGACACTCAGGTGAGGACTATTTACCTGGGGGCCCAGTTAGGTTTTTCTTGGCTCTTCATCCCTTGCCTTGATACGTTCTGGGGGATTTGATAGAGCAGAGTCCACCCTGGGCGCTTGTGCTGGGGGAGGTACAGCCTCAGGGCCACACGGGCGTGTCTGAAAGCATCAGTCTTGATGGCAGCGCTGGTGGTGGTTGGTTCACGCTTCTTGGTGGGAAACGCTTGCCCTTCAATTGTTCCCCCTGCTCCCTTTTTCTCATCCCGCCCTGCAGAGCAACAGGAAGGAAAACAAGGGTGGGTACCTGTGCCACTCATGCGCGGAGCAGCGCATTGGGCCGCTGGCCTTCCTGACTGCCTCCCCCGAGCAGGTGCGCGCTATGGACCGCACTGTGGAGAACATCGTGCTGCCCCGGCATGAGGCCCTGCTCTTCCTCGTCTTCTGAGGTGTAGGGAGCTCTCTCCTCCGGCCAGGATGCTGGGCAGACAGACTCCTGCCTCCGTGGACGGCGGCATGGGGGGCTTCCTCCCCGAGACCGGACTCACAGAGCATCTTCCGAGGAAGATGAAGCCGACTGGAGCTGGACTTGCCGTGTCTCCACCCCTGGAGGTAGCCAGACCCCACTGCCCCTCCTCCATGCCAGCAGGCCCGGGATGCAGGGGATGGTCTTTTGATAAAAAAAAAAAAAAAGAAAAAAAAAAAGAAAAATTATGTATTTAAACTTTTATTACAAGGTTTCGATTAAACAGGCATTGTAGCACTGACGTTCCACTGTGTGACGGCCCCTGCCTTCGGCCCTGCTTTTTCTGGACCTTCTCCTTTTCTCCTCTTACTCTTTTCAAAGCTCTGTAACTGTTCACAGTGCACACCAAGCAGAGTAGGAGGCTTACTGTCCAGGGTGACAACTAATGCATCAAAAATGAGATTTTTCGTGCTGTGGGGAATCACACATGTATAAGACACAGGGTGCGCCTTTGTCATCACGGGGTTCACAGCCTGAACAGGGAGGCAACATGACATATAACAAGACAAGTACAAAGTGACACTAGCTAGACACCTTGTGTTCCCACAGGTAGAACGGAAGACCAGAAATACCTGAGAGGGAGGCGGAGTAGGCCAGCCACGTTGTGGGGGAGACAGGAGCAGGTGGAGATGGGCAGCTGGTACCTAGTTCACTGCCTGGGGGTGCTGGGTGGATGTCGTAATAAAGCTGTTCTTATAGAGACCAGCGGAAAAACCCACGTCGCTTAGCCGTACATGGATCTGGTTTTTTACATTTTTGCCATGCAGCACTTCAGGGATGCAGATGGCAGGTGAGGGCATTGCCCAGAGAGTTCACCAGCTAGTGTCTGAGCCCAGTCAGCGGAGTGGAGAGCAGACTCCTAGCCTCATTGTTGCGGCCGCCCCTAACCTCTCCCACGTCAGGCCTCTAGTGGAGTTTAGCGAGCAGGCCGGTGAGTAAAGCAAGGGTGCTGTTGGATCGGGCTGGGGTGCTTGGAAAGAGTGAGGGGCACGTTAACGTCTGCATATGGCAGAGAATTCACAGAACGGTCCCTGAAGACAGAGGTGGGACGGGGTGTTTTGATATGCTCCGCCAGCATTCCTGGCCTGGCCTCGCCTCATTTGGTGCTTTTGGTTAACTCAGAGCAGAACAGCACGTGAAAGGAAATGGTTTGGATTTGGAGGTCACAGTGCTCAGAGTCGTTCAGAAGAGGGGTTTGTGGGGGTGGGTGGCAAGAGGGGCCTTGAACACGTTTTCTGGAAATCTGCTTTTACCAACCAGAGAGGAAGCAACTTATTTATTGGGGAGAAGTCATGAATTCTGTAGGCCTTCTCAGAGCACCGGATGTGGGGCAGGGCCCTGGTCGCGGGCGTCTGCAGTCAGCCGTGGTCCTGACTCGGAGAGGTGACAGTAAGAGGTGTGATGGGTGTGGGGTGTTTGAAGGTGGGCTGCTCGGGTGTGGGGCAGAGGGCGTCCAGAGAGGGGGCTGCACTGCTGCTCTGGGGCGGGAGGGGTGTCTCTCTCAGAGGGGAGGTCGGAGGACCACCAAAGCGGGTGGTGTTGGAGCTGTTTTTAATAACGGGGTGAGTCGTTAGCTATTAAAGAAGAAAAGAATATTCTAGAAAGAAGGAACAGTATGACGGTGTTGGTGGTCATGGCACTACCAGGGCAAAATGTCAGCACTAGTATTTTGGTACTTATTTAAAAGATAATAGGATCCAGGAATTGATGCTGGTACTTTATTTTTTAAGTGTTAAGAATTTCTAAAAAATCAGTAACATCAAATGGTTGGTGTGTTTCAAATAGAAAAACAATTTTTAAATACACAGTAAAAATAGAAATGTTATTTATTTTAGTTTCTTATCAGTAATCAGTTTAAGATAGAAATTCCTATATAAAACTTACGATTTTGTTAAATATACTTATAAAGTTAATTATATTCTATTTATTTTTATTAAAATTTTTTTATTGAAGTGTAGTTGATTTACAATATTAGTTTCAGGTGTACAACATAGTGATTTAATATTTTTATAGATATACTCCATTTAAAGTTTTTAAAAATGGTTATATTTCCCTGTGCTGTACAATATATCTTTGTTGCTTATCTATTTTATACATAGTAGTTTGCATCTCTTAATCCCATACCCTTATCTATAAGTGTTAAATATCCATTATCACTTTAATATAAGTGATTAGATGGAAAGAGTAAAAGCATTATTCAAAAATGTAAGCTAAACACTACATGAAAATGAAAATCTTTTAGATCTTTTCTAAGGTATAGTCTTTAAAATATGGGGCTTCCATGATTTCATTTAGTTGTTAATGTATTTTTGTGCACAGTTTTCTGTAGAAGTTTTGTTTTTACACCACGTAAATTGGGAGAAAAAATAATTATAAGCTAGTTCCAAATATTTTTCTTTGGTTCATTAATTTTTAAATAATTCCTCTTATTTGATAACTTAGAGGAGTTCTTTTTTCAGTTGTTTAAGAATGTGCAGTCTACTGATAGCAAGTTCTAGTTTTTTTGTTTCAAAGTTAGGATTTCTGATTTGTCTCTGTCTTTGACTTTATCGTGTATATAGAGGTTCTGATGCAGAGTTACTCACATAAAAACAAATTCTGTTATGTCATAATCCATTTGTTTAGAAGGTATTTGAAATAAAATAAAAATTATTCTTGGAATAGAAGTGTTAAAATATCATAGTGCATTGTACACTATGCATTAGTTTTTCCTTTCACATAATTATTCTCAAAACGTATTTCAGATTTTAGATTTTTTAAAAACTAGGTGATAGTATTTGACCAACCTGAAATATTGGCATAGAGAAATTTTAAAATGTCACAGAACATCAGCACCTGAAATTGCATTCACTAAAGGTACGCCACTGTAGGAAAGGCTTGGGGAAATGAGATGTGTGTGGCTGGAGAATGTATATAGTAGGAGCCAGCTAGCAAGGGCCAGGTAACAAAGGGCCCTGGACACGAAGGAGTTTGGGTGGTATCCTCAAAGATTATGAGTCAATGAGAGATTTTAAGACATCAGATTTTGTTTTCAGGAAGAACATTCCAGCTGTAGATTGGAGGATGTTTTAAGAAGGTCAGATCAATTAAGAGGCTCAGAGTTGTGATCTCTGCAAGAAATGACAACTGCTGGGCCTGGACCAAGACAGGCAAAATGGGTCTGGTGAGGAAGGGATGGATGTAGGTGAGTGGTCCTCAGAGTGTGGCCCCAGGTGAGCAGCGTCAGCATCCCTTGGGAGCTTGATAGAAATGCACATTCTGTTCTGCACCCACATCTACTGGATCAGAACCCATGCGACAGGCCCAGCAGCTGCCATTTAACCAGCCCTACAGTGATTCTGATACACACTGAATTCTGAGAACTTCTGCTCTCAGGATTAAAAGGTAGAATCAGTAGGACTTAGTGCTTCAGTGGGAGTCGGTGATAGGAATCCCGATGGGACCCCCGGTCTTCTGGCCTGTTTTCAGGGTGGGTGAGGGTACCCATCGTTGGGACAGAAAACATAGGATGTGGTAGGTTTGTATAAAAACAGTGATGGGTTTGGTTTTGACATGTTGAGTTTGGGTGCTTATGAGAAACCCAGGTAGATTTGTCCTGGAGGCTGTTGGGGAAACAGGTGTGTACATCAGCAGACCGGTTTGGGCTGGAAGCAGAGGGTTTAGAGCTGTCATGTGTAAGTGGTGGGTGAGGTAGATCAGTGTAGGGGTCTCTGAGCTCACCCCAGCATAGGGTCCAGCATAGGGTCCAGAGAGAAAAGAGCAGAGGACAACCAGGTTTGGGAGGAAAAAGGAAGAGGATTCTGTGAAGGAAGTGACAGCTAGTTCCAAAAGATAGAGCTGCCGCTGAATTCAGGAGAGGAAGGGGTTTAAGCAGGAGTGGGCTTCAGCATCCAGCACTGTCCAGACCGAGGGGAATGAAGGTACAGAGCCAGAGGTGACGGTGTTAGTGTGGTCAGTTTCAGTGAGGCCATGAGCCAGACCGTGGGGGCTAAAATGTGGGTGGGGTGCTTCTGGTAACTGGATGGACCAAACATACGTATGTACTTCGGTTGCTTCCTGAAACCATACTCCAGTGATGATAAATAGGATTCTTTTTTTAAGGCATAAACCTGTTAGGACAGAGACAACATGGAGGAGGTGACAGCCACAAGATTCTGGAGGTTGGAAGGCAGATGAGTGATAACTGACAGCTCACCTGAGAAAACTGAACCCTGAGCCCAAGAACTCTGAAAAGAGGTGGGACTCGATGGCACCGGGAACCAATGGAAGTAGGGGTAAAGGTGGAGCTGGGAACAGTGGCAGAGAGTTTGTTTAAAAGCCAGTTAAATCCTCATGTTCTTCCTGTTCTGTATAACTGGGCAGCGTCTCATCCTCAGCCCTGGCAGAATCCAGAGGTTTTATCTCTGGGGAGGATGATATCGAGGAGCATCTCATGTAAGAGACCAGGCAGAGCTGAAGGCAGGGGCTGTAGTGAACACAAGGCTGTTGGCCTTAGTGAGCTCGTGCTGCTTCAGCGGAAGACTTGTAAACCACAGACACTGACTCGTCACAGGTCTGGAGGCTGGGAGTGAGATCAAGGTGCTGGTGTGTGTTTTGTCTGCTGAGGACCTGCTTCCTGGTTCATAGACCTGGTCTTCTCACTGTGTCCTCATGTGGAGGAAGGGGTGAGAGAGCTCTCTCGGGTCCCTTTTATAAGGACACTAATCCCATCATGGGGCCTCCACCCTTATGACCTCACAAAGGTCCCCTAAGACCATAACCTTGGGGAGTTAGGAGTCAACATTCTAGTTTGATACACATATGCACACATGCACACACGTGCACATGCTTTACGTGGGAAATTGACAGCTCCTTCTCTAGGGAGTATAACCAGCTTTAGCAGAAACACCGACAGTGACGTAGAGTTTCCATAGGTGACTGGCCAACCAGAGCACCCACCATCTTCAGACCCCACCTAAGTGCGCAGAGTTTCAAACAGGATTTTAGTGCTCAACTCTTATTAAATAGGAGCAGCAAACCAACCAGATGTGGATCGCCAGCTATTTGAAAAGAGCTCCAAAATGAAGGTTGGATATCAAAACGAACAGAAAAGAATCAAATTGAAAGAAACGGTCTGTGCAGGGAAAAGAAAACATCTAAATTTCTTAAATATATTCAGAGAATAAGAGAAGATAGTGCATCCATGAAGCAGCAGGACCAAGTGTGTGTGTGTGTGTGTGTGTGTGTGTGTGTGTGTGTGTGTGTGTGTGTGTGTGTGTGTGTGTATTTGGAGACAAAATTAAAAGTATAAAATAAAAAACCAGTAGAGTTGTTGAAAGAATTAAGTTGAAAAAATATCCAGGAAGTTGAGCAGAAACAAAGACTGAAAAAAGGAGGGACTTCCCTGGTGGCGCAGTGGTTAAGAATCCACCTGCCAATGCAGGGGACACTGGTTCGAGCCCTGGTCCGGGAAGATCCCACATGCCACAGAGCAACTAAGCCTGTGCGCCACAATGACTGAGCCTGTGCTCTAGAGCCCGCGAGCCAAAACTACTGAGCTTGCATGCCAGAACTGTTGAAGCCCGCGCACCGTAATGAAGAGGAGCCCCTGCTCGCCGCAACTAGAGAATGACGGCGTGCAGCAACGAAGACCCAATGCAGCCAAAAATAAATAAAATTTTTTAAAAAAAGAATTGTACCAATTAAAAAAAAAAGGGAGAACAGTAGTCAGAACCACTTTAAGAGGTTGAGCATTGGGACGCCAAAGGAGTTTCAGGAAGAGAAAGCAGGCTGGAAAAATTTATTTTTAATCATGAAAAATTACCCAGAACTGAATATGAGGTTCCAGGTTGAAATGCTTATAAAATGTATGAAGGTGAACCTCCGGCAAGTCCATTGTGGTGGAGTTTCAGGAACAGTAGAGACAAAGATCGTATAGGCTACCAGAAAGAAGAATGTCATTCATCTACGTACAAAAGTCCAGGAATGAAAAAGTCTTCAGATTATGCAATCCCCGCCCTGTGGAGCTGCACCTTCAAAACCCGGGGGAAGTGATTTCCAACCTAGAATCCCAAACCCAGCCAAAGGACAAATAGAACAAAGGCACTTACTCACGTAAAAATGTCATTCACCATGCCGCCTTCCTCAGGAAGCTAAAGGAGGATTGAATTACAGCAAAGTCAAGGGCCAATCAAGAATGAGGAGGACCTTCCCCAGGAAACATGGAGCTCGACCCAGGAGGTGGGTGACACCTGGGCAGGATATTTAGTAAAGGGCTCTTGTGTGCCCTGGAGTTAGTGAGGAACACATAGAAAACGAAGCAAATGGGGTGGGGAAACAAGGCGATTATTAAGTCTTCAATAGTTGAAGGGGATATGTTGTACAGGGGAGAGAAAGTGACCAGGGTTTACCACCCAGCTCAGCTGCACATAATCTTCATAGTGTTAATAGTGTCCACACGTGCCCGTCGGCAGGGAGGTGTGTAATGGTGGTGAGAAGGGGAGGCTCCATCTTCTTCTTCCACAGTAGGAAGTCAGTTATGATGCCTGAAACCTAAAAACAGAAGTCACTGGGAGCTTATTACTTGCAGATCCAGAGATACACACCCAAACAATCAGCTACAAGGTTTTGAATTGCTTTCCTTTTGGGAGGGGAGGTGAGGTGCTTTCTGGTAGGGGACTGTATGTAACTACTGACTTCATCTCTGTGCCGGGTGATCAACTTCGAGAACACGAGTGGGAGGTGGAGAAACTGACACCGTCCATGTGGACGAGTGTCAGGAAGCGAGGCTGGAAGAGGTGAGGTGTCGGGGAGGGGACTAGGAAATCTGGAGTGGAAAATAACAGCAAAGATGAGCTAGGGAAGACACAGGTCGTTGATGGGTTGGGACCTGAAATATAAAGGAAACCAGGTCAGTGCACAGGTAAGTGATGAGGTGTAAGTTCAGGTGGCTCCCAGCCGGTTATTTTATTTTTAGTGAAGTCACAGGTAACGTCTTGCAGAGGGAGTGTGGAATGTCTGGAGCAGGTGTCAACAGGTGGAAGCACCCACCCCACTGAGATAAGCACCGAGCTTTCAGTTGATGGAGAAGACAAGGGGTTAGAGTTACTAAAATACAGTTTACTAAACACGAACGTGGACGGAAGTACGAGGTCCCGTGTGGGAGATGGTCGGGTGTTGCAGGCCCGACCTGCTCCTGCGGTGGCGGCAGGCCTGCCTTCGCGCCGACTACCTGGGCTAACACAGGACTCAGGCACCTCTCCCATCACACCGCTGTGGTTAATGCTTTCCCTCAAGCCTCGTCGTTTCCATCAGTCCTTCCTAGTCACCCTGAGCCTCTGGGCTTTTAAGAATGTGGTGTAGACCCCACCCCAACCGGGTCCCCCCGTCGCCCTACCCCGCTCAGTAAATGGCACCACTGCAAGTTCTTCTGACGTTTCCTCTGAACTATCTCAAGTCCACCCGTTTCTCTCCATCCTCTGACCCTTGGACCAGGTCTCTGTCTCGTCCCACCTGGCCTGTGCCAGCATCCTCAGCTGCTCTGCACGTCTCCTCTGGCCCCTCCCTTCCCTTCTCCACGTGGAAGGACATGTCTTTTTGTTGTTTTTGTCGTTGTGTTGTTGGCTGTGCTGTCTGGCTTGTGGGATCTTAGTTCCCCGACCAGGGATGGAACCCGGGCCCTCGGCAGTGAGAGCGTGGAGTCCTAACTGCTGGACCGCCAGGGAAGTCCCAGGACACGTAGTCTTAAAGTGAAGACTAAATTATGTCACCGTCCTGCTTAAAACCTTGCAGGGGTTTCTCGCTGCAATCAGACCATCAGTCTAACTCGGGCTGCAAACAGATGGGTCCTCTTTGCAAAGCCTATTTATCTGCTCTGCCTTCACCCAAGGTCATCCTTTAAAGAACCTACCCAGGGCCTCAAGAAGTAGCCGGCAGGACTCAACATCCTGGATTGTATTTTTCCTTTTTTAAATGTCCAATTCAATGGTCCTGGATTTTTTTTATGTAATCATTTTCCTAGTATTACGTTTTCTTGATCTGGAGCCCGTGGCAGAAAAGGTAACATTCTAATGAGTGGTTCGGAGCTGCATGAGGAAGGGCCATTGGCTTCCTGGCCTGAGGTGGAGGAACCTCACTGTCCTGTCCTCCCCCTCTGCTCAGCCCGTTTCACATCTCAGGGTAACTTACACCATCCCCACTTTGTGTTACCAAATTCAGTATCAGGACACTTGGTGCCGTGAGTCCCCCAGACAGAAGCTCTAAAGGGCGTAGAACAGGAAATGTGACGGTTTTGCAGAGGGCAGGCCGTTTCTGGCCTCCCTGCCATCTCTAGTGTCAGCTTTGCCTCCAGCCTGGCTTCCCCGCGGCAGGCTGCCTGTATTTTGTCCGGCAGTGTGTTCAGATGCAGTAGTGAGAAGAAAGCTTGTCCTCTGTGTCTCTTGGGAGCAAGGAACCCTTCCCCAGGAGCTTCCCCTCACGTCTCAGTGGTCAGAACCGGGTCACTTGCCCATTCCTAACCCAGCCGCTAGCAGGAGGGTAGCTTAAAATAATCAGGATTTGCTTTCCTGGAGTCTGGAATGAGGTCTGCTTCCTTTGATATACATGATGGTGTGGAAGAGAATTAATACCCCAAAAGTGGGAACTCGTTTGAAAAGGAAGGAGAGGGGCAGGCAGCTGCCAGGGCCTGATTGTCCAGTGTACACATCGATCTCGTCCAGGAAACGACTGCAGCATTTATTAGCATGGTAGACATACTCGGGACTGCACATTATTTTATTTAGTTCTCCCAGCAAACCTGGAGGAGCGGATGATGAAGCAGCCTTTAGAGTGATTGATCAGTAGCATATAGAATAGTGCTCGGGTTAAAACAAGTGTGATCTCCAAACCTGTGGTATTTCCAGCACCACCACGTCAACGGTTGGAACTAGAACTCTTCAAAAAGCCCACATTTGTCAAAAACAAAGCATCTAAGGCTTTCCAATGTTCTCAGCCATGGCATGCTTCAAACCAAATTTTACTGCCAGTTAAAGTGTAGCTGCTGTAATTAGGACTTGGGGTGGCAACTAGAATTCTTTCTAAGCTCTCCCCCTGGGAAGCCCCCGGGCTAAGGCTCTAAGGCTTCTGGGAACAGACCAGAGACACCGCAGCCACATGCAGCCCAGGCGGCCCTGGACAACTTGGAATTAGAGACGCTCACGCGCCCTCTGGATCACATTCATCTCAAAGGGGGTTCTGAAGATTACACGCTTGTTTTGTAATTAGTGCTTTTGGCTCTCTGCCCAGAGAAGTGAGGAAACAGCCCTGGACAGATAACCATCCAAGTTCATGGTGATGGCATCCATCAGAAGGGGGCCCTTGCGTAGCACCTGGGACTTGCAAGACCCTAAGATTCTGCTGATTGCACTCAGTCCCTGCAAGACCATCGCTCTTTAAGGCTGCTTTCGTTTCTGTTTGTTTATAATAGTCATCAAGCAGTCCTCCCAGAACCAGCTCATGTCACAGGCCACCCCGGGGGTTGTAAGAGAAGCACGGAGCTCCAGTCTGCCTTCTGCCTTGTCTGTCATGTGAGCCCCACAAGTGGTCTGTCATTCCAGCTGCCTCCTTCTCTTCTGAACTTGTCACTTGCTTCCCTCTGTCTTTGCCTGTATCATTCCCCCTGTCTTTGCCTGTATCATTCCCCCTATTTAGAACCCTCCCTGCCTATTTCTATTTATTTAAATCACAACCATCCTTCAACTCAAGTCCCATTACATCTAAAATACTCCTCAAGTGTTCAGGCCTTTTAGTGATTTCGTCCCCTCCTGAGCTTAACATGATAATATTACTGTGTTCACGCCCCATGTGGCATTTATATCTGCTAATGTGTGGTATGAAGTTTTTGCTTCGCTTTGTTTTGCTATGTCTCCCCTTTTTTTGATCAGGCTGTAAGCACCTACAGGGTAAGAACCAGGTCTTCACTTAGCATCTCTAGTGTTGAGAGAGAGAGAGAGAGAGAGAGAGAGAGAGAGAAGCAGTTTAGAAAGCACTTTCAGACACCACATTGATCCTCACCTTTGTGAAAACGACAATGCAGGTGTTGTTATCCCCACTTTAAAGATGGAATGTCGGTCCTTATAGCTTAAGTGACTCTCCCAAGGTGACAGGGCCAGTGAAGGGTAGAGTGAGAGCTTGGCACCCAGGTGGTCCGAGTCCTGTGCTCCTGCCACTGTTTGAGGTACTATTCAGCAAACTCCGCATTTATAGGACACGTAATAAAGGTTACAGGGGCTCAGAGGCAGACGATTTCACACATTTGAGTAGCTAATGAAGGCTCCCTGGAGCAGGTAGATATCGAGCTGGCTCTTGAAAGGTAGATTGGATGTAGAGAGGATGGCCAAGGACTGGCAGATGGGTTGACCATGGACATCGTGCTTGGCCTGTGGGGACACAGGGAAGCGGTGGGGGGAAAGGTGGAGGAGGCAGCCTGGAGCAAGGCCCTGGATGGCCCTTGTGAGGGCTGTGATTTAGTCGAACAGGCTGCTATGTGATCCTGAGGGTCTGGCTGGCATAATCAGTGAAGCTCTCTTCTTGTGCCCACTGGGTGTAGGGCCACAGGCCCTGTATAGGGCCACAGGCTTCCTCTTGCAAGGTGACTCCTCAACTAAGGAAGTAGTGATGCTGCCTTGAAGCAAGCGAGGAGCAGTGTTACCAGGTAAAACGGGCTGCTGCTGGGCTTCCCTGGTGGCGCAGTGGTTGAGAGTCTACCTGCTGATGCAGGGGACACGGGTTCGTGCCCCGGTCCGGGAGATCCCACGTGCCGTGGAGCGGCTGGGCCCGTGAGCCATGGCTGCTGGGCCTGCGCGTCCGGAGCCTGTGCTCTGCAATGGGAGAGGCCGCGGTAGTGAGAGGCCCGCGTACCACAAAAAAACAAAAAAACGGGCTGCTGCTGAGGATGAGGGAGGGTCCGTGGGGGTAGAGTTGGGAGGCATGTGAGCCTCCAAATTCCCCCTATATCTTTTTTTTTATTGGGGTATAGTTGTTTTACAATGTTGTGTTAGTTTCATGTGTACAGCATAGTAAATCTTTATGCATATACATATATCCACTCATTTTTAGACTCTTTTCCCATATAGGTCATTACAGAGTATTGAGTAGAGTTCCCTGTGCTATACAGTAGGTCCTTGTTAGTTATCTATTTTATATATAGTAGTGTGTATATGTCAATCCCCATCTCCCAATTTATCTCTCCTCCACCCCCTGCCCCATTTCTTAATTCCAGTCCTGGGGCCTCATCCTCATCCAATCAGTGCTCTGTCTTCCAGCCCTCAGGTCTCTTATACCTGCTGTGGCTGTAAATTCAGCTAACATGATTCAACACTGTGAAGACTTGAGCTCTTAAGTTGGGTTTCCTCTTGGCCTTGCATCTCGAAGGCATGCAATTCAGTGGTTACAGAATCTCTAGGTTTTAGACTGTGGCTTGAAACTTGAATAGAGATTTTAGGGATTTGAACTCGTGTTCTCTTATCTAAATTATTCAATGCCATGAATAGTAGCCACCCATCTATGTCCTTGGATTTCTCCACACACAATATTTTAGGCCAGCTGTGGTGCAGCCTCCCGGAGCTGGGCCTTCAGCGGGTGTGCCGTTCCAGGCCACTCCCGGGGAACTAGTTCACTGCCTGCCCTGGGCTGCTGGAGTCCCATCTCAGGCTGCTAGCCGAGCTTACGTTGTTTTCTGCCCTCTCTAAGGCAGATAACCATTTGAAGCTATTCCTTCTTTCCCTACTTCTCTGTAATTTGCAATACCTGTTACTAGTACCAAATTCCATACTAGTGGGACCTTCTCAGTGACAAGTAATGAAAACTGAATCTGTAACAAGGAAAGAGAAGATGTATTGGAAGAGTGTTGGGGGCTCGTAGAATCACAGGAAGTTGGAGGATTAGGCTTGGGAAACAGGCAGGAACCACAGCAATCTGGAGAGCTAGGAAACAGGCAGCGTGACAACGTTGGATGCCCCTGAAGCCTTGCTGGGCGCTGCTCCATCTGTTCTGTTGTGTTCCTTCATCCCATAGTCAGCGCTTCTCACCAGGTGAGGGCATCTGATGGGCCTCATGTGGCTCTGGGGCCCACACCTGGTGGGAGTCGGTGGAGGGGATATTGGCCTTTCTGCGTTGTGGGAGGGAGGGTTCCCCACACAGTGGCGGGTCCCCATATTGGAGAAGAGGGAGTGTTACATCCCAGATAGCTCAAGACCACAAAAGTAGAATGGGTGGATTTTTAGATAGGCCCTTAGGGGAGAACAGTGTGAACCACAATTCCCTCATAAATCTAGCGCCATATATTTATAAATTCTGTGAAAATAGTCACACGTTGAGTTCCTCATAGGTTCCCGCAGTGTGAGGTGTTGGGGATGCTCTGATCCGAATCAGGCTGCTCTTGCCTTCAAGGAGCACAGGCTTATGGGAAAACAAGCAAACTCAAGATTCTCGGCTACATTCTCAAAATTCTGAGGCCAGCATTGAAGAAAGTGGATTGGGCAATTAGAAACACGGAGAAACCCTTAAATGTGCCTTTTTGGTCCCTGTTCTCCTACTTCCTAATGTCTAGAGGAGGGTTTAAAAAGATGAAAGTCAAAGTTTTATTTATTGATCAAGGAAAATCAAGTTAAGATAAAAAAAGATGATGGGCAATCAGTTTTCTTCATGACAAATGTGGTGGAGCACAGGAAATGAGAGAGGAGGGGAAAATGTGAATTATGTAGGTTTGTAGCCAGCTGGCGACATCATCTGGGCTAAAGACCTAACAGCTATAGGACTTGCATATCCCTTTGGGTCCTATGTACCTTGTCCACTAAAAAGTAAAAATAAAAAGATCGACTCTTCTCAGTGCCTGGCAGATACTGACCCCCGATCATTCTCTTCACTAATTTGTCCAACATTTCCTGGATTTATGGAGTGCCAAGGATCGAAAGATAAATGCCACTTCTCTGGTGCCCCTGGGAAGTACTCTGGTATAATCTCCAAAGATGGTTTCCCTTGATTCCTTTCCTCCTTTTTTGTCATCCCCCCTCCCCTTGGGGCTGGGTGGCCTGGCGACTTGCTTTGACCAATAAAATGCAACAGGTGTGCCCATCAAATGTACCTGCTCCTACCTTTGAGGGGCCTGGCGGTTTCTTCTTTCAGCCAACTGTAAGCGGTCTGGCTGTCCTGAGGCTGCCATGCTCTGAGGAAGCCCAGGCTAGCCACGTGGAGAGTTTACACAGGGGAGCACTGCGGCCCCAGGCAGTGAGTGAGGCCTTCTTAGACCTTCCAGCTCAGCCCAGCCACTAACTGAATGCAGCTGAGTTGATGACACAGAGCAGAACTGCCTGGCTGAGCCCAGTCGGCCCCCAGAGACAGTAACAGGAGCTGCTGTTGGGGTGGCCTGTGATGCGGTGACAGGTAACTGGAGGAGGTATCCTCACACCAGGTCTGTCTGCAGGACCCTCCCAGGTTGGCTGGATTGGGGCTTCCGGGTAGGAGAGGGGAAATGGTAGTTTTTTGGAGAACTCTCGCAGGCAGCCTACAGGTGGGGGCAGGTGGGAGGGAGTAGGAAGGGGGTCCTGATGCCACATAAGAGGTGCACCTGAGACCCCCGCATACCATTTATCTGCCCTTCCAGCATACGTTGTTATGGTTTCCATGTCTATTCCTCACTTCCAGGTCACCTTGTGTCCTCCCAGGCCAAGCCCTCTGGGCATCCGTCACTATTTGTGTGTAAAAATGGGGGCCAGATGTAGAACTTGAAGCAGTGCTTGGAGCTGTCAAAGAAGGCTAGGGAGATGGGTGCAGAAAGACAAGTGGCTGAGTGCCCCCCAGATCACTTTGTAGCTTTGCCTGAGAACCTGCTACCCTGTCTCAGAAAATTTGGCCTTACTGTGATTAGGAATCTTTTAATGTATTTGATCTAGCATCTGTTAATGACCTTCAGGGCACTGCATCAGTCTCTGAGAATTCAAAGATGAAAGCAGAATTCTTACTTTTCAAGATGTTCATCACTGCTTGATGGATAAATTCTGAGGCCATGGTATGTTCTGGCATCGTAGAGGTTACTTAAACATTTCCCTAGAAGGACTATACCACCTGGTAAGTGAATTCATTTTACCCCTTTAGACTTAAAAAAAAAAGGAAGAAAGAAAAAAAAAAAAAGGTCCTGATTGATTGATTGATTGATCTGTCCCCACCCACTACTCTTGGTCCTTTTAGACCTCAACTCCACCCAGCCCTGCTTCTATGTCTAGATCTAATTTTTGTCGTATAATTTACCCAGCTTGAACTTGGTTGGTGCCTGGTAGATCGCAGACTTCCGTGCTGGACCTGAACCGGCTGATTCTGCATCTTCAAAGCAGCACCCCGCTGCCCCCTAGAGGTCATCATGTCACTCATGCTTCCAAAGATGATGGTGATTTTGAACCATAAATCCTTGAACTATCCCTGTGACTCAGCCCTCTTCCAGCCCATAGAAACCTTTCAGATTCCTGGCTCCACTGAACATCTGCCCTTTCCTGTCAAATTAGTTTTTAAAATAACAAGGGTCATACACTTAAAGATTCTTGTAAGAACAAACTGGATCCAGTTAATGGTAAACTCTAGAAACTTAGGGGCAAGCAGCTGAAGAGAGAAGCAAAAAGTTTAGGTAATCAGGCAGGTTCAGGATAATCAAGTACTTAAGGCCAATAGTGAATAGAATGGCCCAGCTCATGTGTTAGCAATGAGTTTTCCTACTTGTTGAAACAGATATTTGCAAATAGTGAAAATGGTGTGGCTCTGAAATCCCCAAAGCAGCCATTTAAAATTCCTCCCTTTCCTTCCTTCACTTTAAAAAAAAAAAATTTATTTATTTATTTTTGGCTGCGTTGGGTCTTTGTTGCTGTGCACGGGCTTTCTCTGGTTGTGGCGAGCGAGGGCTACTCTTTGTTGCGGTGCGCAGGCTTCTCATTGCGGTGGCTTCTCTTGTTGCAGAGCAGGGGCTCTAGGCGCGCAGGCTTCAGTAGTTGTGGCTCGCGAGCTCTAGAGCGCAGGCTCAATAGTTGTGGCGCACAGGCTTAGTTTCACCGTAGCATGTGGGATCTTCCCGGACCAGGGCTCGAACCCATGTCCCCTGCGTTGGCAGGCAGATTCTAAACCACTGCGCTACCAGGGAAGTCCCCCTTCCTTCACTTTTGACTAAGCCATCTAAATTCATGACATGAAGAAGTTTATAAGAAATGGTACTTTGAGAGCCGCGGCAGCTTGTGAATTGGTTGCTGTGCCTATGCCCCACCTTCCGTATTATTGTGCTGTGTGATGGGGCAGCTGACACCTGGTTTATAGACCTACCCCTGCACCTGCCCCCATCCTGACTCTGTTCAGACCCTGGCATTAATTGAGCCACACGGCCTTGGGCAAGTCACTTCTCTAGGCCTCAGTTTTCCCATCTGTAAAATGAGGAGGTGGGACCAGGCCCATGATTTTATAAACAAAAGTTATAAGCATCAAAGCATGAAAGAAAAGAACACTGTAGGGAAAGAGACAGTGTGTGCACCAGGCATGCCTGGGCCACAGCCTGCCACCCGTTGCTTCTGACGTGGAAATGCTATTAAAAATTCTCCAAAACTGTGATCTGACTCGGATTCAGACAAGACTTTTTCTTCTCCTTTGAGAAAGAAAAGCTGAGCTCAACCATTTGAGACTCTGCATTCCTGATCTCCTTTTATTATTTGTGGTACATTTCTCGTGATTCTTTCAGTGCATTTTTTTTTGTATTGAAAATAGACATTTTATTTTGTTTATACAAGACACAATTTCAAAATATAAATCTTATAATATGTAGCTATAAAAGACAAGGATGTAAATATAAATGCACATCTATAGAAAATGTCACCAAGTTCAGTTTTCTTTCTGAACCTTTAAATCAAGAGGATTCATTGGGCACAATCTCTGCTCCCTTTCAATGTGTGCAGAACACCTAGCTGAGAGAGAGGTTTTAGGAGCTGAAATGCTGGTGTCATCCTTGTAAACATCTCCCAAGCCAGGAGGAGCCTCGTTAATTCACTTGGAGCCTCGAGCGTATTTCTTTTCTTTGTAAACTGCAGGTCCTGGTGAGGAATGGGAGAGAGTCGAGCGGATAAACTGTCCTGAATAAATGTCATGATGAAATAAAAGCCCTGATAGGAAGACCTGAGGCCTTCACTCTCTCCTGGGAAAGTGTCCACCGCCGGGACTTTGGGGACTGGGCCCTATGCCCCAGGGCAGGGAGCGAGTGTCCGTCCTGAACCCGGAGAACCCACTCATACGGGCGGTGCCTGAGCTGGGCAGTCGGTAAAATGGTACCAGGATGTTTTCTCACCCTGGCGGACTTTTCCCCGAGGCCACCGCCCCGAGACTTCTCTAGGTCCTCTTTGGCTGGAGCAGAGCTGGGCCTTCACTGTGGCCTTTGCTGTCCTCGGCGTCCCCTGGAGCCTTCTAGGTTGTGTGGTTAGTTTTCTGTGCCCTCCCCTCTGGCGCTGGTTCCCCCGGTCATTGGCACGACCTCCATGCTTTCCATTTCAACACTGGGTATCTGGTAAGCTTGCCTGTAAAGCAGGTAATTCACAGGTTTTGAAAAGAGGAGAGATTAGGTCAAAAGATAGTTCATTTGGGCACTCTGATGGAGAACACCTAGATTGCCTCCACTCACAGGTGGTATTTAAATCTTATTTTGGTATTTTAAGCCCTTTGTCCACCAAGGTTTACCAATGCTGTTGGAGTGGCCTCCCGCACCTTGCCAATCCTCCCTCTGCTAAAGGTGGTGGTTCAAATGCCAGGTGCTGTGGAAGGAGCGAGTCACCAGGATCCCGGCTAAGCCAGATGTGACAATCTTAATAAAAATGGTATAATGGTTACAAAGCTTTTAAAACAGCTCCTGACATTTACTTAGTAAGTGTTAAATAAATAAACAAATATTGGACTTCCCTGGTGGCGCAGTGGTTAAGAATCTGCCTGCCAATGCAGGGGACACGGGTTCAAGCACTAGTCCAGGAAGCTCCCGCATGCCGTGGAGCAACCAAGCCATGTGCCACAAATACTGAGCCTGCTCTGGAGCCCATGAGTCACAACTACTGAAGCCCATGCGCTGCAACTACTGAAACCCGCACGCCTAGAGCCCGTGCTTCGCATCAAGAGAAGCCACCGTAATGAGAAGCCCGTGCACTGCAACAAAGAGTAGCCCCCCCAACCTCAACTAGAGAAAGCCTGCGCACAGCAATGAAGACCCAACGCAGCCAAATATAAAGAAATAGATTAGTTAATCAAAAAAAACAAACAAAGAAAAAACCAAATATTAATCAGTCCTTGAGAAACCAAGAGTAGGGGATGCAGAGCATCTTAATTCCACAGTTCCCTGTCTGTCATTAGACATGTGTTTTAGGCCCTGAGTATGTGGGTCTGTGGATTATACAGTCTACCTCCTGAGGATAAGCAACTTTTAGGACATTTTAGAGTAAGCACTTTGAGCTCCTTGGAGTGAGGGCTAAACTGTGTATTAGGACTCTAGGCCAATTTACCAAAAACAATTTTCTAAAAGCCAACTTGTTGAATGACAAATCTACCTAATAACCTATTTGCAAATTATCAGTTTATAGCAAGAATCAACTCACCAAATGCCCAAGTAGTCACACTTATCAGGTTTACCAATTCTTCTTATAGATATATTTATGATTTTCCATAATATAGTCAGTGAATATTGATGTTTTCCTTTTATAAGCATATTTATTGGACATATATATCAAATTTACAAATCCTTTTTAAAAATATATTTTAATGTATTCTTAAAAAAGATTGTGTATATATTCTTTTCTAATATAGTCAATGAATATATTCATTATTGGGACTTCCCCAGCGGCCCAGTGGTTAAGACTCTGCCTTCCAATGCAGGAGGCATGGGTTTGATCCCTGGTCGGGGAGGTAAGATCCCACATGCCGTGGGGTGCGCCCAAAGACTAAAATAAATAAAGTAATGGAAGGAAATTAAAATATATATATATTCATTATAATCTCCTAAGAATGTAATTCCAAATACAACATTTTATGTGGAAATTATTTAGTTGTAATGGTATTCTTCAAATCCTTTTAAAAGTCATTTTCTATTTTGCTAATATTTTAGCATTTGGGGGGATTTTTTGATGAATTTTTAGATAAAATATCAACCTTATTTTATTGATTTCTAAACTATGAGGTTTGTGGCATTTCTTTTGCTTGGGATGGTATTAACAGCTTTTGAAGATGTGTGTGAATTTTTTGATGGCTGTTTTTCATTTTGGCTTTACAGTAGCATTTCATGGAATGTTCATTTTGTCAAAGTTAGGCTCGAAGGGTGATATAGTCTTTGTATTGATATAATATTTAGAAAATTATATTTTATAACTAGTGACTAAAAGTTTAGTTTCAACACACCTGATATGTCTGGAACAGCCATATCACTATGGAATTCTAAAATACTGGCTACTAACTGATGGAAGTACAAAATCAAGGCTAATATGCCACTTGAGGCTTTTACAAAGGAATAGTAAAAATGCGTAAAGATTAGAAAAATAATAAAAACTGAAATGTCAGCAAGTGGCAGAAACAATCTTGCCACTACTGCTGAAATATAGAATTTCAAGTATTAGAAATTCCAGGGCCAACATGAATGAGCCTATTTATGGGGAAGCATATCTGTATTTAACGAGTACCTTCAAGAAGAATACATTCGTGACTATATCATCAG
>NC_041224.1:30995296-31007207 GCF_002837175.3 Physeter macrocephalus | reverse complement strand
GGTCCGGGAGGATCCCACATGCCTCAGAGCGGCTGGGCCGCTGGGCCTGCGCGTCCGGAGGCTGTGCTCCGCAACGGGAGAGGCCACAACAGTGAGAGGCCCACGTACCACAAAATAAATAAATAAATAAATAAATATAATAAAATAAACAAAGCTAGAAAAAGTGGGTTTTCCATTTAAAAAAAAAAATGAAATTAGATCTATTTCATAGCACACAAATAAGTTAACTCCAGATGGATTAAGTAAGGACTTAGTGGTCAAAAGCTGAACTTTAAACTTTTTATAAGAAAATAAAGATGAATATCTTTCTGACTTTGAGAAAGGAATTTCTTATTTTTTTTATTTTTATTTTTTGGCCACTCTGCAAAGCATGTGGGATCTTAGTTCCCTGACCAAGGATTGAACCCATGCCCCCTGCATTGGAAGCATGGAGTCTTAACCATTGGACCACCAGGGAAGTTCCCGAAGAAAGAATTTCTATAAAAGACAAAAAAAAAAAAATCCTCATAACCATAAAGAAAAAAAATTTTAACTGATAAATTTTATCATATTAAAATTCAAATCTTCATCTTTTCATCTCTTGTTCATCTGTTTGATCTTCTGCAAACAGGGACAGTTTTACTTCTTCCGTTCCAGTTTGGATTCCTTTTCTTTCTTTATTTTGTCTGATTGCTGTGGCTAGGGCTTCCAATAGTAGGTTTAATAAAAGTGGTGAGAGTGGGCATCCTTGTTTTGTTCCTGATCTTAGAGGAATGCTTTCAGCTTTTCACAGTTGAGTATGATGTCAGCTGTGTGTTTGTCATATATGGCCTTTAGTATGTTGAGGTATGTTCCCTCTATACTCACTTTGTTGAAAGTTTTTTGCAATGTCTTCCTTTTTTAATATAAATTTATTTATTTATTTAATTATTTTTGGCTGCGTTGGGTCTTCTTTGCTGCTCGCGGGCTTTCTCTAGTTGCATCGAGCGGGGGCTACTCTTCGTTGTGGTGCGCGGGCTTCTCATTGCGTTGGCTTCTCTTGTTGTGGTGCACGGGCTTCAGGCGTGCGGGCTTCAGTAGTTGTGGCTCGCGGGCTCTAGAGCGCAGGCTCAGTAGTTGTGGCGCACGGGCTTAGTTGCCCTGTGGCATGTGGGATCTTCCCGGACCAGGACTCAAACCCGTGTCCCCTGCATTGGCAGGGGGATTCTTAACCAGTGTGCCACCAGGGAAACTCTGCAATGTCTTCTTGATTAATTTATCCTGTTAGTATATGATGTCCCTCTTTATCCTAGGATTATCCTTTATTTAATATTCTTTATCCCTGGTAATGTTCTTTGTTCTTTGTTCAAAGTGTACTTTGAATTAATACAGCCCCAGTTTTCTTTTGATTAGTATTAACATAGCATATCTTTTTCCATTGTTTTACCCTATTTCTCTTTATATTTAAACTGGGTTTCTTATGGTATATAGTTGGTTTTGCTTTTTAAATCCAATCTGACAAGCTCTCTAATTTATTGGATTACTTAAACCATTTATATTTAATTGTTGATATGGTTGCGTTGAAATCTGTCATCTTGCTATGTGTGTTCTATTTGTCCCGTTTATTCCTTGTTACTTTTTTTTTCTCATTTCCTGGGTTTAAAAAAATTGTTTTTTTATGATTCCATTCCATTCCACTATTGTTTATTATCTATACCTTTTGTGTGTGTGTGTGGTTGCTCTAAAGAATATACATTTTCTACTTGTCATAGTCTATCTTTAAATAATAATTTAGCACTTCACTTTAAGTGTAATAATCTTTCAGCAGTACATTCCCAATTCCTCTCTCCCATCCTTTGTGCTATTGTTGAAATGCATTTTACTTCTACATATGTTATAATTCCCATAATACATTGTTACTGTTTTTGCTTTAGAGAGTCAATTATCCACTTAAGAGATTAAAAAATAAGAAAAAACTTCTAAATATTTGCCCACATTTTTACCATTTCCAGTACTCTTCATTCCTTTGTGTAGATACAGACTTCTTTCTAGTCTCATATTCTTTCTGCCTCAATAATTTACTTTAACACTTCCTGTAGTGAAGGTCTATGGGTGATACATTCTCTTGGCATCTATTTGCTGAAAAAAACCCACAAAACACTATTTTTCTTTCATTTGTGTGAGAGATTTTCACTGAGTCTAAAGTTCTAGGTTGACTTTTTCTTCTTTCGGTTTTTTTTTTTTTTTTGACCATGACACGTGTCTTGCAGGATCTTAATTCCCCCACCAGGGATTGAACCCATGCCCCCTGCAGTGGAAGCACGGTGTCCTAACAACTGGACTGCCAGGGAATTCCCTTCTTTCGGTTTCTTAATGATGTCACTCTATCATCTTCTGGTTTGCACAGTGCCTGATGTGAAGTCTTCAGAATGTAATATCTTCCTTATGGATTATTTCATTATTTCATTCTGGCTGTCTTTAAGATTTTCCACCTTATCACTGATTTTCAGCAGTCTGATAATGATGTGCTAATTGTGTTTTTATTTGTATTTATCTTGACCAGGGTGCTTTGAGATTCCTGGATCTGGAATTTGTTGTTTTTCATGCACTTTGGGAAAATCTCAGCTTTTATCTCTTCTATCTTCCTGTCTCTCATCCTTCTAGGACTCAGTAACACATATGTTAGACCATTTCATATCAACCCAAAGTTCTTGGATGCTGGTATTTTTTGTCCTCCCTTTTCACTCCTCATGTTTCAGTGTGGATAATTTCTATGGTCCTTTCCTCAAGTTAACTGATTCTTCCCTCTGCTAATAAGCCTGTTGAAGGAATTCTTCATGTCTGATAAAATGGTCTTATTAGTCGGCTAGGGCAGGCCTTATCTCCAAATGCAGACATATTGGGGGTTAGGGCTACAACATATGAATTTGGGGGGAAGGAGGGAAGGTCACAATTTAGTCCATAAAGAAATGGTGTTCATTTCCAGCATTTTTATTTAGCTCTTTTTTAGAGTTTTCATCTCTCTGGTCAAATTCCCCATCATGCATGTTGTCCACTTTTTCCACTATACACTATTAATATATTAATTATAGTTATTTTAAAGTTTCTGATAGTTTCAACATCTGCACCATCTCTGTGTCTGGCTCCGTTGACTATTTTATCTCATTTCATTTTGTTTTGGGGGGATGGCATTTGGATTAAATGTTAAATTTTGTGTGTACAAGAATAGTAGAGACTGAGGTAGACAATATTTACACCCAGAAATGAGCATGCAGGTTCTTCTATCAGCTCTACAGGCAGACCTCAATTTATTGCACTTCCTTTTATTGCATTTTGCAGATATTGTGTTTTTTACAAATTCAAGGTTTGCGGCAATCCTGCATCGAGCAAGTCTATTGGTGCCATTTTCCAACAATTTTCTCACTTCACATCTCTGTGTCACATTTTGGTAATTCTCACAATATTTCAATCCTTTCCTTACTATTATATTTTTATGGTGATCTGTGATCAGTGATCTTTGATGTTACTACTACAACTTGTTGAAGGCTCAGATGATAATAGAATAATGAGAATAATCTTACACATCTGATAACCTTATCAATGTTCTTTTAGTTATATTATAAATTTGATTATTAAGTTAATGTATAATAATAACAGACTCCTTTTTCTTTAAAAATACAACATAATTTTATGCTTTCTATAAATGAAATATAATAAAATTTATTTTAAATCACAAAAGCATAATGAAGATGTCAAAATAGGCTTAATAGTATCTCAAAATTGATGAAAATAAAGAATATACTAAATTTTTTTCCTTACATCAGGGAAATGAAAATACCAGGGCTAATGAAAAGAAAATCTATAAGGGAAAAAACCCAAGCCTATCTGGAACATAGTGTCTCTTTTTAGGTGTATTGTTAGGATAAGATTAGTTGTAAGAAAAAAACCAAAAGTAGCAATGACAAACAAGGTAGATGTCTATTTCTCTTTCAGGTTCAACAAATTCAAAGGGAGACAGTCCAAGCTGCTTTGGTCCTCCTGGTGTCAGGGACCCCCAGGTTCTTTCCATCTTAGCTCTACTCTATGGGTGGCTTGTGGCTCCTATTTTTGAGAGTCCTCATGGCTCAATATGACCGCTGGAGCTCCAGTCATTATGTCTGCATTTCAGCCAGCAAGAAAGAGGAAGGGTGAAGAATGACACATCCTTTCCTTTTAAGGCCATTTAAATCAAGTGACAAGATATAAAGCACATCTCTGTTTTCAGTTTTTTGTTGTTGTTGTTTTATTTTTTGCAACTACATCAGCAAACAAAAAGAAAAATGTCTATTGGTTTTGGAATAGCGTGTAAAGAGATGGTCTGGAAGAGATGAACTATCTTTTCGGGATGAATAATCTTGCCTAATTGAGCCTCTCTGGTCTACCAGAATGCCAGATTTAAAATCTCTTATTGGTTAGTTATTTTGGAAACATTCTCATTTTAGAAGCCTGTTTACTTCAGGATTCTTATTTAAAATGGCTACTTTATACTAGAAGTATACTATACTTTACGCTAGAAGTATCCCTAATAAAATGGCCAAAGTAAACTTTCACTGGAAAGTATACCAGCAAAACCATATCAAAGCTGTTGGCTTGCCTTGTTTCAATTTCTTAAAATTACCCATGAGCTAACAATTCCTGTTTGAAAACAAGATGTTTAAGGTCATCATGAGACTTTTTAAATTTAATTTTTAGAATAAATAATGTGGGTCTTCCCTGGTGGTCCAGTGGTCAAGAATCCGCCTTCCAATGCAGGGGACGCGGGTTCCACCCCTGGTCAGGGAACCAAGATCCCACGTGTCGCGGGGCAACTAAGACCGTGCGCCACAACTACTGAGCTCGCGCACCTCAACGAGAGAGCCCGCGTGCCACAAAATACAGAGCCCACGCACTGTGCAGCCCGCGCACCACAACTAGAGAGGAGCCTGTGCGCCGCAATGACAGATTCCGCATGCCCCAAAGAAGATCCCGCGTGCTGCAACTAAGACCCGACACAGTCAATAAATAAATTAATAGTAAATATTTTTAAAAGAATAAATGTTTCAAAAATATGGAAAAAAGGGTAAAACTAAACGTATACATTGAAGCATCCCCCCTTCATCCCATGTCCCATTTATTCAGTTACCACCTCCATAGGAATGCACATTTATTGCTTTCTTGTGTGCTTTTCCAGGGTGTTATCAAATATATGTGCTAACGCAAGCAAATATAAATATATTCTTATTTTCTCCCTTCTGACATAAAAGGCAGCATACTATACATAGCTTTGCATATTGTTTGGTTATTTGTCTTCTAAACAATATATCTTGGAGATCTTTCCACATTCGTAGAAAGAGAACTAACTTTTTTACAACTGCATTATATTCTCTTGTATGCATGTTACATATTTTATCCAATCACTTTCCTGTTGATGGATATTTGGGTGATTTCCAATCTTCGCAACTATTAAGATGTTTCTTAACACATTTTTTATAACATATCTGGAGAAATCATTTTGCAAAAAAAAAAGAGAGAAAGAAATGACACTAACAATAACTCTAACCCCAAAGAAATCAGTAAGAGTTTTAGGTTCATAAATACCTTATCTTTCAACTCAGAATCTATACGTTCTTACATTAAAAAAATTACAATGTCTATAAAATATTATAACTTGTAGATATTTTATTCATAGTATTTTGGGTCAAGGACCCTTTTGAAACAAACACTGATGAAAGTTATGGGTCTTTTCTGCAGAAAAGAGCATGCTCAAAAAAAACTTTTGCAAAATATTCCAAGAGGTCATGGGTCACCTACTGGGATTGGTCATAGATCTAAGATTTTAAAATTCGTGAACCAAACTCATTCCAATAAATTAATATTTCTGATTTCTAGCATAATGGAGGAATCGAAACACTTTGAGTAGTTGTCTGCATAAAAAGATTACTACATATTAGATGTTGCAAAGCCTAAGAATGGGCTTTCTTGGGCTTGCATGGTGCTTTGATTTTTTTTCTAAAGCAATAGTCACTATTTGCAAACCAGGAGATATCACACAAGGACCTATATTTTCAATGTTTCTTCAAAAATTAAAACTCTAGTGGCACTGGACACACACTACTCCTGTAGTCTGCAAGAGCTTTCAGCTCACTTCCTCTCACGCCCACCAACCCGCTGTCGGGTCCTTAAGGGCATTTGGGTTTGAGATTCCAGGATAAATCATGGGTTTGCATTTTTAAAACGCTAAGGTTCTGTTACTTTCTTCCTTGGATTTATCCTGAGTTATTTATGGATGAACTAAAGAACAAAGAAGAAAGCAGGAGGCTCATGAAAGCTGTTCCTCTTCTTCAAGCCCTCCTCACCAGAGATGAGATAAGGGAGGAAGAAGAGGCTGGGCTCAGGGCAGGAGAGGAGGGCAGATTTAAGGAAGAGCCCCCAGGGTGACAGGCCAAATTGGGCTCTTGGGTGAACGAGGGTCAGTAGGGGATTCTCATGGTGTAATTGAAAGTGGAACATAAAGCTGATTCAGCTCAGGGAGGTTTGCTTTACAAGTTTATCATCTTAGTTGACTGTTGTCTTGCTACAGGAAGTTACAGCAGAAGTGGGAATATTGGTCCCAGCTGTTGGAACTTCCACCCAGGATGGAGTTTCTATCCTCACCATCTGTTCATGGGGCCTCCCTGTCTATCTTCTTGGTGCTTTGGTGTGATGAGAAAAAAAAAAAAAAAACTATTGAGAAAAACAACTTTGTCTTCTGAGTTGCTGCTGAGGTATTTTACACTATGATAACCTTACTCACACCCAGAGTCTGGACATTTAGATAAGACTTGAATTGAGGATGCCGCCATAAGTTCCCGCTTTGCTTTTCCTGGGGCACCTTTTAAAATAACGCCTTGGGCTTCCCTGGTGGTGCAGTGGTTGAGAGTCCGCCTGCCGATGCAGGGGACACAGGTTCGTGCCCCGGTCCGGGAGGATCCCACATGCCGCGGAGCGGCTGGGCCCGTGAACCATGGCCGCTGAGCCTGCGCGTCCGGAGCCTGTGCTCCGCAAAGGGAGAGGCCACAGCAGTGAGAGGCCCGCGTACCGCAAAAATAAATAAAAATAAAATAAATAAAAATAAAATAAATAAATAAATAATAATAAAATAAAATAACGCCTTACAGTGAAGACTGTGAAAAGTTAGTGACTTCCGCCCAAGCACCTTGTAAGTAACAGGTGCTCGCTACCCTGCTCTCCACCTCCTGCTTGCCGCCACCTGGGACGGAGGACTGATTTTCCCCAGGGTCACTGCGCCCCCTCGCTTCTGGGATCCTAGAAGCGAGGATGAGTAATAATCAGTCTATGAGTAATAATCAGTCTATGACCCTACTTCCTCTGTGTGGGTGTATTGAAACTTCACCTTCAATCAAAACGACCCCCGTGGGTTTCGCTTCCAAAGCGGGAGCTGGGTTGCTGAGAAAGCTGCCTGCCGACCCCCTGTGGGTGACTGGTGCCGCCTCATCCAGCAGGTCATAACCTGCATATTCTTAATCCATTACACCAGCTCGGCTTCTCCACACGTCTGGTCCCCGCCTTGGCAGCTGGCTCGGCTTAGTATCAGAAATAATGTTTCTCCCAACCCTTTCTCCACCCCTAGCTTGTACTTAACATTTTTAGCTGATAACTTTCTCTACAATCATCTGAAGTAATTTACAAAGGACAATATATTATATATTACACATTGCATATCATATACGTAACACTTATTGAGTATTTGTTATATGTGGGGCACTGTTCAAAATGCTTTTATTAACTCGTCTGATTTTCACAACCACCCTGTGGTGTGGGTCCTTTTATTCCCATATATACGGAACTGGAGAGAATGTGGTTTCAAAGTCAATTAAAAAGTAAAAGTTCCGGGCTTCCCTGGTGGCGCAGTGGTTGAGAGTCCGCCTGCCAATGCAGGGGACATGGGTTCGTGCCCTGGTGCGGGAAGATCCCACGTGCCACAGAGCTGGGCCCGTGAGCCATGGCCGCTGAGTCTGTGCGTCCGGAGCCTGTGCTCCGCAACGGGAGAGGCCGCAACAGTGAGAGGCCCGCATACCGCAAAAAAAAAAAAAAAAGTAAAAGTTCCAAGTCAAATCAAACAAACACATAGATACAGAGAACAGAATAGTGGCTACCACAGGGGAAGGGATGGGGGAGGGTAAAACGGGTAAAGGGGATCAGCTATATGATGACAGAGGGAAACTAAATGTTTGGTGGTGAGCACACTGTAGGGTAGACAGAAGTAGAAATATAATGTTTTACAAATGAAACTTATGTTATAAATCATGTTACCTCAATTTAAAAAAGTTCCAAAACAACTTTGAGTTAAAAAATAAACTTTAAATAGTTGTTAAACACACTCTACTCTGACATGTTGAAATCTTTAAGATTCAAAATCTATTTCATTGCTTAATTTTTCAACTACAAAAGTGATTAAATTATGGCTATGAGGCTGCAAATGAATATAACTGAGTTATCAAAAAATGGATTGGTCTCTTGGAGATTTTTGCTACTTATCACAGGGAAGAAAGTAAGGGGTGATCTTCCCCAAGAGCAGACAAGATTTTGTATTCTACAGTGTGGGGCTCTCCCACCCCAGGAATGCAGTTTACAGATTATGTATTGGTTTGGTGTTTGTTTATTTGATTGCAGAGTAACAGGGAGGTGGACCCAAATAGGCCTTTTCTGGACAAAGACCTTGGCTAATTGAAAGAATCTGCCTAGATTGTCTGTGAGGCTGTGCAAAAAAGGGGGTCAGGTAGGTCTGCTGAGACCAGAGGCCGGAGGGTGGGTCTGGACAACGACCACCCAGAAATAAGCAAGAAGACAGACAGAGGTGGCAGGCCTCTCCCCATTTTTCCTGGCAAAATCCATGGGAAGGGAAGACAGCCATTTGCCTTTGGAGGATGGGGGGAGAGCGATATCGGATTTGTGTTGACCTTGGCAAGTGGAAGCTTGGAGCCAGATAGGAAGATTTACAAAAATAAGAAAATGTGGTATTTTTTATACTTTGAGGATTGAGAAGCAATCCTTCCTCTTACAGCCAACATTTGTCTTTCTGCTCTTCAGCACAACTCCTCCTGTGACTGGACTACCTCTGCCTCGTTTTACTGCCTCGGTGCCCCCAGGTTGGCGGCAGCAGCTAGACGCCCACGTGCTGATGCCTACAGACCTATATTGCCTTAGCTCCTAAGTCAGCGCCTCCCAAAGCCAAGGACACTATCCTTTCGAGAGCAGTGGGATGATCACCCCCAGTCTGGGAACCAGCTGTGCCTGGCTCCTAAAAGGCTCCCCGAGTGTTCATGTTGTCCTTCAAGAATCTGAGAATTACCACGTGACCCAACAATCCCACTCCTCGGCATACACCCGAGAGAACAGAAAACATATGTTCACACAAAAGCTTGTACATGAATGTTCATAGCAGTATTATTCCTAACAGCTAAAAGTTGGAAACAGCTCAAATATCCATGAACTGGTGAGTGAATAAACAAAATGTGAAATATATCTATTTAATGGAATATTATCCAGTCATAAAAAGGAATAAAGTACTGATACACCCTACAACATGGCTGAACCTTGAAAAAAATTACACTGAGTGAAAGAAACCAGACACAGAAGGACATATCGTCTGATTCCATTCCTGTGAAATATTGAGAATAGTCAAATCCATGGGGAAAGAAAGTAGATTTGAGGTTACCAGGGACTAAGAAGGGGGGAAATTGGGAGGAACTCCTAACAGGCCCTGGGTTTCTTTTTGGGGTGATGGAATTATTCTGGAATTCGACAGTGGTGATAGTTATACAATGTCATGAATAAAAACCACTGAATTATACTCTATAAAGTGGTGAATTTACTGTTATAGGAATTATATCTTACTTTAAAAAGTTAAGATTCTAAAGCAAGAAGGAGGAAGAGGAGAAGGGTTTGGGGAATAATCCATTAGCCTTGACCCAGAGCCTCCCCTTCTTGGTGGCCCAGTGTGACATGTTACCCTCCCATCCTGAGGGTTCACTGTCTGCCCCCCTCCAGAGGACAGCCGATGGCTGAAGACCCAGCTCCCAGGTATCATCTCTCCTGACCCCACAGCCCTGTCCTCAACTCCAGCTCTGCTCTGAGTGGTGGCTGCTGACCAAGCTCCCCAGCCCTGTAAGGGCCCTCTTATTTGAAGACCCCAAACAAGCTCCCACCTGAGTCACCCTTGAGGTGTGGACACTGTACTGCAGGGATCCAACTGTTCTGCAGCCAGGTCAGTTCCTTTGGCCTGAGAAAACAGGTCTTGGACTTTGTTCTCAGAAATCAAGATACCATATTGTTATAGGTGGAAGTGTGTCACCCCAAAAAGATACGTTGAAGTCCTAACCCCCACTAACTTAGAATGTCACCTTATTGGAAATAGGGTCTCTAAGAGGTCACCAAGTGAAAATGAGGTCATTAGGATTAGGGTGGATCCTAATCCAATACGACTGATGTCCATATAAAAAGGAGAAATTTGGACACAGAGGGAAGACAAGGTGAAGACACACAGGGAGAAGCCAGCCACGTAACTGCAGTGACGCACCTACACACCCAGGAACACCAAGAATTGCCGGCTAACACCAGAAGCTAGAAGAAGCAAGGAAGGATCTTCCCCTGGTGCCGTCCAAGAGAGCATGGTCCTGCAGACACCTGGATCTCGGACTCCTGGCCTCCAGAAGATCAGAGGACCAATTCCTGCTGTCATTAAGCCACCTAGTTCTTGGTACTTTGTTAAGGCAGCCCTAGCAAAATAATACACATACAAAAGCACAGGGCTGTTTGGGTGTGGATGGCAGAGATTCACATGTTTGTTTGTTTGTTTGTTTTTAACATCTTTATTGGAGCATAACTGTTTTACAATGGTGTGTTAGTTTCTGCTTTACAACAAAGTGAATCAGCTATACATATACATATGTTCCCATATCTCTTCCCTCTTGCGTCTCCCTCCCTCCCACCCTCCCTATCCCACCCCTCTCATGGTCACAAAGCACAGAGGTGATCTCCCTGTGCTATGCGGCAACTTCCCACTACCTATCTAATTTACATTTGGTAGTGCATAGCTGATCTCCCTGTGCTATGTGGCTGCTTCCCACTAGCTATCTATTTTACATTTGGTAGTGTATATATGTCCATGCCACTCTCTCACTTCGTCACAGCTTACCCTTCCCCCTCCCCATATCCTCAAGTCCATGCTCTAGTAGGTCTGTGTTTTAAAAGAAGAAACCATCAGTACTGCTCATGAAAAGGAACAAACTACTGACACACAGCAACTTGAATGGATCTCGAGGGAATTATACTGAGTGAACAAAGCTGACCTCTACAGGTTACAAACTGTATGATTCCATTTCATAACATTATTCAAATGACAAGATTATAGAAATGGAGAAAAGATCAGTGGTTGCTAGGGCTTAGGGAGAAGGTGCTGTGACTAAAAGAGTAGTAGGGGGAGGGATGCTTTTGATAACTGTTGCCCATCTTGACAGTGGTGGTCACAGACACCTACATATGTGATGTGTAGTGCCCAGAACTGAATACACACGTGCGGGAGTCCAGCTCCTGCAGGTCCAGGAATACCTGAGGGATGGACAGCGTCGGCGAGGGAAAGTTAAATAAATCAATAACACTGTGTATGTACAAGCATGATCTCTTTCTTTATTCTCTCACAGTCAGATTTATATACCCTAAGTGATTACATCATCAGGTGCTTAGCTAAAACCTCAAAAATATTTACAATAGATTGTACCTAATATTTCTAGATGTACTTTTAAAGTAATTCTAAAGGTTCTCAAAACATCATTGTTTTTTCTTAGAGTAGGTTCAATCCGTACTAATAACAAAGCCAAGCTAATATGTAACAAGCCATTAAAAGAAACTATGAAGGAGGAAGTTTCCTGAACTT
>NC_041224.1:30990268-30995059 GCF_002837175.3 Physeter macrocephalus | reverse complement strand
CCAATTCGTAGGTTTTGGTTTGGGAGGGGGAAGAGGATGTTTTACACGGTTAAGCTTGGGACGGGGGGCAAATCCCCCATGTACTTTTTCAAGGCAGAAGCACAAAATTACAAAACAGATCAGAAGAGATGTAGTCAGCTTCCTGGGCGCAGCACTGCCCTGCAGCGCTGTCTTGGTGTTGTTCCATGACCCTGTCATGGCACAGAGGCTCCAGGTTGGCTTCCAACACACACGCTCCATTGAGTGCATGGAAAACGGACTAAATCTGAGTAAGGTCTGGGGGTTGCATCAATGACATTCCCTGCTTGTGCTGTTGTACTGGCGTTATTCAGGATGTTACCACTGGGGGAACAGATGGAGATCCGAGCCCAGAGACGACCCATCCTGCCTAATTTCACTCCCAGAACTGGGGATTTCTGATTGTGCGTCCCGAGCTTTCTCACTGCACACCCGCTTCTCAATAGTGTCAGGCTTCACTAGAGATCCCAAGAAAGAAAAAAAGCCACCTGCAAAGCAGCAGGATGGTAGGCTAGCCGAATCGTCTAAGGCACAGAGGTGAATAACTGTCGGTCCTCCCTCCCTCGCCCGATTCAAATAGTTTAAATGTTCTTGGGGAAGAAAGATGCAGCAGGAGTAAGAAAAGTGGCGGTGCCGGGAGCCAGGCAAGGTTCGGGCAGGAGGCCTGGGCTTCGCTCCCGGTCTGGGCCTGGGCGAACCGGGCAGGTGACCGGGCCAGCCGCGCCGCGGCGATATCCCCGCTGTCACTCAGCGTCACCGGCCCGGACCAGCGGGACGCGCGGCCACTCGTTCGCCAGGCTCCTGGTCCAGGACTTTCGAAGTCGGAGCAACAGGCGAAGACAAGCGAGGCGAGGTGACCGAGTGGAGCCGAAGCCAGGTGTGACGCCCACCGGCCGTGCTTACGGGAACTAGTCTGCTTCCCGACAGCTTCTCCCACTCGTCGCGGGGACACACGACGGAATGGACTGCTGGGGTCACCAGGGGCGAGAAGGGCAAAGCCGGGGAGGACCCCGGGCCTCCTCAGGGCACAGTCCGGGTCCCCGTCCCGCGCTGCCGGTGGCGCTGCGGGGACCGGGCGGCGGCGCGGGGGTCATAGGGGCTTTTTCCAGGGGAGGGGGTGGGGATGCTGAGTCACGGGTCTGTCACCGCTTCTCTCCTCTCCAGCCCTCGGGGGCTAAAGCAAAAGCGAAAGCGAAAACGAATGCGGCTCCCGAAGCGGCCGGTCTCGGAGCTGCGCCCGCCGAATGCTCCCGGGCAGTGGGTATCTGAGCGCGCGAGCGGCGGGGCGTCGCGGCCGGGGCGAGCCCGGGAGGAGGCGGCGGGGGCGCGGCCGAGGTCGGGCCATGTCGGGGCGGCTCCGGGGCTGCGGGGTCGGCGCCCTCCCCGCGCTGATGCTGCTGCTGCTGCTCGGACCGTCGGCGACGCCGGGTAGGGAGCGCGCGGGGAGCGGGAAGCCGGGCTGGGGGCGGTCCCCAGCACAAGGGTGTGCGCCCGCGCGCCGGGGACACTTGGAGGGACGCGGGGACCGTCGGCTCAGGGGCCCGCGCCCCGGCTCGCCTGGCCTCTCAAGTCAGGGAGCGAGTGGCCGGGCTTTTCATTCTACGTTTTCCCCAATTTCCGAGGCAAAGGGAAGAAGCCGGGGTTTGCAATGCGGGCTCGGAGTTGGGAGTTTTACAGCGATTTCGAGAAACGCATCAGCCCCGCGAGGAAAGCTGTGCGCGTGTTTATCCGCCAGCAGTCCCCCCGAGGGGCGGGGCGGTCCGGGGAAAACGACTGGTGTCTACCCTCCGACCAAAGCAGGTTATATGGGTGGGTGGTGGTGGGACGGGGCACGGACTGCGTGCGTCCCGGAGGAGTGAAAACGTGTCGGGCAGGTTGCACACCTGGGGGACCTGGCAACAGCTCCAAATTCTTCAGCATTAGGAAACCGAGAGAGTGCGTGGGGAGGGTGGCGGGGGTGGGGGGCGCGCCCCGGAGTACGCGCTCCCAGGGAAACGGGGAAGAACGAAGTTGAGGATGGCTGGGTGTGTTCGGGAAGAACTTTAGGTCGCACAGATGTCATTTCCCGGTTAGACTCGAACGAGTGTCCCATAGGTTGTAGATTTTCGTCCCGAGAGCTAGACAAGACGGAGGAGAAAGGAGACATGGGTCTGGCTTTATCCACGTTGGCGCGCCTTAATCTTGTTACGGTCACGGAGCTCTTTGAGGGTATGATGAAGGCTATGAGCCCTCTCCTCTGAAAAATATATGAATGCACATACTTCCAGAACTTGCATATAATTTGGGGGTTTGGGACCCCAAAGACCAACCATGGACTCTCCAGGAGATAGTAATCCCATGATCTGTGTGTGTGTGTATGTGTGTGTGTTTAAGGCAACACTCCTAATAACTTACCTTCAGTCGGGCCAGTCTACCCATTACTCCATCAGAGGCGTCCATCCACAGTTGTGGCTGGCTGGCCTGCTGTGAACCCATAGCTCTGAAGGCTTTCCTAAAGTTTAATTTTCCTGAGACTGTGTTTGCATTTCCCCCAACTTCTGAGAATCTGAGTTATGTTGGTGATGGAGTCAGTTGGCTAGCCAGTGTCCCACATGACCCCTGGGGAGATGTGGGGCACAGCCAGAGCACTGGGGCAACTCTACTGGACAATGTGAAAGTGAAATTCAGCTTTAGTCAGAACCCAGCAAAGATGAGCCGTCTGCTTACAAATGCAGAGGACACTGCAGGCAAGCTCTCTAAAGCTCATCAACCAGCATAGCTCTTTGACCCCACAAAGGCATTGCTGACATCTTTTAGCTCCTGGTGTTTCTTAGTTTTTCTTAAACAGTTCTCTTAGGGGTACAACTGACAGATAATAAACAGTATACATTTAAAGGCACAATTTGACAAGTTTAGAGGTAAATGTATAGTCACGAAACCATCACCACAGTCAAGAGAGTAAACATGACCATCACTATCAAAAGCTTCCTTACATCTTGCATTTATCCTGACCACCCAGCCCTGTCCCCCAGGCAACAAATATCTGCTTTCTGTCACTATTGATTTGTTGCATTTTCTAGAATTTTATATAAACGGAATCGTGCAGTTTGTACTCTTTCTTGTTTGGCTCCTTTCACTCATAGTAATTATTTTGAGAAATCTCCAGCCTTGTAACTTGTATCAACAGCCCATTCTTCTTTATTACTAACACTGTTCTACTGCATGGATATTGCAGGTTTTTTTAATCCATTCACTTGTTAGTGGACATTTTTGGGGTTGTCTCCGGTTTTTGACTATTACATATCAAGCTGTTATGAACATTCACATATAAGTTTTTATGTGGACAGAGGTTTTTGTTTCTCTTGGGTAGAGAAAACGGCTAGGAATGGAATGGCTGGATCACGTGACATGCGTATGTTTAATTTTGAAAGAAACGGCCAAATTATTTTCCAAAGTAATTGTACTCATTTACACTCCCACCAACGGTGGGTGAGAGTTCCACTTCCTCCACATCCTTGTCAGCACGTGGTATGGCCAGTCTTTTTTTGTTGTTTAACTTTTAACTTTTTTAATTTTTTTACAGCTTTATTAATATATGTAATTGGTATATAATATTGTGTAAGTTTAAGGTGTACGACATGATGATTTGATATATGTGCACATTGTGAAATGATTACTACAATAAGATTAGTTAACACATTCATCATTATCTCACAGTTACCAAAAAAAACCTCTGTGTGTGTGTGTGCGTGTGCGTGTGTGGCCAGTCTGTCTTTTTAATCGTTCCATTCTAATAGATGTGTAGTGGTCTCTCATAGTTTTAATTTGCATTTTCCAAATAATGAATGATGTTGAGCGTCTCTTCTTGTGCTTATTTTCCATCAATATATCTTCTTTTGGTAAATTGTCTAGTTAAATATTGTGCCCTTTAAAAAAAAATGAGTTATTGAATTGAGTTTTGAGAGTTCTTTCTATATTCTGGATACAAGTCCTTTATCAGATATATGATTTGCAAATATTTTTTCAGAGTCTGTGGCTTGTCTTTTCATTCTCATAAGCATCTAACGAAGAGCAGAATTTTTTTAATATAAATTTATTTATTTTATTTATTTATTTTTGGCTGCGTTGGGTCTTCATTGCTGTGCATGGGTTTTCCCTAGTTGTGGCTCACGGGCTCTACCCTTCCTTGTAGTGTTCGGGCTTCTCATTGCAGTGGCTTCTCGTTGCAGAGCACAGGCTCTAGGCACGTGGGCTTCAATAGTTGTGGCACGTGGGCTCAGCAGCTGTGGCTCGTGGGCTCTAGAGCACAGGCTCAGTAGCTGTGGCGCACAGGCTTCATTGTTTCGTGGCACGTGGAATCTTCCCAAACCAGGGATTGAACCCATGTCCCCTGCATTGGCAGGCGGATTCTTAACCACTGCACCACCAGGGAAGCCCAGAAATTTTTAATTTGGATGAAGTTCAGCTTATTAATTTTTTCTTTTATATACTGTGCTTTCAGTGTCACATCTAAGAAATCTTTGCTTAAGTCAAGGTTACAGAGGTTTTCTTCTATGTTTACTTCTAGACGTTTTATAGCTTAGGTTTTACATTGATTTCTGTGATTCATTTTGAATTAATTTTTTATATAATGTGAAGTATGGCTTGAAGGTTTTGTATTGGTTTGGTTTTGGGTTTTTTTTTGTTTTGTTTTGTTTTGTTTTTTTTGTGGTATGCGGGCCTTCCTCCGTTGTGGCCTCTCCCGTTGCGGGGCACAGGCTCCGGACGCGCAGGCTCAGCGGCCATGGCGCACGG